>NW_028261394.1:49186994-49546986 GCF_051295495.1 Thamnophis sirtalis
TTACGTGCTCAAAAGTCTTGGATGTTGGGGTTCCGTCCTTTAGGGCAAAAGAGGAGACAAGCGTCATGACGCTTCTGGGCAGGAAGAGGGTCTTGCCAAGCGGTGTGTTCAAAAACCAGGAACCGAACATCTGGATAACGACCAGAACCCAACCAGCAGGATAGAGCCCCACGGCTGCCCCCACGCAAAGGGAAAAGCTTCGCCAGGCCCCCCCCATGAGGCACGGCCCCTGGGACAGGGGACTTTGGGGGAATCAGGCGAGTCCCGCTAGGAGACTCACATCGTGGACCTCTTCCACAGAGATGTAGCCTTCGGTGGGCAGACCCAGGTCTTTGGGCTTCACGTCGATGATCACCAGCACCTGTGTGGGAGACCCTCGTCAGGCCCCTCTCCTGCGGGGGCAGCTGAGCCCCCCTCCCACCCGCCCCCCTTACCGAGTTGGAGCAGTAGCGCTTCATGAGTTCGTTGATGGCGATGTCGTTCTTGTGCAGCTTCGGGCCGGTGTGGTACCAGCCGACGATCCGCTCGCGAGCTGGGGCAGGGGGGGGGAGGAGGAGGGAGGTTATCCGGAGCCTCGGAAGGGCCCCTGGGGACCCCGGCCCGTCCGGGGGAGTCGGGGAGGGACTCACCGTTGACCTTCTTGAACATCCCGTACATGTTCTCCAGGTAGTCGTGGTCCAGGAACCAGACCGAGTCGTCCTTGTCGTCCTCGTCGAAGGGCACTGCGGGGGGAGAGGGGGGGTCAGCGGAGGGGGAGGGGGCGCGGGGGGAGGGGGAGGGGCGGGGGGCGCACTCACCTGCGAAGCTGTTGGAGACGTCCAGCACCTTCTTCTGCCACGAGCCCAGCAAGACGCCCACCACGCGCTTCTGGTTCCCCACCTTCCCGATCCTGCCGAGAGAGAGAGAAGCGGAGAGGCCGCGCCGTGACTCAGCGGGCAGGGCCGGGAAGGCGGCGGCGGGCGGGCGGGGGAGGGAGGGGCTGCTCACCGGTTGAAGTGATCCACCACGCTCAGCAGCACCAGCGGGTGCACCACCACGCGCTCCACGGCCAGCTCCGGCATCGCGGCGGAGGCGGCAGCAGCGGCGGGCGGCGTCTCCCGGTCGGGGCTCTCCGGCTCTGCGGATCCGGCGTGCACCGCGGCCGAGTCACGGCGCCGTCCGGGGAGGGCTTCGTGGGAGCTTCCGGCGGGGGAAGGGCGAGGGACGGCTTCCGCAGCCCTTCCGCCCTTCCTCCTGGAGCAGAAGAGTCAGCCGGAAAGAGCGGCCCCGAACGGATGCCTGTCGTGCCGAATCCGGCCGGCCGGGGGCGCTTTGCCGGCTCCTGCAGAGCCGCTTCTGGAGCCGCCGGTCGCCGTTTGCGGAATAGCGTTGATTTTATTTTATCTTATATGTCGCCCCTAATTTTATATTTCTTTATTTTCTTTCATGGTTCTTTTGTTTCTCCTTTGGATGTTGGTGTTTTTTCTTCCCTGGCAGCGTCTCTGCCGCTGTCCAGCAGGGGGAGCCGTTGGGCCTCCGAAGGGAGCTCCTTCCTCCACCTGCCTAGAAAACCCCCGGTTCAAATTAAGGAGCTCAATAAGTAATTTAGCGCATTGATTTCTCGGCATATCTTAAGTGCCATTACCAACTAAGGATGTTTTAAATGCTATTACCTAATAGAAGGCATGTTTCAAGCACCTTTTATTGATTTTATTACTGGTTTATTTTGCTGCCTTGGTTTAAAATCATTTTAACTACTCAGTAATCAAGAAGAAATATATTGTTGGTGAAATATAGTCAATTTCCTAAAAACCTTTGACATCATTAACTAAACAATTGCCACTGTCCAACCTGCCATTGGGACAGCAGAAAAGCCCTTTCTCTCTCTCACACACACACACACCAGACCTCTGAGGGCTCTTAGTATCCAGCAGGGATTTCCCCCCCCCCCACTTCATCAATTAATTGGCTAACAGTAGATTTAAAGGGAAGGGGAAATTGGGGAAACCGATGTTGCGGAAGGGCGCTTGGGGCTGGGCACTGAATGGCTATTTGCTCAAGGTGTTTCCGGACAAAAATCCATTTTGACATTAAACCACGTGGGAGACACTTAAGTGCCATGGATTGGCCTGGGAGTTCCCAGAGAAAGTGCACTGGTGGATCAGCTCAGCTGTGAGCTGAGGAGAGGAGATTGTGAAGGCTGCTCAATTTCCAGCCTTGCCAAAGGAAGCTGTATTTGCTTGCAGTAATAGAGCTAATTCAACGAGCTTCCAGCTCCCCCCCCCCCCCATAAATGGACTTGTTCTATGGAAGAGGATAGACATGCAAGCTTTGGGCAGAGGCTGGAATTTGTGGACGTTTGGGACACATTGTGAGCTGTCCACCGGCCCCAGACATGGCTGGGTGATCCAGAGCGAGCACTTAACTAGCAGGCGATTCCAAGGGGGCATGAGAGCGTTGCCAGGGGGAGAGGGAGGGAAAACCCAGTGGGTTAACTGCGTGATGTCTGGCCTGTAACAAGACCAATTCCCAAGGCGAAGGCTGGTGCTGAGGGGGAGGGAATGGATCCCACTGGACAAGCAAGAACGGCTGCTGTTCTTGGCTCTTTCCAAGTAGCTCTTTCTCCGGTCACAGCTGCCTCCGGTCACCTGAGCATTAGCGGAGCAAAGACTTGAGAGCAGCTGGCCATGAGCGCCTACAGGGCACAAACTGGCATCATCACACCCGAGAATATTGCAACCAAGTGCCAGAGATTTATACCTGGAAATCCATTTCCGAATGGAGGTTGCATTTGCCCAGTTGGAGCACAGGCCTTTAGATCCGAAATGCCCTTTTTCTGCCCACTGAGGGCTCTAGGAAAAAGCAGGTGTGGCTCCTACAGATCCAGAATGTGGATGGTCCCTTTAGGACGCCTGGCTTCATGGGTGATGTTGTCCTAGGCAGGGGGGATGCCAGGCTCTGCTGGTGAGGGGTTCACGCCTGTTTTCAGGAGCCACTTGGCTAACCACGTTGTTGGTTATTTAAGGGAGAAGCCTCAAGCTGTCTAGAGAGCAACAGAGGAAGAGTTTTCTGCTTCAGGTCCAGCGGCACAAGGGAACACCTCGAATGGTCATCTGAACTCAGGTGAAGTGGACTGTTTATCTCATCTCCTTTTTTTAACATGCCACAGTTTCTGCAATTATAATAATTACGACCTTTAGTAAAAAAAAGGCTTCACCTGCAATTATTTTGCACACCTTGAGGACTAGTAGATTCTTTAATATGAAGCTTTATTTGTACCAAGCCAAACTTCAAAAGCTTTCTTATTAACTGTTGTCAGTCCTGTGATTTACAAGGCAATAACCATCTGGAGAGGGCACATTTATCATAAGAGTGCAGCACACCAGGAGCCATTGTCTGCAGCAGCAAAGCCAAGTGATAAAATGAATTCTTCTCTTCTCTAACCTTCCTAAGAAGTGTGCTGGGGGGGGGGGGGGGGGGCTTTTGTAGCTGTGTTCCTGCAGCTCCCCCTCTGCCTGGGAAGATGGATGTCTGATTGAAGGTCTGGAGCAGCAGATGCCCTGAGTGAAAGAAGCACACTTCTTACTTTCTTTTAGTTATCAGGGTTATTTATTCCCCCACTCTTAATTTTTATTTTATTTGCACGACATCTTTGAGACTGGGTAGGAGAAACTCCTATCTTTCCTTCTTAGGAAAACTCGGATAATGCCGATTTAAGGTACATTTATACCAAAGGATTGTTCTTCCAGTTGTAGTGCAATTCAGTTATTCTGGCATTCAATTCATTCGTTCGTTCTTGGACGTGAGGGGGTAACCCAGAAGACCAAGGAGCCAATTCTTGCCTTCCAACGCTCTCTGTGCAGGGGACGCTCTCGCCAGGGCCCCCAAGGGTGAAACCAGCCCCGGGCTGCCCAGCAATCGACATATCACCCATCGCCTTCAGTGGCCAAAGCCAGGCTGACTAGGTGGGTCGAGGGCTTCTGCACAGAGTAGCCCATGGAGAGGAGGAACATCTGCTTCCAATGAAGGGGACCCCTGGAGGACCACAGTGTGTCAGTGATGCTTTGGTCCTGCTGGTTGTGAGTAAGCCAACACTTCTGGGGAGCACCTGGTTGGGGAATGCTGGCCCAGGTGGAAGCAGTTACCATGGTAAACCTGGCCTGTCTCCTAGCCAGCCGAGTCCAATCTGGACTGTGTAGGCCCTGCCAATTGGTCCAGGGTAACATCCAAGGCAAGGAGAAGCTTCACCTCTTTGCTCTGATTTTACGAGGGTCCTTAAAAATGGAGCCAGGCGGAGTTTGGCCCCTCCAATATGGCTGCAAAGAGAATTGCTGTTTCTTATGCTTTCCATCTTGTCTGATCTTTTGTCTCTGATATTTTAAGTTAAATATTATAATTTCTTTGTACTCCAAGGCATATTTTAGATGCAGGTTTCTAAAGACCTAAAAATGGTGACTTTCTGCAGCAGTTTGGGGGTCACTTTTATTTTTAAAAAGTGTGTTTTTAAGTTGGTTCATCTGTTAACCAAACCCCTGTACAAATACACAGAGTGGCAGTTGTGTTTCCTGTTAATCGTGTATGCGAAACTGCACTAAAGGAACCAACAGAACACTAAACAAGAATAAAAAAATATGTTTTCTTCCATCCTGTTCATCTCGCTTTCTTTTACAAGAATGAAAAATTATGAAGAGAACAGAAAATACCATCAGGCCACTTGTGCTAACTGCTGCTGACGTTCACGGCAAACAGGCAAAGCAAGAAAAAGCATTTCTGATTATTTATTGCAGGCGGCAACTGAAAATTTGATTCTTTAGCTTGGAGGTATTGAGGTTTTTTTACCAAAAAGGAAGAAAGGGTGATGAAGTGCCTGACTCAGAATGAAAGAAAATATGGAGCTTGAAATAGTTGCCTCCCAATCTGGGAAGGGCAATTTATTAGACAGCTGCACTGAGCCATGAATTCAGAGAAGAGAAGAAGGGGGTTACTCTGACTTTCTGCCACCTTTTCAAAAGTACTTTGCTGCCTCTACTACGTCTAAGAAGAGAAAGACGCAAAGTGTTTCTTCTCAGGGAAGTCACGCGTTGGGGTGCCTCCTCTTTGCACCCCACGAAGCGTTTGCAGAGGCCACAGAGGCTCAGAGAAAGTCCAGGAATGCCGCTCCAGAGGCATTTCCCCAAAGAAAAGGGGCTGGGGAGAGGGGGGGGCTCTCTTAAGGCAGCCGGCTCAAGAGCTCTGTCGCAAGGTCAGCCAAAATGCCCAGCTCCACTCAGCGCATGGCCAGGGGCTGGTTTCTCTCCTGTCGACCAAGGCAGTTGCTCTCGTTTCCACAGGAGAACTCAGACTGAAGGCAGGGCAGGGGGCACCAAAAGCTTCAATGCCTGGAATGGAGCCTTCACCTCAGGACTGTGGGCATAAAAAGCCCTGATAATTTAAGGCTCCCCCCCACCAATCCCTCTGCAGTTGCCTAAAGGGCTGGGCCAGGATTTCGGGGTGGAGGGGGGCTTGGGGCAGAGGGCCATCCCAGCCTGGAACCTCTTAACTTCCAATCCCACCTCTCTGCTTAGGGAGCTCCTTTCGCCCATAGATATTTGGACAATATAATGTGGCTTTTTCTGAAGACCATTTCTCAGTTTGTGAGAAAATGCCATTCTTTTTGCATATTCTGGATGCTAGAAAAGGTTACTTGGTTCTCATCGGAGCCTGGGGAAGAAGGCATGAAAGCTGGCTGGGCCAGTCACTCTCTCTTAGTCCAACCCACTTCACAGGGTTGTCGTCGTTGCAGGGAATATAGGAGGAAGGAGTATTCGATGTATTCACTGTCTTGAGTTATTTATAAAAATAATAAAAGTGGGATGAAAAAAATCTAAAACAAAAAGCTTATAAACAGAGCAGGTAGTCAGTTCCTGGGGCTTTCCTCTGTCTACAGTAGTGTCGAGAGGTGCAGTGTTATTTTCAGGAATAAAAGAGCACGCTGAAAAAGAAAGAAATTTACTTAGAAAACAGCAGAGGCAACTTTTGCAAAAAAGAAAAAAAACGCCTTTTGACGTGAGACATTCGGGTTTTAAATGCTAAATCTTCAGTAAGATTCTGGGGGTTACTTTGAAGGAAAACTGCAGTTTTGGAAATACGAAATATGAATTCTGGTTCTAGAATATCAACTGAAAAAAGCTAGTAGAAAACTCCCTTCGTCTGGTTTAAATTCAGATCTGGCAGTTTTAGTAGCATTTGTTTGTTTTATTATCATTACAAAGAGGTTTAGCCTGGTCTGTAAAACATTCATATTTTTTAAACAAACTGGCCCTGAAGTAAAGTGGGAAACAAATTGTAATTATTAATAGGAAAAGTTAAATGTATGCGTGTGCAAGCCAATTTATGAGTTTAAATTAAATATTTTTGTTTATCCAGAAAAACGTGCGTAAACTTCTCCCCAGTGAGAAGCAAATTAAAGCATTCTTTACTGACATAACAAACAATATGTCATTATAAAATTACCAAATTACATGGACAATTAAATTGCTTAAGCAAGATATAATGTCAACTATGTTACAGTAATTTATACACATGTTTAGCTGGAACAAGCTCAGTGCGGCCAACTTGAATGGGGACACTTAGACGAGGGGTCATCTCAAGTGGAGCCAGGGTCACCAGCTGAACCGGCACAGCCTCAAGCGTCTCCAGGGGGTGGATGGTCACCATGCCCAGGATCTTTCAAGGGAGGGGCCATTATTGGGGGGCAACCCTTCCTTTTTCCTTGGCCTGAGGGAGCCTGGCTGGAAGTCAAGTGGGGCCTTCTGACTGCCTGCCTGCCTGCCCTTGATGGGCGGGTGGGCTCAAATTGGCAGGGTCTCTCCTAGGATCCTTGGAGAGGCTCCTGACAGGGTCTGGGAGGGTCTTTCTGACTTCAACTCCCAGGCATGGAGTTTTTTGCACAGGCCCCCTGTGACCCCACCTCTCCTCCAGAGGTGGGATTCAGCAGGTTCTGACCAATTCTGGAGAACCGGTAGTGGAGATTTTGAGTAGTTTGGAGAACCGGTAAATACCACCTGTGACTGGCCCCGCCCCCATCTCTTCTCTGCCTCCCGAGTCCCAGCTGATCGGGAGGGAATGGGGATTTTGCAGTATCCTACCCCACCAAGCCACGCCCACCAAGCCACGCCCACAGAACCGATAATAAAAAAACTGAATCCCACCACCACTGCCCTCCTCCCTTTTCTCTGATGAGAGGATTCTGGCTCCACAGAGGATTGTAAGCAGAGGGTGTAGAAGTCCTTTTCATTATGACGTCCTTGTAATTGTTTCCCCAAACATCACTGACATTTCTGGAAAGTGGATTTCAGTGTGTGAAAACATTTCCTCCTACAGGCAGAACCGTGGCTGTGAAGCGTTCAGCTCTTGAACTGCAAGGCCACTCAGCCCCCCAACAGCCACAGGGCGGCCCCAGAGCAGAGGGAGGGAGAGGCTCCTGAGGAGGGGCTGGCGAGGAAGGGGCTCCGGTCTGAAAAGGGGAGAAAACCAATGAGAAATCCACTGGGGAAACGTGGTTTGGTCCAGTCCTTGGTCCTTTTTACTTGCAGAGTTTTAATTCTCAAACCTGGCTGCTTCTGCCGATGTTGCTTTGATCTCTATGGTCAGATCATTCAGCATTCCTTCCTCTGCATAGATACATTTTAAAAACCATCAACGAGTAGAACAGATGTGAAGTAACCGCTGGATAAAGGGAGAGGAGCAAGCATAAATCACTAGTCACCAAGGGAAGTTTTCCTCTGGAGGCTTTTCCTTCAGCTCCCTCAATTCTCCCTAGTTAGGTATTTAGGTATTTATTAATACTTATAGGCCGCCCTTTTCCCTGAGGGGACTCAGGGCGGCTTACATAAAATAGGGAAGGGAGGGTACAAGACAATAAACGCAAAACATTACATAAGAGTAAAATAGTATACAACATTCATTCATCATTCGGGTGGGGACAGATTATGATCTTTGTCCCCAGGCCTGACGGGCTAGCCAGCTCTTGAGGGCTGTGCGGAAGGTCTGGAGGGTGGTGAGGGTACGAACCTCCACGGGGAGATCGTTCCAAGGGGTCGGAGCTACTACCGAGAAGGCTCTCCTCCGTGTGGTTGCCAGCCGGCACTGACTGGCAGATGGAACTCGGAGGAGGCCTAATCTATGTGATCTAATTGGTCGCAGGGAGGTAATTGGCAGGAGGCGGTCTCTCAAGTACGCAGACCCACTACCATGAAGGGCTTTATGAGTTTCAAATATTGCCTCCTTGTCTTATGATTCTTAAATTTCTTTTGCTCAACGCCTCTAAAGACCTGAAGTTTCTGCTTTTCTGGACTTTACCCAAAGCAAAGAATGAAATTTTTGTTTGGAGTGGGAATATTTAAAAAAAAGTTAATGTAGTACCAGAGCAAAATGATGATCTGTGATAGCCCCCCCCCCCCCATTTAGCAGAGAACCAGCTCAATTCTCCTCCCCGGGGAGGGTTTTGGGTGGTCCTGGCCCAGGGCAGCCCCAAGCAGCCTCTCATTTCGTAGCTCCTTCAGTTGAACAAAGCTCCAGGCTGCCTCTTTAAGCCAAGCATTCTGGGGGTGCAGTGGGGCAGCTCCTCCAGGCCCTCTGGATCCTTCTTCCCTTCTCCTTGACAACAGCCCCCTGGCTGGGGGTGGAGGAAAGAGTCCATGTCCTCCCAACCCTCCCTGGGGTTTTACCTTCCAAACCAGGGGCTCCGGCAGGGAAGGGGCTCAAGTGAACCGTTGGGCAGAGCAGCTGGTCAGGCCACCCTCCAGATGACTTATCTGCCTAAGGTGGGACTAGAACTCACCGTCTCCTGGTTTCTAGCCTGGTGTCTTCACCAGGAGACCAAACTGACTCTCTTTGAGGTGGCCAATATCCCAAGTAGCCCACAGATGTTCCCAGGTTTTCTCAACCTGGAAAACAGGCAAGTATTGTGGGGTGTGTGTGTGTGTGTGTGTGTGTAAGAGAGAGAGAGAGAGAGAGAGAGAGAGGAGGAGGTTCCCCTGGACCCTGGCACCCGAGTGGGGTGGGGTGGGGGGCTTTCCTTGACATGAATAGGAAAGAACCCAAAACCGGAGGGGGAAAAAGTCTGCTCGGCCACCTCCAACTGCGGAGACCTTGTGCATTTCCAGGAGGCCATCTCGGGATAAGACTGGGGGCTTCCTCCTGCGTTCAAGAGGATCATGTGCACTGAAACATGAACCCACAGGGACGGAGTGTCTTCAGAAATCTCCCCCCTGCATTCAGCATAATCCAGTATTTCATAAACTCAGGAAAGCATTAAATAAAAATAAATTTCAAATGTCTGTGGCCTCATTGCAAATCACTCTGGAGAAGGGGGGAAAGGAAACCTCCTTTGGCCAGGAAACCCTCTTGTGTTAAACAGCACCAGAAAAGAAAATTATTATTCTAGGAAAAGCAAATGTCAGCTGCACTTATTGCAGTGGCTGCGTTGCTTCCAATAACAATTTGGCATTTTATTTAGTCTGCGACGATCTACGTTTTAAATTTAAAATAAAGATTTCTCCCCCCCCCCTCTGAGGTTGAGTGCCAAGCAAAGCAGAGCAGAGCATCTGTTCCTGATTAAGTCAGGCCCGGAATACAGAGCAAACATGGGTTTTATCCACAGTCAACAGCATTGACAAACGCAGAGGGTGGAGGGGGCTGCTGCCTTTCTGAAGCTGCTTTGGGAGAAGAGAAGCAGGGGCACCACAGCAGATGGCGGCCATCTGCTCCACCTGGCAAAGGCTCCTGTTGAAGGAGATGGCCTTGGTACCCTGGCCAGCACATCTGGGCCACAATGGCATCCCGTCTCCATGTGTTTTCCGTTCAGGGGCCCACGTGCTCAATGGGGAAAGCCCTGGAAGCCATGGGGGTTGAGGGGGAGACATGCCGCGTACTTGGCTGAGCTGCTTCTTCCTTTGCTGAGCCCCCTTGGCCTCCAGAGGCCCACGGGTAGGGCAGATCCCCTCTCTGCAGATTCCCCAGAGTGCCACCCTAGGGAGTCCCTGCCACGGGCCTCCCAGCTGACCCTCCACCCTTGTTTGCCCTCTGACTTTCAGCTGCTAGTGTTGGCCGTGAAGATCTTTTGGGCAGAGATGGGCCCACTTCGAGCTGGCTGACCTGTGGGAAGGCCTTACAATACAACACAATAGCAGAGTTGGAAGGGACCTTAGAGGTCTTCTAGTCCAACCCCCTGCTTAGGCAGGATACCCTACACCGCTTCAGACAAGTGGAAATCCAACATCTTAAAAACATCCAGTGTTGGAGCATTCACAACTTCTGGAGGCAAGTTATTCCACTGATTAATTGTTCTCACTGACAGGAAATTTCTCCTCAGTTCTAAGGTGCTTCTGTTCTTGATTAGTTTCCACCCATTGCTTCTTGTCCTGCCCTCAGGTGCCTTGGAGAATAGTTTGACTCCCTCTTCTTTGTGGCAACCCCTGAGATATTGGAAGACTGCCATCATGTCTCCCCTAGTCCTTCTTTTCATTAAACTAGACATACCCAGTTCCTGCAACCGTTCTTCATATGTTTCAGCCTCCAGTCCCCTAATCCTCTTTGCTGCTCTTCTCTGCACCCTTTCCAGAGTCTCCACATCTTTTTCTACATCGTGGCCACCAGGGAAGAGAAAGGCAGGGCCAGCAACAGGAGCAGTTCCTCTCATTAGCCCAAGGGCACTTTGGAATAGTCAGGGAGGGGCTGGGGGGGACTGCTAGTCAGAGCCAGGGGAAGGGGAGGAAACAGCGGCAAGCAGGGCCCAGCAGAGTTGCGGGGGGGGGGCAGGAGGGAAAGGATGCAGGAGGCTGGCTAGCAGCATTTTTGGGATGAGCATACTTGAAGAAGTATAAGGGGGGGGGAGCCATGCAGAGACCCCTAGCATTCCTGGGCTGCTACAACATGGAGATTCTGATCTGCCGTTTTCTGGCGGTCAATTCTGGGTCTCTGATAATGCGCAGCTTGTGGGCTTTTTGCTATTCCTATTGGGAATATAATCCCCACATTAGTCCCATATTAGTGCCTTGTTTAGCAATGTTAAGAAGCGCCAGAAAAAGGTTAACTAGAGTCAAGTACGCATAAGAGAGCTGCAATGATTAGTGTTTGGGGAGCAATTTGGGCAACAACATTTCTGCTTGTACCAAAGAATTGATTGGTGTCTCTCCTTTCTGGCTGCATTTTACATTTGAATAAAAGAGCAGCAGCAGCAGAAGGCGCAATTGTTGGCTCTGGCCCCAATCCAGCAAGGCTGACGCCACCCTGGAAATCCCTGGCTCAGGCGGGTTCAGCCCCCACTGCCTTGCCCTGGGGCACCAGGGGGAGAGTGGCAGAAGTCCCCTGGCAACCCTTGACCAAAGAACCTGAGGTGAGATGCCCACAGGCCCAAGGGAGAGTTTTAGGAGGCCTCCCATGCTGCCCCTGGGAAGCCCTGATTCACTGGGGGGGGGCTCTTCCTTGCAAAGCAGGAAACACCCCCCCCCGGAGCCTGAGGAGAGAGAGCTGGTCCCTGTTCGAAGTCAGCATAAAAAAAGAGGGTGGAGGGGGGATCATTTTTCACAGGATTTGGGATGATGGCCACAAAATGCAGCGCTGGGAACTGATTGAGCTGTTGAGAGGGAAATGTTCATGAAAACTGGTGATTTGAGTCCTTTAGGGAAAGAATATTAGGCCTGTGGGATTCCTCCCATTATTATCATGCCTGTTGCTCGGGGTTATGTTGAATGGGCAGCATGAGGTAAAACCAAATGATTGTTTTCTGCAATAAATTTGAAGATGACCTAATCAAGCCCTGGATATTTCTATTCACACATTATCCCTCCTTCATTGCTAGAAGTCATTTATTCCATCTTCCTAATGTGCCTCCTTCTTTCTGGTCTAGCAGTTTATCAGAAGTGTTAATCCAGCGGGCAGGAAGTGTTTGGGGAGGGGGGCAGAGGTGTAAGACAGAGAAAGCAGATTTAACATTAGCTTGGAAATATTGCACAACTCATTAAAAATGTAATCATGCGTAAAATGAGATCAATGGAAATTTATCTAAAAGTGCTAGGAGAAGGCATTTTCTCATATGATCCAGGATTTAATAGACTGGATTTTAATTTAGTCAGTTTGCAACTAAAATCCCTCCAGGCTAAATAAAACAGCTTCCCCTCCCAGTTATTGTACAGACAGCTAATTTTCTGCACCCTTCCTTCTAATATTCAATCTTATCTCTTGCCAGATAGAGGTTTCAATATATTGCAACATTTGTTTTCTTTACATTTCCCATTACAGCTTTTCATTTGCATGATAAATGATCAGAGGTGGAAGGAGGAGAAAACCAAGCCCAGCTCTTTCATTCCTCTGGGCCCAAGAGAGGCGGCTGCCCCCTCTTCCCGGTTCAGGTTGAGCGATGGGAGAGGACCCCCAGCCGGCTGCCCAGCCAGGAGGCCTCTCTGGCTCAACAGGCAGCCGGGCTGCTGATGCGGGGGGGGGGGGGTGCTGGCCAGGTTCCACATCCACCCGGAGGAGGCAGTGCGGGGTCTCTGCACTGGAGTGGGGGGTCTTCACACACATAGTTGGCTTTCCAGCCAATGATATGAGGGGAGCCTCCAGATACGCAGCTTGAAGGTGGGGGCTACGTGGTTGCCTCGCTTGCTCCCTGGACACGTGTGGGGAAGCTGGCAAAGGGGCTCCCAAAGACCCTCATTTGGGGCCAATCTGGACTCAGCACTTCCCAGGGTTGCTCTCTGGAAGTACCTGAAGGGAAGCCCGCTCTGCTCTCAAGGCCCCCCCCAAAAGCACTACGTCTGCCCCCCCCCCCAATCCCAGCAGATCCCTCCCTGATCCCCTCAACCAAGAGAAATAAATGGGGAACCACGATGCTCCCTTTCCTGGCAGGGATGCCAAGGAACAGCCCCCACTGGGGGTCTTGGTCTCACTGCCCCCCAAGGACGGCTTCAGGGGGGCACTGCAGCCAAGAGCTTCCGGGCGTGGGATGGTTCTGCTGCAAACCTTGCTCGATGCTGGAGGTATAGGACTTTACATTGTTATAAAGGGTATTTTTATTGTGACAGTAAACACAATACATGGCTTATACTGACCATCGGTTTCATGTAATTTTAATTGCTGTTGATTTTTATTGTCGTATCTGGAAGGGCCCAATATAAATGCTATTTTTCTTTTTTGATTGGTAGAGTTGATTCAATATTCATCCATTTAGATACAGTGTCAGCGGAGGCCCTGTATTGTCACAGTGTTTATCAATGAAATATTCCCTGGTTTTTCTCCCTGACACTCAGCTTCAGCCACGGCCTAAAGAAAGACCATGGGAGCAGGGAGACCCCGTCCCCAAGACGTGGGGTCCCCCGTGGACTGCTCCAGCCTTGAAGTGGATCTCGGCAGGGTAGAAGCTGGAGGCTGGGTGGTCTGGTGGCTGAGGGCGTGCGTGGCCCTTTAACCGGCCATGCTGGTCAAAGCAGATCAAACTGGCCTTTGCCCAAACTACTGTTGGTCAGAAAACCCCCAGAAAGTCCAGTTGCCTCTTGAAAAAGCATCTGTGGATCTCCAGACATTCAGCCTGAAACCAGACAGCTGCACCGCAGAGGCCCTTCGCTTTCGCCTTCTTTGCTTCAGCAAGAAAGTGGAGGCCCTGAAGGTGGCAGGTGGAGATGCTGCTATGGGGATCCATCCTCCAGAGACTATCCAGAGCTCCTGCCCCAAGTGGGAAGGGGCTTTGCCCCAAGGGAGAGTCTTGCCTCTCTTCCTGGACCGTCACCCACTCATCCCCCCCCCCCACGACTTCATAGTTCAGGAGCATCTCTTTTGCAGGGGAGACCAGAGCCCCCCCCCCCCACAACCTGCCTCTTATTTCCATGAGCACATCCTGGAATTCCCACAACTGCTGATGGGCTCACAGGACAGCCGTTTGTGCTTCCAGTGAAGCAACTCAAAATCTGTAACCTTTGTGCTAAGCAAGTAAATAAGCATGTTAGGATTTCGTTACCCTGTCAGAGAGTCCTTGTTTCTGCAGCCATCAGCTAGCAGGGCACAATATCCACAGCATAAACCCTCCATGGGAGGCACCTGCTCGGCCCTTTTAAAGCAGCACTGATAGGAACAGCCCTTAGCACATCAGCCTGGGATTTCAGCAAATGCTCCTTAGTCTTCCTCAGGGCTCCCTTGACCACAGAAGGCGGGTGGGCATTGGCAGCCTTCCTTCCCCCTGGCCAGTCTAGAGAAGAGGAGGGACCCCAGGATCTGGGGGAGGGGAGAGATGATCCCAAACGTCTGAAACTGCATTTCCTCTTTAGCTGCTCATGTAAATCAGCAATAAAATGGAGAATGCTTTTCTCCTGACGGGATAGAGTGATCTTTTTTTAAAATAGCTGTTTTGTTTACTTTTTAAAACTTATATTGCTGAGCCTTTATAATGTGCTAGAAAGCCCTGTTATTATTGCGCATATATGAATTCATAACCAGGAAGAGGGCGGTGGGTCAGGCGGGGTCTTCTGGAGGGATCCAGGCTCACCCTCACTTACATTTTATTGTCATTCTCATCATTTATTTATCCCAGAATCCATCATAAATCTGATATCATTGTTTATGTTCCTTACACCATTATCTTTAAAAATTTATACTTGAGTGTGCAAGCGAAGAGGAAAGGAAAGAGAGCCAGGCAGCCCAGCAGCCGCCGGCCTTGAAAGAGAAGCGGGCCCAACTGGGGGGCTTTGGGGGGGCAGCAGAGAGGGGCCCTGCGGCCCTTTTCAGGAACCGCCTGACCCAGAGCCTTGGGGGGGGGGTCGTCCCTCGGGGGAAGCCCCCAGCTCCGCTCCTGAAACTGCGGAGCAGCCGAGGCTGGAAAGAAGCGGCGGAAGAAGCGCCGCGAATCCCTCCGCAGCTTTGCGCCCGATCCTTGCGCGCTTCTCTCCAACCTGGGGACTACGGGAGGCGGCTGCGGATCCCCCGTCCCTCCCTTCCAGCCGGGAAGAGGCGGCTCCCTCCGTGCCGGGGGCGGCGGGGGGCAGCGCGGTCCTCTGCCCCTCCGGGCCTCACCGAGGAGGCAGCCGAGGCATCCAGGGGTCCCGCTCCCCCTGCCCGCCTGGCCTCCCCCGCAGCGCCCGGCCACCGAGCCGCAGCCCAAGGAAAACCGGCGGAGGTGGGAAGCGGACGGCCGCCTTCGGCACAAGGAAAGGAGGGACGGGAGGAAAGGCCTTTCGGAAGGGAAGCGCGGCCCCTCCGCCTGTGCCAGCCGCCCCCCCCCCCATTTCCAGGCTGGAGGGGCGCTTGGAGAGGCTCCCGCGGTGGCTGGCCGGAGCGCAGAATCCACAGCCCGACGGCAGGGGGCAGCCTTTCCCCGTCGAAGGCGCCTGGGAGTGGGGTGCGAGCCCCGCGGGAAGGGACGGTGGCGGCGGGCTGGGCAAGCGGGGCCGGGACGCAGCGGAGCCCCTCGACAACCGCGGGAAACGCCCTGCTCGCAAGGCAGGCTTCCCAAAGGGGCGGCTGGACTCTCTTCCCCGCAGCTCCTGCCCTCCAGAGCGGCCTTTGCTGCCAAGGCAGGTCCCGCCTCTTTCCGCGCTCAGGCGGCCGAGGGGCTTCGGGGGAGGAAACAGCTTTTTCGCCCCCCGGCAGGTTTTCTAGAAGCCAAAGCGCCCCCCCCCCACCCATCCCTCTTGAAAGAGACCTGCGCGACTTCCCCCCCCCCACAATCACGCCAATAACTGAGAGATGCGGCCCAATTTGGGGCTGTGGGTCATCGATGCTTTGCTGGGGGTGGGGAGATTAAATGACGTAAGGCAGGACATAAAGCGAGATTTGGACATAAGAGTGAACTTGAAACGGGGTCAGACTATAAGATCTCCTGGGGGCCCCATCAATCCCTTCTATCTTGTTATATATTTACTGAGTCTTGAAGTAGAACAGGAAGTTTGAACACAGGAAGTTTGAAATGTTAAACCTTGACACCTGCTGGAAATGGGCCAAGTCGGTCGGAGGCCTCGCTTGCCAGGCAGACATGGGGCTCAACCGTAAAAGCCAGAATGAAACCAGTGTTTTCTGCGTGCTTCTCTGCCTAGCAATAAGGAACGAAACCAATTGAAATGCTTTAATATTTCCTTTTTTTTTGATGCTTTGAACGCACTATAAGAACGCATGTTTGGATTGGAACGCTGTCCAGATGTGTGAAATTGCTATCTCTATCCGAACTATTTGGCCAAATAAAGCTTTTTCTTGATCTCGCAGTCCGAATCTCCTGACTTTCTGCAACAAGCGGCCAGCACTCCAGCTCTTTTCTTGGCATTTTTCAGCCCTGACTTCCATTTTGTTTTGAAATTTTAATATCGTTTCAGCAATTCATCACACCTACCTGCAATGAGGGCTTAAAGATTCATGATTTGGGATAAAATTTAAAGTTTAGCAGCGGCTCAGAGGAAAAAGGCAGCGCGATGCTTTTGCTGCAGTTTTCAGGGCAAAGAGCAAGCGAGGAAGATGAGCTCCGGTAGCTTCCTGCTCTGAAACAAAGCGCTTAACTTCCAGACACGATCTCTGTATTCCTGATGCTTCTCAAGATCGAGCTAATACGGGGAAAATGGTCCGGTCTCCTCGTGCTTTGCTTTGGGCCCGGACAAACGGAGGAGCCTGGTCCTGCTCCAATTACCCTGGTGGGGTCATTAGAGGGAAATTAACCTGCTTCCATTATTAATGCCTCATTGGCAGATCGGTAACACAACACCTCCGCCTTTCCTTGGGAGGCAACGAAGTGGGCAACGCACTTGTGAGCCTTCTGCTTAATAGCTACGTTGAGACGGTCGTGACAGAGCTTTGTTTTAAAATGCAGTCGTATTTTTTTTCTAAATGTCCCTGAAATCAGGATTTGCACAACAAATGCTTTAATCTCAAAACGTGAAAGCTGGTATTAATATAAACAGGGGTTTAGTTTGTTTTGGTTAAATAAAATAGGGGTTAGAGTTAATGAAAGGTTTGGTTATGGTTAATAAGTGTTTTTGTTATGAGTGTTAAAAAAAATTGTAAATAGAAACCTTGTTATTTTTCACTCCTTGCCAATATTGCTGTTATTTCTTCCATTGTTCCTGTGAATAATATAACAAATGCTAATAGTTTAACAGCTGTGCAAGAATTCCAGCCGGCCCCTTCCTGAGAGTCAGCCCTTGGCTCTCAGAATGAAGAGGCGTCTTCCTCTCGGCCTTTGGCTGAAATTCAGATCCACAAATGGCTGCTCAGCATTGCATGCCCAGCTGTGCCCCCCAAACCCCAACCCAATGCTGTAGAAAGTCTAAATCTTCTTCTGCCCAGTTCAATTCAGCATTCCTTCTGCGTGGGGCTCGGAGTGGAGGGAGACAGTTCTTAAAAACCTTCCTGCCTCCCTTTCCTTTTTCCTTTTTCCTTTCCTCTTTCCTTTTTCCTTTCCTCTTCCCTTCCCTTCCCTTTTCCTTTTTCCTTTCCTTTTTCCTTTCCTCTTTCCTTCCCTTTCCTTTTCCTTTTTCCTTTCCTTTTTCCTTTCCTCTTTCCTTTCCTCTTTCCTTCCCTTCCCTTTCCAGATTAGGGCAAATGTTGAAATGTATCAAAAACAAACCAAAAGTACATTTGCCACACTCTTGGACTCTTTATTTCCATGCCTACTTCTTTATGTCCCATTTTGTCTCTTGATGTTTCTTATGCGCAAATCTCCAGTTTGATAGGATGTGAATATTTCCAAGTGGCTAGAAAGCAGATTTGTGTAGAAAGCGCAGCCCCGCGGGGTCTCCTGAGACAAATACAGGTTTCCTGGGCCTAAAACCCAAGAATGTTCTGAGTGCGAAGGATGCTCGTTTAATGCCCCAGCTGTGTCCCCAGATTGCTGCAACCAGGAATGACCATGGCTGATGGCCAAATGACCAGCAGTGCCATCCAGGAGCCGGCTGTCCGAAGGCCCAGAAGTCCCTGCCAACCCCAGGGGGGCTGGCTGGGGACAGCCCTGCTCCCTCCCTCCCTCCCACCCTAGGCTCAGCCGCCTTGGAGGATCCACCCAATGCTGGGCAAAGGGCCCTGGGTGTCCTCCGTTGGCTTCTCAGGGATGCCACCCAGAAGCCCAGCTGGCGGAAACTAGGAAGCTGCAACCTCCTCCTTTTACTCTTTTACTCTAAACGTTTTGCAGGTGGTCCTTGACTTACAACAGTTCATTTAGGGACCGTTCAAAAATACAGTGGCAGTGAAAAAAGTGATGTGGTCATTTTTCACGCTTGAAACCTTTGCAGCATCCCTAGATTATCCTGGGATCAAAATTCAGTTGCTTGGCAATTGGTTCGTAATTGGCAAGGTCGTAAACGGGGCAAAACCCACTTAACAAATGTCTCACTTAACAACCAAAAAATTGGGCTCAGTTGTGGTGGGAAATTGAGGACAGGCTGTACTTGATTCCAAACACCGCAGCGCCCCCCCCCCCCCCCGCTGCCTGCCTTCCCGCCCCTTTCAGTCTCTCCGGGAAGTTATTTTATTTTCCGTTCCTTCCCTGGAAATGAGGGGCCGTGGCTCAAGAGTTGCCCTTGGGGGTGGGGGGCTCTTCTGGGATTGGAAACGAGCTGTGCTTTCTGCAGGAATCCTCCGGCCTCAATCCCAAAATTATTTCCTGGCTGGCTGGGGAAAGCTTGACACTGTGTGTGTGTGGGGGGGGGGGAGGACACATTGGGGTTGCAGCATCTCTGCTGTGTTTCCTTTATTTCTCAGCTCAGACCCTAAAACAGCCGGTCTTGGGAAGCCCCTTTCTGAATAAGGCACCCCCCAGATGAGGGGGCTCTCTGCAGAGCCAGGCTCCTGCCGGATGGAGCCCAAGGGACCGCAGCTGTGCTGGAAAGGGATCCCCAAGAGCTCCTTGGGCTGCTCCGGATGCCTGGCTTCGTGCTGCCCTGTGGCAGAGCAAGAGTTAATTTCTACGCTGAGATATTGGGGGGGGGGAGGCAGCCCCGAATTCATGCCGGCAGAGCCAGGGTTGACCGCTGTCAAGTCGTCATGTGCGGCTCAGCAGACCTTCATGCCATCATAAATAAAACAGACAAATTACTTTTTTTTCCTAGGGTGGGATAAGCGCGGGGGGGGCGATGGGGAGGGAGGGGGGCGTGTGGCTGATGATTTGGAAGTGGAGGGAAGAATTAGAGAGGAAGGGGGAGGGATGGTGGGAGCGATCGTCTTCGCAACTGCTCTATGAATCTCTGGATGGCAGCTGAGAACAATGGGGAAGCAAGCAATTACCTCCACTCCTTCCCCTCTCCCAGGCGCAGGAAATATATTCCTGCCTGAGACCCCCCCCCTTTTATGCCTCTAATTCAATTCCTGGACGAAGCGAGGGAAGGCATCACAAAGGAGGGGGGCTGCTTAACAGTTGCTGCCCTCTGGGGACCACGGCAGTTGCAGTTCAGGCCCTGGTGGTTTTGGGGGGGGGGGGCTGCCTTGCCAGCAATGGGGCTTCTGCTGCTCACCCTTAACGGTCCCCGTGTTCTATCCAGGCCCTAGAGTGGGGGTCCCTCCAAGCCTGAAGCAGAGTCTCTGTCCTCACAACCTCCTGCCAACGTCCTGGCGGCAAAATAAGCCCCCTCCCCCGCGTGGCCAGTAGCCCATAAGCCATGAGAATTGTCCTGCAGCCTTCTCAGTCCAGTTCGCCACGCAGTCCCCATCCCTGGCCGGTGCATGCGTGTGAGACGCAGAGGAGCTGCTGTGTCCAGCCATTTGGGGCGAGGAGGAGGAGGAGGAAGGAAGCAGCTTGGCCTGGGGAAGGGAATCCTCCTCCCCCTCCCCCTCCCCCTCTCAGGAAATGCCTTCCTGGTTCCCTTGTGAGAAGGATGCCCTGGGGCTCCCCTTGAGCCTCTTGTGGCGGCAGGCTTGCCAGGGTGCCCACCGCAGGGCTGCCCACAGTCCCATGCAGAGGGCGGCATCAGCAGCCCTGTGTGGCTGCAGCTGGGAGCGCAGCCAAGCCCGGCTTCTGGGCTGCCCGCTTGGAAGCCACCCTGGGGCTTCTGGTGCCAAGCAGCTTGGATCAAGGCACTCGGAGCCTGGCTCTGATTAAGAGGGAGGTGGGAGGAGAGGCTGCGTCCTGGAGAGCGGAGTGGGGGGCTTGTCACAGCAGGCTGGAATAAATCATGATACAGTAGCTCAGGCTACAGGTCGCAAATCTTCCTGAAGATAAAAGCGAGGCCCTTGACCAGGTCCCAAACGCTGCCTCCATGTGCTTTCTGTTAGCCAAGCAGGGCCTGGAAAATTTATCAAGAGGCGCAGAGCACTTCAAGGTGCCCCAGGGACGCTTTCCAGATGTCCCCAAGTAGCCTCTGTTCCCCCCATCCTGGTGCCTCCATCTGGCCTCCGTGGCCTACAGAGCCTCTCCAGGAACAGCCAGCCAGTCTGAGGCATTCAGCCGGGCTGAGAAAGGCGGAAGAAAAGGCCTGGACGTTCAGCCCTTGTGGCCCATCGAACACCGACTGGCTGACTCTGAGGAAAGACAGAGCGGAAAGGAAGACGGGCCTTCAGCAAAAGCACAAAGTCCTCCTGGCTCAGAGGGTCCCTTTGGGTTGCCCCACTCGACTGCCCTGACCCAGGAGGCCTCCCGGTGGAGGGAGCCAGGCCAGCAGCCAGATAGCAAAGGTGGAAAACGCCCCACCCCCACTAAGGAGAGCCATATGCTCTTGCCTGCACCCCCTCCTCATGCCCAGCGAAGAACAAGGACGACCAGCAACAGGGTGGATGGAGGGGGGGGCGCAGGGCAAGAAATACTTGCAGGAGGGCTGGGTGGGAATCCAATCCGCCCGGCAACAGCTCAGAAATCATCTGCAAACTTTTCAATCAGCATTGTAGATTCAGTGGATTTTGTCATAATTCTGCCAACCAGAACCAGATGTGCTTCTCTTTTGACAGAGTGGAATAAGGAAATCATATATGTTCAAACCACAAGGCAGGTAATAAATAACTAGGGATATGATGTTACAGCTTAGCATTCTTCAAAAGGAATGATGAATATTGCTGAAGAATTTAAGATATAAGGGCAGCGTTTGAAGAGAAAACCAGCTGAAGTCTTGATAACATTTCCTTTCCCGCTGGGCCAGAGCCAGGGTGGGGGCCAGAACAAAAGGGGGACGTCTTGTGCAGATGTGGCCAAGGGGCCAGTCCTGTCCGCAAGGACATTGGGGAAACTCTAGCATCCTTTGGGAAGACTCAAAGGCTCTTGGGCTCAAAGAGGAGCACTGACGATGTGGGTGGGGGAGGCGTCTGCCCTCCGAATCGGGTGTCTGGTTAGAAACCTTTCATCTTGGCGGCTTCTGCCACGCTCCTCCTCCAGCAGGTCCAAAGAAGGCTGAGCGGGGCAGCCCGGCTTTCTTTCGTCCATCAGCCTTGGCAGTTCTGGGGTCTGGGGGGAGGGTCTTCCTGATCCTGACCCTTCCCCAGCCCTGGCCAAGCCAAAATAGCTTCACCTCCAGCTAGGGTCAGATTTGCAGATAACGTCTTGTTTGATGTAAAAGGCAGGCAGGGGAAGGGGAAAGGGAAGGGGAAGAAGACAGAAGGAAGGAAGGGAGGGAGGGAGGGAGGGAGGGAGGAAGGGAGGAAGGAAAAGTTTTTCACAGAAGTAGCCACTGAACAAAGGTCCTTTGCACATGGGCACTGCACACGAGGCCATGGCCTGGGACGGGCTCTGCAGAAGGCAGTTTTTTTACGGCTCCTCAAACGGGACCATCTTAGGAACAGCAGGGGGGGCGGCTGTGCCACTCAGGGAGCCCCGAGGGACAGCTGTGTGGCAACAGATCCTGGCAGCTGTCTCCAGCCCTGCCTGATGAAAGAGCCCGATACGTCTGTCTGATCCCAAGATCTGGATGACTAAAGCTGATGGCCACAATTAAAGGCAGCCCCGTTGAAACCCTGACCTGCTCTCAACTCCATGTAAACTTTTCAATATGCCTGTAATTTGGAATTAAATTACCCGTCCTTTATTGCTTTCCAGCACAACTCTCTCCTGTTGATTTTTAAGGACATGAAGGTTAACATAAAAGAAAAATGGCACCATATCTGACTGTCTGTCATTATAGGATTGTTTTCCAGCACTTAGAAAGCCTTGCATAGTTTATGCCTCTTTGGAGAAATGATAATAATGGGGGGGGGCCTCTGCCCCCCTTGCCATGCATAGCATCAGGAAGGGTCCTTGGGGGGGGGAGGTTCCCTAAAAGGGCTCCTGAGTCTGATTCCTTCTCAGCCTCCCCCCCCCCCAAGCAGCCTTCCCTTGTGCAAGAGGCCAAACTGTGCCCCAGGCTCAGACCAGCCCCCTTTCGGCCAAACTGATCTCCCCCCCCCCCACCACAATTGAGCTCTGTGCGTAATCTCCCCTCAAACTGCTAAGCGCTGAAAGGATGGGACGGATATTTAGCCTCAATGCAAGAACAAAGGCGGTTGGTTGGTTGACAACCCTGGCTGGCCGTGACCCCCGCCCAGAGAGAGAAGGATTCCCCCTCTCAAGCCAGCCCCCCCCCTGCCTCTCTCCCTCCCCCCTCATTTCTGGAGGAGCTGCTGAGGGAGCAGCCTCTTCCCTTTGTCTGTGGCTCATGGTGAGAAACACCCCGAGGGATGCCCTGGGATCCGTGTCAGTGGATGAAGGCTGAATCTTCTGCATGGGAAGAACCAGGGCAAGTAATGCGGCCACCGCTGTCACTCAAGGGAGCTGCTCTTCCTGGGCCTTGGCCGAAACCTGGCTAGCTTTCTTCTTGGTCCCGGAGACGCTCTTTCCGCAAGGCCAGCACCGAAGTCGCTGGTTTACAGCCCGTGTGTGCTTGGGGGCAGGGAGTCATCTGGGTGACGGAGGGATCCAGGGACGGGCTGAGGAAGAGCCCTTGGACCAGCCGAGGCCTCCCTTGAGCCCAGGGGCCGAGCTCTTTCTACCTGAGTGCTGCTCCAAGAGGTTTTGCAGGAGACCCTAAGGAGGAGGTTGGGCTGGCCCTCTCTATGACCTTATAAGGGGTAGAAAAGGCTTTCCTAAAAATGCTGCCATCTTCCGGGAATTAAAACCAGCAAAAGAAAAGGACCAAAACCAAGAAATGACCCCCCCCCACCAGGCCATGGTCATCAAAAGGTGGCACCAGAGCCATTGCCAGGACTGACTTTGAGTGGCAGGTAGCCTTAATACGGTAACTGGATTGAAAGCAAACAGGAAGGAGAGAGAAGAGCTGCTCGCAGGGTCTCCGCCGGTTGGGGGCAGCAGGAGGAAGGGAAGCTTGGGACAAAGGATGGGCTCCAAGCCACCCCCTTCCCTACCTCCCTCCCCCCCTCCCTTTCCTGCTTTGGGTCATTCCTGGAGCAGTTCTGACTTTTGCCCTGCTTGCGGAGCAGCTGCTGTGGGGCGACGGAGGCTCTCAATTATCAAAGCATTTTATTTCCTATTGAGCGGCAGGTAAAGTGGGCCCTGGAGATGCCGCCATCGGGATTGCCTCTAACAGAGGAAACTGCGGCAGCCGGAGGGAAGTTTGGGGAAGAACCAGGACCTGCTCGCCTGCTCAGACTTCAGCTCCTTCCTACTTAGGCAGAGTAAAAACAGCCCTGCACCCAGAGCCGCTGGGTCTTCTCCCAGGAGGGGGCTCCGGCCCAGGAGCACAGAGCAATAGCAGTAGACTTATATACCGCTTCATAGGCCTTTCAGGCCTCTCTAAGCGGTTTACAAAGAGTCAGCATATTGCCCCCAACAATCTGGGTCCTCATTTTACCCACCTCGGAAGGATGGAAGGCTGAGTCAACCCTGAGCCGGTGAGATTTGAGCCGCTGACCTGCTGATCTAGCAGTAGCCTGCAGTGCTGCATTTAACCACTGCGCCACCTTGGGACCCTCTCTGACTCTGTTAGCCAAAGGGGGGGGGCTTCTGACAGAGGAAGGGGGCTGGGAAGGCCCATTGGTCCCCCCCTAAGAGGAACCCTTTGCCTGCCCTGTGACTGGCGGAGGAGGAGCGCAAGGGTCTCCAGAGGGAGAGCATCGGGAGGGGCGGGAGACGTGGCCAGGGCCAATCCTGGGGGTTTTGCAGGAGGCCCCATCCCTCCCCCTCCCCCTGGGGTCGAGGCACAGCAGGTGCAGCAGCCGCTCCTCAGACTCTGCCACGGAAGAGAGCTGGAGCCTCCTTGGGTTCTCAGGTCTGGACCCCAAAGTCTAGGCAACCAGTCCATGGCGGCAGCGGCAAAGAGCTCTCCTCTGCCGCCTAGTGGTCGTCTGAAGTTCTGCACCCCACTTCTGCTAGTTATTTTTCCACCACCCTCCTCCTCCCCTGACAATATTATGGACAGCAAAGGACGGGGACCCCTCCCTCCTGTAAGGCAGCAGCTGATGCCCCTTTTATCTTTGCCCGCTCCTGAGCAGAGCCCAATGCCCCTGCTCTTGTTGGCATCAAGAGTCAGACTGCGTTGTGCTGTTTCCTTCCGAGGCAGCGGGTGGCGCTATTTCCACAGTTGTGCGGCAAAAGATTTACTTAGCAGGAGATGATTCCCAAACGTCTCCTCTCAGGTTTTCTGCATCTTGCATGTAAACTGTTTTATGCAGGGAAAATTCTGGACTAATTCTTCTATTTTTTCAGATGTTGGAAACTGTCACGGAGGAGCCTCTGCCCAGAACTACAGCAGCTGACTGCCACTCCGAAGGGCGCCTTGGCTGGTGGGGACCTCGGGAGGCCCTCTCCCCCCCCCCCCAGGTGGGCGTCACAGAGGAGCTGAGCATCTTCTGGCAAGGTAGCCAAGGGAAGCCTCTAATTCAGGGCTCGGCCGTGCCCTGAGCAGGAAGGAAGGGAGGGATTTCTTGGCAGTGCACCTCAGAGCCATCTGGGCCCTGGAAATGGCCGTAGCTCTGGGCCCCATTTGCTCCAGGTGATGTGTGATTCGACCTTTGCCAGGAGCTCCCGCAACGGCCTCAGCCTTCTCCTTTTGCCAACAAGCTCAGCACCAGCCCAGCCTGCCTGCCAGCCACTCCGCATGGAACGGGAGGCCTGGTGGTCAGAGGCCCAGAAAGCCGACCCTCGAAGACGGAGGGAGGCCCCCACCACCACTGCTGTTCTGCAATCCGCCAATGGGGCCAATTTTCCTGCTCGGCAGAAAATGGCCGTTATTTCTTGTTTTCAAATCACAAATCTGGCGGTGCGTCGATGTTTCTGCCCCCCCGGGTTTCCAGGGGGGAAAAGCTCCCATCATCCTAAATAGTCTTGTCTTCTAGAAGCAAAATCCAAGCACTCTTATTATGAAGGAGCTGACACTGTCAATAGGGGCAAGGATGAAAACCTTGAGGGGTATCACAATTACTGTTGGGATGACAGCAACGAAGGCAGCAGCGTGGTTCAAGCATAGCCCAAAATTAGCATAATTGGGATTTTATTCAGAAATTCTGCAAGTTGCTTTTATCAGACCCTGAGAGGGAGGAGATCATCCCCCTTGGCTTGCAACCTGCCACACAGAGGCCGAGGGAGAGAGGGTGCCCTGCCATTCGGCTCCCCCTTTCCCCAGTGCCAGGGCAGGTGGGGCAGAAAGGCAGGCAGGCAATGAAGAGTTGAAGGAAGCCGAATTATCTCTGTTGCTGGCTCGGTTTGCCAGGGCAGAGAGCCGGTCCGTAAAATCCTCAGCCTGTGTTTCTCATGGCAAAAAGGTTTACCTCGTTTGGACTGGGGGGGGGGGGTTATGCCGAAGGCAGAGATGCTGGCAGCCGCTTCCCCTTCCTGGGCGGGATGATGTCCCTTCTCATAACCCATCAGCCGCCTGATCAGAAATTCATAGTAGGAGCCATCTCTGGCTGCCTGACTGAATTGAAGTAGGTAAATGGGGGCTGGGGACTATGGCAATCCCTCTCCATCTTTCCCAGTCGCCCACCCCTCAAAATGCCAGCCACCACCTTGTCATCCTTTCCGCCATTTCTTTTCCACCCACCACCATTTTACAGTCGGCTTGAACTAGCGTGATGTGAAGTTATCATGAAATGGAGGCTGATGTGGGCGAAGGCAGGGAGGGGAGCAGGCACCGCGCACATGAGGAGGGAGGGGCAAGGAGGCGGCTGGCGGGCTCAGAGAATTGGAGGGCAGAAAATGGTAAATTGCTGCTGTCATAATCTCCCTGGGACAGTAAAACCTGTTTCTAAAGGCTCTCCCTGCCCCCTCCCAATTATTTTTCCTTCTCTGAGCCCCCTCCCTTAAAAGGAAATGTTTCATGGTAAATATCCAGAGGGCAGCTGGAGTAAATCAACAGAACGACCAGCCAGGAGAAGCTCTTTGTGCCACGAGCAACAGCGTCCGTCTCTCCAGTGCTTCCTTCCGGGAGAGGACGGAGCTTCAATCTAGGGAACAACCCTGGGATGCTGCCGGATGGGTGATGGACACCCCCCCCCCAGCCACAAAAGGCGAGGCAGAAAGGGCCAGTCCTCTTCATGGGACACAACGACCTCTTGCCCACACGCCTTCTGCCAGAAAGTGGGAACAACGGCAGGGACCAAGTGACCTTGGCTGGAAGGGCTTCCCCTCCTTCCAACCTCCCTCCGGGGCCTGGCCATGACTCTCCTCCGGGGCGCCCTGCACACAGGCTCCAAGCTCCAGCTCTTGTGCTTGCCAATCCCCCGAACAAAGCAGGCACAACTAGACGAGGGAAACCCACTGTTACATTCAGAGACTGTTGAAAGTCTGACGACAGAACCTTCTCAGTGCCACTTTGAAGCGCTTGCTTGATCCATTCAGGCAGATCCTCCCTCGGTTTCTTCCCCCAACCATCCAGTCACTGGGGGCTCCTGCTCTCTTCTCGGATGCCTCCCTAGGCTGCATCCCTCCCCACTCCCCTTTTCTCCTAGATCCTTCCACATTCCCTGGCTCCGACAGGGCCAAACAGAATAAAACCATGTCGGGAGAAGATCTGCCGGCAACTGCTTCCCAGCAGCCGTCCGTCCCTCCGTCCGTCATGATGTCCCTTGGTAAAATAAAGGAGGAGGAACCTTTGCTTGCAACGTCCTGCCCGGGAACGGCACCGAGCAGCTGCTGTGCGAGGACGGTCAACAACCGGCCCCTGCGAGAAGGAAGCCTCCCTTTTGCCTGGCAGCCGCAGCGGGGAAAACAACAACTCCAAAATGAGTTTTGCCACGATGGGGGGAGGCCGGCATAATAACCTTCCCTTCGGGTCATCTCTCATTTCCACTCACCGGGCCAAAGAAATGAGTCCGGGCTGTTCTGCATTAATAACCAGTGACCTCTCTGAATCATCCGAGACCAATTCTCCATAGGCTGGCTTCAATTTGGGGAGGGGGTTATTGCTAGCCCGCTTTGTTGCCCCACTGCTGGCAGGGTTTCAGCTACCTATGGGGCTGGGGAACGGCTGACAGTATTTTTCCTGTGGCTAAGAAGTGTGGAGCAATTGGGAGCTGCCTAGAATTGGTTATAAGACAGGCGGACAGAGAGATGTTTTAAATAAATAAACAGCTTATCTGGAGAGATGACAAAGGCAGAATTAATTGGAGTCGGGGTCTGAGGCTATGTTTTTCAGTGAAAGAAGGGTTCCTCATCTGGGGGTCATCCCGGGGGCGCTGGGGCTCCTGCTGATGCGTCCAGTGGGGTTCCTGGGTCACCAAGGTCCTTGGCAGACTAAGCACCTCTGGGGGCCAAGAAATATAATGAAGGTATTGCACTCAGTCAGGCTAGGAGATCTGAGGAGTCCTCATCTGGGGGTCACCCTGGACTCAGTGGCCCAACTCCTCTCCAGAGGGCAGAGAGGGCTTCGGTTTATGGGTGTTCAGAGAAGCTACAACAGGAGCTCAGGGACTGATATCAACCTCCAGCCACGTCTGAGTAGTTCTACTCGGATCTTCCTTCGTAGGAAACACCCCAGCTTCTGTGCAGGAAGTGAGCATAAGGAGTGCGTCATAGTATAACAGAAATTAAATCCACAGCCCCCTTCTGAGCTTGCTAATGGCTGAAATCTAAGAGCCAATATTATTATTACAGTTAATGGCACGGCCAGTCAGATGTTCAGATTTGGATTTGGCATTTTTGTCCACTATTGAGGTTTTCCCAAGGACCTGGGATAGGCAGATGTCGATGCCTGATGTTGCTAGAGGTCTCATCGCAGGATAGAAGCTGTTCCAACCAGACCTGACAGATGGTGAATTTGTCAGTGCTGCTGGTGCTCCAGATGTTTTGGAATTGCACCCAAGGTGTCTGTTATTGTTGGTCCTACCTTCGTTTTGTTTTGCCAGTCATTCTGTTTCTATTTACAGGCCTTTGTATGTTACTATCTTCTCCAGTTCTTTCTCTTCTATTCTGCTGTTTCCAAGAACTGCCATGTCATCATCATCATCATCATCGATTTAATCTTCAATTTGATTCACAGTTTGGGACTGGTAAAAACTCATGTCCTAACCAAGGCCCTAACAGCTAATGAAGCAAAGTGGTATTATTATTATTATTATTATTATTATTATTATTATTATTATTATTATTATTATTATCGCATGGTTAATCTTTGGTGAGATTCACAGCCTTTGGGGCTGGTTGGTAGCTCAACAGCTCGAGTCCTAACCAAGGACCTAGGGACTCTTAAGGTAACGTCGGAGGATATAAGCTGTTCCAAGTAGGGTGGTTTTTTTGTAGAGTCAGAATGTTCAAGTCTGATAAATTTATTATTACTACTACTACTATTCGCTCACCTTGCAGTTTGAAATGGCTCTGGGTGCTCTAAGATTCCTTCTTGGAGACCTTAGTTTCAAGAAGAAAGTTCAGGACTTTTTTTATTGCAGCACCAAGTTTTTTCTTGTGCAGAATTGGCTGATTGTCTTAAACACCAAACTCCGCATTCTGTCCCGACCGGGTCAGGGTCTGGAAGGATTCACAGGAGCACCTGCTGCTCCACCGTCAGTCTTGCTAGGAGCTGCTTGGGTGAGTGGGGGGCCTGTTTTGCCTGCATCTGCTTAGTGGCTGGGGCCGCGTGGCCGAGGTCTTCAAGCAGGACAGCAAGGGAGGGAAGAGCCGCAGGCCCAGCCGGAAGACTCCTGGTCCTCTCCTAGCAGAACGGAAAGCTTGAACCCAAGACACGCCTTCCCCTCAAAGAGCTTCAGGAGTAGAGCAGCAAAACACCTTGCAGCGTCTGGGGTTACGTTCTCTGCCTCTGCTCTCTCTCTCTCTCAAAAAAAAGGGCCCAGGGCTCGGTGGCTGCAAGTTCATTACAGAAATTGAGTTATTCAGGAAAGCTGGTTTGGGCAAATGCATCCCTTCTTCTTTCTAGTTTCCCCCTACTTGGTGGTATCAGCAATTCACACATTTGCCCGCAAGTAGTAGCTTCAGCAAAAACGGGTGCTTTGCTGCAGAACCGAAAACATTCTGCTGGCCACTTGGTTCATCAGGAGGCTGGAAACCCAGGCAAGGACCTCCTGCCCAGCTCCATCCCTTGGGGGAGGCCTCGGAGTCTGATCTGACCTGCGGGGGGGGGGTTTCTAGGAGCACCCCGGAGGGGCTGGAATAGGCGGCACGAGGAGCCGGCCCCTCAGCAGCACCCAGGGCCACAGGCAGGCCCCCACAAGCAGCTGGGCCCTTCCAAGGAGGCGAGGGCTTCCCAGGAGTCAGGGGTGTGTGGCCGGGGTCCTTTCCAGCATAACCCTCACGGAGGGGCTGCGGGGGTCTCCAGCAGGCGCCTCCAGCCTGGCTAGGCCTCCCTTTGGCCATCAGACACCTCCGCGTTTTCTTTCCTGGCTCCAGGAGGGGCTCGGCTGATGCCTGGACGGCGACTTCCGGCTCCTTCCCGCCCTGCAAAGTTACGACAGATGTAGATCTGGGGGGGGGGGGGCTCTCAGCTGATCCCGCAGGGCGGCCGGTCGCGGTTTCTTCGACAAAAGCTGCGCCGTTGGGCTTCAGGCGACCCGGAGCCGCGGCGTGTAGAGCCGGCGTTCCTCCGCGGCCTCGGCCGCAGCCAGCCGGGAAGGCGTGCGCGCCTGGGGAAGGGCGAGGCGGAGGGGCGGAGGCTCCGCTTCCTTCCCCGCGGCTGCCCTCGAGGACGGCCGCTGCCGGCGTGCCTAGGAGCTGCGACCGCCGCGGGCCCCACCACAGCCGCTCCCGGGCCCGGAGGGTAGCCAAAGCCGGCAGAGCAGACGTGGCGACGGCCCGGAGGCGAAGAATCCGCCGACAGCGCCCGGCTCCCTCCGCCGAGCGAGGTAAGCGGGCCGTCTGCTGCTCCGCCGCGTCCCTGGCTGCGGGGCGGCGGTCTTGGGCGAGGCGGGGACCGGGCTGGCGGGGCTGCGCTGGGGTCGGTCGCGCCCCATTCGGCGCCCGCAGAGCTCAGCGGGGCCGGTGCTCCTGGCTGGCGCCAGCCCCTCGTCCGCCTCGCACGCCGTCCGCCCCGGCAGCATCCGAGGGGAGCCGGCGTCCGGATCCTCGGCGGGCTGGGAAGAGGCCCGTGGCCGGTTGAGTCCAGGACCGCTCCTCCTCCGGCGATGCAGCAGCAAAGGCGCACCAGAGGCAGAGAGGCCGGCCTGACCCGCGGAAAAACTCCCGGAACCCCGTCGGGCCTCTGCGCGGGGAGAAGGCTGTCCGCCAGTCGCGTGTTGGATCCAGGCGGCGCGGCGCAAAGGAAGCGCTGGGGCTGAGCACACGGACCGGAGGCGCCCCAGCTCAGTCGGGGGAAGGGGCGGGGGGCGCAGGAAGCGAGCTCCGGCAAGCAAGAGGGCCGCTTTCCGCTCGGGCGAGCCTTCCTCCGCCTGCCCCTCCGAGCTCTTGGGCTTGGCCGCGCAGCGCCCTCTGCTCCCGGCGGAGGGTTGAAGGGTCTCGGCGAGCAGCCCGGCCTTCATCTCGGACTTCAAGCGGAGAGCAGCCCGGCCATCGATGCGGGTGGGGGCGGCGGGCAGCCAGGGCAACCTCGGTAGCGCCGGAGTTGAAAGAGCCGAAGGGAAGAGTTTTCCGAGAAAAAACCCAGCTCTGTCATCCCGGTAAACGTGGCGAAGATTAAGGCGAACCCCCCGAGGAGAACCGAGCCTGTTTTAGAAGAAGAGCAGAGGTAAAGCGCCTCGCCCTCTTCTTATCTCGTGCAGGCTCCGGATTTATGGCTCTTCTGGCGGCTCTTAGCAAAAACGCCTCCGTTTCTTTGGGAAGACCCTTCCAGTCGCCCCCTGGATTCAGGAGATGCGGGGACCGCTGCAGAGGCCTCTCTTTGGTCAAGCCGCATTGGTTTAGACTAGAGTGTCAGTTTTGGCTGATCAATTCTCAAAAGTGGTAGAGTGGTTTTATCCAGTTTCCGTACTTCAAAATGAAGCCAAATTGGGCAGAAATGCCATTCAAAGGTATCTCTGGTTTGCAGAAAAACAAACATGTCTGGTGTGGTTTTATGGGACTGTGAAAAGAAAAAACGGAGAGGCAGCCTTAATTTGGGAGGACGTGGTGTGTGGCACCCAGCCGTGATGCCCAGGCAGCCTTGGAGAAGCGTCTGTTTCTATGGAGCCTTTAATCGAAAGGAAGCTGTGGCCGACTTGTGCGCCTCACTTCTGTTGCAGTGACAGCATTTCTACCATTGGCCTAAAATATGTTTTGCCCACAGGAGGATACAACTTGCAAGAAGAGCCGGATTTGTGAAACGGAAGCACCCAGACAATTCTTCTCTTCAGAGAAATCTGCTTCTTCTTTGGGTTAGAAAATGTGTTAATAATTCCTGCCTTTTTTCCTGTTGGAGCAAGAGGAAGCAGAAATGCAATCCGGGCTCTCTTGCTTCTCCTCTTTTAGCTTTTCCAATTCTAGGCAGAAATTCTTCTTTTCAAAGGCACCTCAGGCAGCTGGAACATTGGAAGAAAGAAACGCTCTCTTGTCAAAAATAGCTTGATTTTTCTGACAGATGGATGGGCTCAGGTAGTATTTTTAGAAAAGACTATTTTATATAGAAATATTTGTGACTTTTCTAATGCCAGAAAATAAATGTCTGTTGCTAATGCTTTTATGGTCAGAAAATGTCTATTGGGGGATATTTGAAAAATGTACAGTGCCTTAAATATAATAGATTAAAATTCAGCTCTAGAATTTATTGGTCTATTTTCTTTAAGATCTTTGCTTTCATCAGATCTTCCTAAGAAATTAATGTTCTCCAAGCTCGAGTCAACTCAAATTTTCCTGCAGAAATGCCACAGGCTGCCAGAAATCCTTTTTGATGCTTCTTTAAATATGATGGTTCTCCCTGTCAGCTTTGTTTGAGGGGAATTTCATAAGTGAAATTTCTGCATGAAACAAATGATTTGTTGTCAATAAGAAGGTGGGGGGGGGCCTTTAGATTAATGGTCAGCATCTTATGCCACAAATGTTCTGCAGAGAAGGCGCTAATATTCCTGACAAGATCTGGAGTAAGTCCTAATGCTGTGGAAGAGTTCATCCCGTCCTCCTCCGTGTGACAGGTACTGGGGAAGACCTCCTTGCTGGCTCATGCTTTCCATTAAGGACTATTGAAGTCTGTCTCTCTGTCTGAAGCGGCAAATTCAAATATCTCTCCCTTCCTTTTGCCTGCTTTAAAATAACAATAACACGAAGTCCTACAGCTTTTGGTAAATCCATTGTTGGAGGAGATGTTTCCAGAAACACATTTTCCCCATCTCCAGTTTAAAATCCTTATTAAAATCATTGTGTGATAATTTCAAGACTGACCATTAAAATGGCCTGAAAGGAAAAGCTTGTTGCAACAATGCTCTCCTGAAAAGAGGGGCTCCATCTGGCTGAAGGGCTGCTTCCATTGGCTGGGCTGGGCTGTGTGCAGAGAAAGCCCCCCCCCCTCTCTCTGTCCAGAGGAAGAGGGCCTGGCAGACATCCCCCCCCCCCAATCATCCCCTGCAAAGTTACTTCTTTCTGAGGAGGAGAGGAGAAGGCAATTATTTGAAAAGGAAGGTTCATTTTTCTGGGTGCCTATTTTTAAGCCATTTCCTTCTACATTTTGCTAATGTTTCAGCTTTTTCCTTTCTCCTGCGAGACAAACTGACCTGAGCCGAGGGAATTAAGGGCTGGCAAAGTGGAAGGGATGTGAACTGGGTACTAATGGCAGATAACAGATATACTTATATCTGTTACCTAATTTTTGCTTGATGAAATAAATAAATAAAAATAAATCACATTAAACCAAAGGTAATGTTAGCCAAATGGGAGAATTCAATTGAAAGGCTTTTTAACCTTCCTTAAGAGCCATTTTTTCCCCTTCAAAACTCTGATAAAATACAATATCAGTTATGGGGTGCTTTCCATGGGTGTTCATTCTTAAAACTCTCCTTTTTTCAATAGAAAGAAGATAAAGCATCACCAACTGCTCAGAGGGCATTAAGAGAAAACAAAAAGCAGCTGATGATAGATCTGCACAGAACTGCCCCATGCCCCACGGGGCAAGAGAGGCAGGCATATCTGCCAAGGAGAAGCCCCTTCCCTGGTAGGATTGGCTGGAGCTGGAGGCACGGATGGCCCTTAAAGAGGAGGGACTGTCTACTGTTCCCCCCCCCCACTCTCTTTGATTTCATACAGGTGCCAAAGCCTCTCAGAGGGGAAAAAAATCACATTGACAGCTTTTAATGCTCCCTTTTTTGTCTTCAGAAATTATAAACATCTGAAAGAAATGAAGGGGGGAGGGAATCTCTCCATCCACAGATGCTTTCCAGATTTGCATCCATCCTCAGACATTCTGTTCCTTATTACAGTTGAAAGGCAGGTATCTGGGTGGGTGGGTGGGTGCGATGACTCAAATTGTTGGAGGTGATGAAGTCTGTTGGCATCTCCTCCCTTTGGAGCAGAGAGCTTCCTTCTGGAGCTCAGCCTTTCTTGGAGGAAAGGTCCAGTGGGGCAAGAGCAGCCTCTAGGGCAGCCATGAGCTTTAACTCTTCACCCTTTTGTCTCCTGGATTGGTGGCCAAGAAGCTGGCCTTGGGGGGGGGGAGGGGAGGGCCAAGGAGATCAGAGGTGGGGAAGGGCAGAGCGACTGCTGGCTGGGGAAGGGCAGATCTTCCAGCTCTGTTCTGGCCTAGCAGGCCATCCTTCCCCGTCAACCTGGGAGGAGACACTTTGTCCGTGGCTGGCATTGATGGTGCCCCAAGGAATTTGTTGCCGACATGCTTTGCCTCCAGGATCCATATGGACCACTACATCAATTTGGTGCCGGGGCCTCCTGTAGAATGAAGGGTGGCCATTCACACCCCAGCCTGGCTTTGTTTCTGGCTTGTTGGAGTTGGCAGAGAAGGTGGGTGGTATCGCGGTGCTTCCTTCGTGGCCCCAACTGCCCTTTCCCACAGGTCTGAACCCCCCACAAGAGGGGCAGGCCCAGAGGGAGGGAGAGGGAGAGGGAGAGAAGGACACAGCCAGCTGAAGCGCTGGGGGCCACGACTGGGTCTCCTGAGCTCTTGTCCAGTTGCAAGGCCTTGGGGCTCCAGAGCTGGCTGACTTCCCCCACTTCCTCCTTGCCACCCCCCCCCTCTGCCGGGTCTTCTCCTGCCCCAAGAGGCTTCTTTGCTTCCCTGGAACCCCCCTCAACAGGGAATTGGCCTCTGGCCCATTCCCATCTTTGGGCCCTCCACCCCACCCCTTCGGAAAAATCTCTGCAGGCAGCCCACTCCTCCCCTAGGCACAAACGGGGTGGCGGTGGGGGACCTCCGGGAACAGCAGCGCTTGGGAGCCCGGAAGGTGGGAGAGATGCGGAAGGCAGGCACAAGAGGAGCCTCTGCTCGGGGCCGAAGCGGGACAAGTCCAGGCCAGCCGAGTCTCGAGCCAAGGAGCCCCAACTCGTACCCGCGGCTGGCCCGGGAGGTGGCGCTGCCGTCCAACGGCTCGGGGAGTCGCGGATTACGCGGGCTGAGGCGCAGCCGTTTCCCCCGCTCCCTCCGGAGACCGAGAGCCTTAAGGAATCGCCGGTCCCCGCTCCGGCCACTCGGCACCAGCGGCACCTTGGCACGTCCGGCCCAAATTCCTCCTGGAACCGAGGGGCGCCAGGCGGGCCTCCGCCTGGCCGCCTTTCCTGCCGCGTGTCCAGAAGCACAAGGCCGCCAAAGGCCACGGCGCGCAAGAGTTTAAACCGGGGCAAGTCCCGGGACGCTCCTTCGGACGCCGCCAACCTCTCCCCGCAGCAGGTTCCATCCTGGAGGGACAAAGCCGGCAGGATTGAAACCCGGGTCTGGAATAGGCGGCAGAATTCAAGCACAAGAGAAACCGGAGGGATATTATCAGGCCAAACGCACGTTGGATCCCAATCGGAAAACAACACGTGTTGCTTTCTGGCTCCGAGTTGGTGCGCGCGCCCTTTCTGGCGGCATGGATGTTGTTGCGCGTGGTTGAGCTCCCGGCACAAAGAATCCGCCCAAAGCCCCGAGGGCTCGAAAGGAGGGAAGCTTGGGAAAGGCAGGTGAGAGGGAGCCTCTCCTTTCTTCAATGACGCCGCCCCCCCCGCGCCCCCCCCGAAATGACCCTTCCTCTGAGCCGCCCCGGGACAAGAGGAGGCTGCTGGGGCTCCCGGGCTGCACGGTCCCCGGTGGAGCTTTTCCGCCCGTTGTAAAAGTGCCACCCGCTTTGGGCACAAGGGCTGCCATTTATAGTCGGCTTTTGACGGTTGTATAAATATTAAAGGATATTACAAACCCCCCCCCCCCCCAGTTGATGATATTCCTCCCAACATTTTGCAAGAAATCTCACCTTTTTATGATGAGGGAGGGGCTCTTAGGCTTAAATATTTTATGATGTTTGGAGATATTCTTGAAACAGCCTGGATTTATTATTAATGGTTTAAACATTTATGACAGCCTAAAAAATTCTGAGGTATGGTTCATGCCACAGTCATAGACCAAGGTTATTTTTTTTCAGTGAGGAGGGAGTTCTGCTGAGGGAGACAATGCTCCCCCCCCCTTCTCCATGGAAGGATCCTTCTCACTAGCCAGGAGGGCTGGGGGCCACCACATCAAAGTCTCCCTCTGGCTGCTCCCGGGGATCCCTCATTGTGGCTAAGGGTTGCAGCCGATGGTGTGTGGGAGACTCTGGGTGAGGGCAGCAGGGCCTGGGGGGGCTACCAATATATTGTGTGCATGTGCACTTAAATGATTTGACTTGGACAATGTCATGAATATGTGATATCAACAACAGCCAGAAAACAGAGGCCGCACCTTTCTTGCCACCCCCACCCCCGCCTTGTCCATTGGTGTCTAAGGAACAAAAGGCCATCAGGCATGTCTGTGTGTGTCCGTCCGTCCGTCCGTCCGTCCGTCCGTCCAACAAAAGGAGCCTGGTCAGAACGGGAGGAGCTTTGTCAATCCAGAGTGATGTGGGTTAAGGTTTTTGTGAAACCTCCCTTCCTTGACAGGAGCCGCCTTGGACTGTGAGACGACGTAATTGGTTCGCTTGATCCTCAGAACTCAGTTGGGGGTTAAATTGGAATCCAGACTTCAAAGAATCCCCCCCCCCAGCAGCAGAACCAAATTTTATCCATTTCCCCAGTTCTCTTAATTTAGCAAATTTCACCTGACAATATAATTTCCTGACCTTCGAAAGCTTTCCCAAACCCACAACAGCAGCCCAGGCGCACAGAGGGAAGAGTGGGACTCCACCCAAGGTCTCTCTTTCTGCTTTTCCACCAATGCAACACAGGGCACGTTTACGGCTGTGCTGGTTTTTACTTGCTCTCCAGTTCTCCATCATCGTTCTGCCATAACAGGCCCTTCTCACCAAAAATCGGGGCTCCAGAGCTGGTGGATAGCGAGGTGGGTGGTGGGTGGGAAGGTGGGCTGCTGTTTGCCTTTCACCCCCTCCCTCCCTCGCCCCACCCCAACCTTATCAGATCCTTTTTGCAGCATGGATCTAAGGATATAAATCTGGTTTAAAATAAGAAGACAAATCCTGTTTCCTTGCTTGTTCTCTTTCTTTTGCTTGGTGAGAGCCTGGCTCAAGCGTGGTTCCCCCCTTCATTTGACCTGCTGAGGTTGGTTTCAAATTGCATTTAGATGAAGCAATTGAAGAAAGGAAAAAGCACCGCCTACTTTTTTGTTGCCTGGACCCTTTGTACGAGGGGAAGGAAGGGACAATTGCAGTGGGGCGCAGCAGCAGCAGCATTTGTGAATGCAGAACAGGGGACGCCCCTTTTGCAAGCAGGGAAGGAGGTAAAATTACACAGATAATGAAGTTCACTTCTGCACAATGACATTATCTGGGGTTCTAGCTACCTTTTGGAAAAGACTGTTGGTTCTAACACTGAAGCTGCTGATGCCAGGCAGATTGGGGGGGGGGGAGAAGGACTAATGCATCACAGCCCCCCCCCCCCAAAGCAGCCACGCCACTGACCGTAGTTCTCCCTTTGGAAACCTGCCTCTGGAAAGGGATAACCAGCTGCAGCGGCCAAGAAATGGTTTTGCAGTCAGTCAGGCAGTGTATGCAGCAGGCAGCCTTGTCAATGCCTATTTCTGGCACAACTCTATGGCATTATTGTTATTATGGTTATTATTCCACTCCCACCCCCCACTTAAGAGCTGCCTCCCCTCCTCAAGCAAATTCCCTCTGCCTATTTGTCTACTGGTCCTGGAGCCAGGCGTATAAAAGGCTTTCAACCTCCCTGTGCTGTTGAAGGGAGGCCAAGTGGGAGCAGGCGGGCCCTGTGGCCCAGCAAGAGCCTTGGCTGCATCTCCCCCCCCGCCCCCCCCGAAAGAAGCTGCATCTGAAGACTCCGGAGCTCATTCAGGGAGGTCAGCATCGTCTCTGGCTTCTGGGCAGTTATTAACAACGGTGCGGTTTGCGGAGGAGTCCCAGCTGTGGCCTTAGCAAAAAATGTCTTGCTTATTAGTGCCCCATGGCCAAAAATAAAAATAAAGAAGCAGCTGAGAACAGGAATCCCCCCCCCCACAAGGAGAGAAGATGTAGGGCTGGGGAGGAACGTAGGGGAGGAAGCACGTCCAGGGAAGGGAAGGACTGTGAGGAGAAAGCTCTTTGTTGTGGGAGAAAATGCTGGAGTTTGATGATGGAAGAGAAAGCGGCTAATCTCTGGAACTCTTGCAAATGGAGGTGGACTGACTGCGCTTCCGAAAGCCCACGGGGGGAATTGGGGAGCCCTGCGGCCTTTGGGGCAATGCCCCTGGCCGCCCCTTTCTATCTCCCTCCTGCTCTCTTTCTGTTGTCCTCTCAGAGTGTGGAATCTGAACTTAATATTCCATGACTGTTCCTCCGAGCAGGGCCCGGCCTCCTTAGCTGGGGGGTGGGGTGGGGGGGCTCTGCTTGGCAGCACAGGTGCCACTTGGAGAAAGGGTTGGGGCCAGCTGGGCCCCCCTGGAGCCCCCCCCCCAAAGCCACAGGGACAGAGGGGAGGTTCAAGGGAGGGGCTGCCTACAGTGAGGGTGGGGGAGGAGAAGGTCTGGGAGAAAGGCCCCAACCTGGACTTCCAGGTTTAAAGGACTTCCACCCCTCCTCCTCCTCCTCCTCCTCCTCCTCCTCCTCCTCCTCCTCCTCCGTGGGTGCGTGGGGGAGCCCTGGCGGGCGCAGGAGGGCTGGGCAGTAGAGAAGCGGGGCAGAGCAGCCTCTGGATCCTCTCTTGCCTGCTGTCCTCAGGGCGCTTGCCTGCTTCAGCGTTAGGGCTGAGGGGAAATGTTTCCAGGAGGCCCCCCCAGAGAAGAGCCCCTGGGGGGCCGAGGGAAGAAGCTCCTTGGGGGGGCGGCAGGAGCCCCATCCGCTTCCCCCCCCGTCCTTCGGGGGGGGGGTTCCTGAGGCAGCAGAAAGCGCCTTCCCTTTGCCCCCTTTCTCCACAATGCCCAACTACCTCAGTGCTGGCTGAGGTATTTGAGGTAATCAAAACAGATTGTTTCCTTTTTAAAAAGCCGGCTATTCATTCCAGCCTTCAGACATTGGATAATTCCTGGAAAGCTGCTGGAAAGGCTCTCTCGGCCCAGGCGCTCTGGGCAGCCCTGCCAGAGGGAGCCGGGTCGGCCTGGGTCTCTAGGCCAGGCGGGCTCTCCTGCCTGTCAAAAGGCGGCCTTGGTGTCCGGACGCTGCTGCCCAGCCCGGGGGGGGGGCCTTTCCAGCCAGTGGGACCCAGAGTTTAAAGGAGCTGAAGCAGAGGGAGGGGCACAGGGGGGAGAGCCCTCCCTGCACAGGATTCTCCCCTCGTTTTGTTGGGCCCAACCTCACTCCCCAAAAGGGCTTCTTATTTCCTCAGCTTCCTCACGCGGCCCATAACAACTTCCTTTCCTGGAAAGAAAGCGGAGGAGGGTGGGAGATGAGTGGGTGAGGAAGCCGCCTTCCCTCTGCTTTGCATTTTTAATCCTTCGCCTCTGCTTGCAAAGGTCTGTCGGAGGTTAGCGCTGACCTGTCTCCTAGAAGAATGAAATATCCTAGGAAACATTTAAGAGGCAGAATATTACACATTTCCCTGGGTGAGGAATGGAGAAACATGTTTTTTTGAGGCAGGAAGCAGACTCCTTAATAGCTCCACCCTCCTCAATAGCCCACAGCAGATGTCAGCGCTTAAGAGAGAGAGAGAGAGATAGGTCTATTCATAAGCAAATGCCCTCAACCAAGATCCAAGGAAGGTGGGATCTGTGGCGGGATTCAAAACCAGTCCGGAAGGCAAGCTGACCGGAGTTTTCGGCAGCCCCCAGCCAGCCACTGCTGCTGGGAAGCGGCTGGCAGGCAAAGATGCCCCCCCAACCCCCGCCTCCTTGCACACTGGTTCTCAAAGAGGCCAGCGTCTGGCCGCAGAAAAGTCCTCCGGTCGCCAAAGAAGCGGCTGCCGTCGCCGCCATCTTCTTTGCGCATGCGCATCCCATTGCCTTGGAGGTCCAAGTGGACTTGCAAAGCACGCGCACGGCGAACCGGTGCCAACCGGTAGAGGAACCCCTGCAGAGAACGTGGTATGTTTGCCTGAGTGACCCCCCCCCCTCATACGGTTAACTGATGCAGATTTTTTTCTCTAGGATGCAGAAAAGGAACCACGATGTTGCTTCTTTCTCTGGCCTGGAAAACCTCAGTCAAGCCTTTCCATCCGTAAAATGGGACCAAGATGCTGCTCTGCATCCACAGTCACTTGCAGAGCGGCTGGTGAGTAAAAGTTCCCACATCGGTAGGAACAGAGAGGTTGCTGTGGCTCGGTAGGCCTTTCCGGACCCCAGGCAGCGCGAGAGCTACAGCGGCAGCCAAAGGGGCCCCTCTAGAACAATTCACCAGTGGAACAGAAGTTGCCTCCAGAAGCTGTGAATTCCCCAACACTGGGAGTCTTTGAGAAGATGCTGGATAGCCACTTGTCTGGAACGGTATATGGGGTTTCCTGCCTAGGCCCCAGGGGGTTGGACTAGAAGACCTCCAGGGTCCCTTCCAACTCTGCTATTGTATCTTCAAAACTCACCGGGAGAAGGGGGCAATTCCAGAAGCAAACTGATTATGCAGCTAGAGAAGTACAGCATCAGTACAGTGGAAGGAAAGGAGTAGAAATTGTCCTCCTGGAATAAGTCCTGGGTGTGGTTTGCTCTGGGCACCACAATTGCTTCCCTGCCCCTTTGCTGATGTGCTGTTCCGTCTGACACCGTGGTGGCTGTTTTGGGAGCAACAAAGAGGAAGAAGGAATCCAAGCCTTCCCAAGGAGGTTCTTTGCTTGTTATTTAGTGGACTCTTCTGATACCAGCTAGAAATCCTTGCAGCTTGGGGATAAATACACCTTGGAGGCATCCTGGGCCTAGACCCGTCTCCCTTCCTTCGGGATGTATCAAGTCCTGGAAAACAAGTGGAGGGGCCTGGGATGATGGTGGGCACGAGGAAGCTTTTGCTCCTGTCTGCATCACAAATCCAGGGAGGACCTTGGCTTAGTTTTCAGACTCTCCATCCAGGAGGAAGAACTTGTGGACGGTTCACATCCTTTGCTTGACTGTTCGAAGGCCCCATGAAGCTGTGGTGGTGTGAACGATGGGCACGCGTGGCTCTCACAAGGACCTCAGCACCTCCTTCCGTCACCTCATCCTAATGGGGGCTCCTCTAGCGAATCCATCCCTGCCAGCCTTCCTGATGCCTCTGTTTGTTGCTGTTCCTCTCCAGGTAAAGGCCCAACCTTCCCTCTTCTAAGATTATGATGGCTGCTCTTTGTCCCCCCTTGCATTCTTTGGCCTGAGAGTCTCCTGTTTGGTATTTGTGGTGCTCCTGGGAAGGAGGGGCTGCCTTCTGGCTTTTGACTCCGGTTCTTTTCTGCATCCAGAAAGATGGGGAGCACTGGATGGGGGGCCTCTTTCCTTCCTGCCTAGCAGCCTCTTGTTTCTGTGAACAGGAAACCGTGGGGGAAATTGGCGGGGAGGGCACCCGTTTTGGAAACCAACTCTTCCCCCTCCCTGTCCCAAGAGGGCCCGATGGTTTCTCCAAAGTGGGCTTTTCCTGTCACTTACCTTTCCTCACACACCTGCAGTTGCCTGGAGTTGCCTTCTGCCGGTCTCCTGGCCCAGTGCCAGCCCACGGAGGTCTTCTGGGTTGTCCTCTCTGTAGAAGGTTGCGTGAGCAAGGCATTTTCAAATGCATCTCTCCGCCATGGGGACTAGTCACTTCTTAAAAAGCAGCCCAAGGGAACAGTTGAAGCAGGAGCCAGCTTGGGTTGGGTGCCCATTTCAGGCCTCTCTTACATCAGCCCAGGGTCAACCGCTGCCGAAACCGAGTGGTTGCAGAAGGTTGAAATAGGAGAACAAGAGCAGAGGCCAACTCTGTTTTTTCTGCCCCCTCGCTTTGGTTCTGCCCCCACCTCCAGGGAGGGGTACGCCCGAGTCTCTCTCTCTCTCTCTCAGACAGGGGTCTGGTGGGCATCATCTCTGGCTCCCTAGAAGTGGCGACATCTGGTTCGGTCTTTGTTCACAAGGTTTATGGGGGCATTCAATCGTCAAGGGCCAAGTGACAGGCCATAGTTCCATATTCTGTTACACCAGTAGCTGATATCAAGAGGTTAAGTGAAAAAGTAAAGTGGGGAGAGTTAACTCTTCATCTCCCAGGAGTTTTCCCTGATCTGTTTTTGTCCGTTTGCATCTGTACTGCGGATTAGTCATCGTTCAAGGCCTTTTTGGTAACCTTTGTTGTTCTGATGCCAGAATGGAAGAAACGGCTCTCCAGTTCCTTTTGCAATGGAGAACTTCCCTCTTTCTTTCTAGCTTCGGCTGCCTCCGTCTCGCCTTTTCACCTTCGGGGGTCTTTATGTAATTGGTACAGTTCATCCCGCATGTGATCTGGGATCCAGTTTCCCAAAGCAGCCTGTGGTAAATCTATAGAAATCCACAGCAGATTCTTCAAATTTAGGAATTAAATATGTTGCTCGGGTGAAAACTGCAAGGATAAATTTCATACCTGAGCAGAGTTTCATGGATGAGCGATAAACCCCCAAATAGGTGCTCAAATGAAGAAACGGCTGCACCCGTTTTGATGGAATGCAGCGCAGTAATAAAGGACAGGGAAGTCTTTAACTTGGGGTGGGGTTTTTTTTGCTTTTGTTCCTTCACTCTGAATGTTTTTATCCCTTATTTTGAACTGCATTTTGTAATCAATTCATAGTCGATGTGTTTCTGAGGCCTTTAGTGTCCATTGAAGTCTCTTTCCCTGAGGGTGAGAGAAAGACGGGAGAAGAGGAATCCTTTTCCGAGGTCTTCCTAGAAGGAAAAAAAGGGAAAGGGGGGGGGGAGAAAGCGCATTCTATGATTGCCCAGTTATTTTGAACTACTGTAACTTAGAAACAGGACGTGGAGTTAGCTGAGTTGGGCCGGCTGCCTCTCTGTGCAGACAGTTAAGGGCTCCGTCCATCCTTGCAGTGCCAAAGGAGGCCGGGGGGGGAATCCGTGATTATCTCACACGGCAGGTTCTCCACCCCCCACCCTGATCTTTTCAGACTTATTTTGCCCTGACCTTTGATTTTGCTATATGGGAATTATTTGGTCTTTCGGGAATGAGAAACAGTCCATGTTTGTGAGGATCTCAAAAGATCTGTGTGTCTGGATGTCGTTTTCAATTCCTGATGCTTATTTTGAGGTGAACTCGTGTCTGAAGGCAGTTGAAAATGGAACAAAATCCACAACGCTCATCGGGAGACTCCGGGTGCTTTCTTTCTCACATACCCCGGTTTTCGAACACAGCTCTGCACGAAAAAGATCCTGCCGTTTCTGCTCCGGCCTTCCGTCCAGGATTCCCAGGGAGAAGACAGGCCACGGGCCTTCTCTTTAAAGGCCCCGTGCAAAGGGAACCCTGGAAGGAAAGCAGGCCCTGGGGATGCTTTCTTTGAACTCCCCTGGCAGAGGCTTCCTGCCCTTGTAGAGTTGCTGTGGCGGGGGGGGGGGGGGGGCTTGGTTTGAAGCTCTGTTTTGAGGGATGGATTTGCCCCCCCCCCCCCCCCGATTAGCCTGAGGAGAAACAGAGGGGCAGGTAATGGGGGAGAGGGCTGCTTGGGAGGCCCCTCTGCTCAGGGGATTCTGCCTCTCTGCCTGGCGTTAGGGTCCCTCTTGGGCCAAGGGAAGAGCCTTTTCCCTCTTCCGTGAGCTGCCAGAGGCTTCAGACAGGAACCTCGCAAGGGCTGGGAAAGGAAGGGGATGACCTTTATTTGCAATCCTGGCTGAGATTTACAGTTTATTACTGATGGCTTTTATAAAGAGCCACTCAGTTCAGAGGTGAGAGGTTTGTCATCTGGAAATGCAATTAACTTTAGCCACATCCCAATCCCTGGTCTTACAGGGAGAGCCGGCGTTCCAGTGCGGTCGTGGTTTTCTTTTTAATGTAATTTCCCCTCCATTTTAGGCCCAACGCATCCTTGGAATTTAAAATAGCTACAAGGTTTTCTTACTATTGATGAAGAAAGGAGAAATTGAAAGGGACCCAAGTTGACCCAAGTTTACCTTATTTCTTCTTTCCTCTCCTGAAAAACACTCATGGAGAGAGGAATACTCAAAGCACAATAACCTTAGGAAAAGACTATGTGGATGAAAAGAAAGCAAGAATAAGAGCCTTAGCAATAGCAATAAGACTTACATTCCACTTCACAGCGCTATGCGGTCCTCTCTAAGCGGTTGACAGAGTCAGCCTGCTTTGCCCCCAACGATCTGGGCCCCCATTTTGCCCACTTCCAAAGGCTGGAAGGTTGAGCCAACCTTAAGCCTGGTGAGATTCGATCTGCCAAACTGCCGGCAGCCGGTGACCGGCAGAAGTGGCCTGCAGGACTGCACTCTAACCACTGCGCCAGCTCTGGCTTTTAGAGGGCTGAATGTTCCCTGCCAGGTAAAGCTGTGACTGCAGAACTGGGCGCGTCCTTTTGGGCAGGAGGAGCCTGAGTCTTTCCCAGGATCTGATTGGAAAAGGCCCCATGGGAGAAGAGGAAGACCCTTCTGACGGGGGGTCACCTGGCTTGTGCTCCTTACTGACTGAAAGACCCCCTCCCCCGACAGGCATGGCTCCCCATTGCAGCACAGAGGAAGCCAAGCGGCCCACGTCCTCTGGGGAGAAGAGAGGCTGCCGTGGGGAAGGATGGCTTTTCTCTCAACCTACCTTCAGCGGTGGAACAATGGCTGGAAGTTCACCTCCAGTGGCTTCTGCTGACTTTGTGGAGACGATGCGAGTCTTCTTGGTGGCCTTGGTACCAAAGGCGTCAACCAGGGCTGCCTCCAGAGATGCTTTTCCAGATACCAAAGTTGTGATATTGATCTCCTGGGGGTTTCCCACAAAACATGACTAAGCTCAAAGGTTGGCCAGGGGCTGCCAGTTGCTGACTAACCAGAAGAGGGATTATAAGTTCTTTTGCTGTTGACTCAGGAAGTAGAATTTCAGCATCCAACTCAGAAGCAGGGACAGAGCGTGTGAGGCAGGTCCATGGAGATGGTTGATGTCTGATGGAGTTAAGCCAAAGGATTGGACAAGAAAAGCTTTTGGGAGCCAATATGGGTAGGCTGCAATCTGCCTTGGCCACAGAAGCCCCCTTGGTTGCTTTTGGCTGGTCAGCCTCAGCCCATCGTACTACAGAGCGTTTCTGTGAGGGAAGATTGAAGGAAAGTGTGCAATGCATTCAGTGAGTGAGTGACTCATAACTTCCTTGTGCTTGAAAAGTCCACTTAATACTTTGGCTCTTAATCTTCAAGCTTTGCAATTCCTTTAATTTCAAAGGAGTTGTTTACATGGTCTTCTCAGCTGACTTCCGGAGTTTTTCTTACTCCTCTTGGGCACATTTATTTTCCTCAACTACCTGCAACCTACAGATCTTTAGTGATTATAGCCCTGTTTCTTGCAGGTGCAACTGTACGTCTTACATTATGTGTCTACGGAGATGCTGCTTCATCCTGGCCATGGGGGCCCCAAAGGTGCTTTGCAAAAGGCAACTGGACTTTCTTGGTTCTTCCTTTGAAAACCTTTCGCTTCTCATCCAAGAAGTTTCTTTTGAACGTGGATGAGAAGCAAAACATTCCCCCCCCCCCAAGAAAGTCCAGGTGCCTTTTGAAAAAAACATATTAGTATTTATATTAGTATTTTTCCAGATATTGCCTCCATCCTCTTGGAGACCCTTCAAAGCCGTCCTCTCATGAAGATTTCTCAAGGTAAATCAGCCAGTCCTTGCCCAAGATGACATTCGGGGCAGGCGGAAGCCAGAGTTTCTGGGGAAGGAAAGAAGTTTAGTCTCTCAGAGAAATGCTGCTCCCAAAAAAGCTTCCATGCTGAAAAGCCACAGGCTTTCTATAAGCACTGATTGATTGATTGATTGATTGATTGATTATGTGCCTTGAAGACATTTTTGACTCCTGGTGATGACATAAATAGGCTTTCTGAATGACAATCTATCCCCAACCCCTTCTTTCAAGACTCTCAAGGGTGAACTCATCAGCGCTATATCGGAGCCCTTCCACCTTCATCTTCTCTTCCGTCTTTCCAAGCATTGGGAGTCTTTCCCAGAGAGTTGGGTCTTGGCATGATGTAGCCAAAGTAGGACCCTTTGAGCTGGTCATCTGTGTCTCCAGGGAGAACTCTGCATTAGATTTGCTCAGTGATCCAGCTGTTTGTTCTCAGGAGGTTTCTCCAATACCAAAGTCCAAAGGTGCCCAACGCTCTTGGAATGCCCTCCTGGCTTGCTTGGTTCTGATATTCATTACGGCACCTGAATGCATTTTTCAAGTGCTGTTTTATTTCTATCCTGCTTGTTCCGTTACTGTTGAAGGGTGAACCTGAAAGGCAGAAATTGTCTACTATGTGTAGTTCTCAACTCCCAAGCATTTATTTAATGATGGTTCAAAGTTACAGCCGCCTCCTCAGGAAAACGTATTTCAAACCCATCCTCAAAGTTGCCACTGTCACACCATCCCTATGGCCACAGTTGAGGCACCTGGCCTCACACTTACAATGATTGTGGTGGCTTGCAGTCACACGGTCATGATTTGGTACCTTCCCAGCTGGCTTCCAATAAGCAAATTGGGGAAGCCAGATTCACTTAATGACTTTGTGATTCACTTAATGATGTTTACAAGGATTCCTTCCTCTTTAGTCTCTCCCTCCCTTAATATGCAATTGCCATCCCAACTCACATCTCACTAAGCTCTTTGGGAAAGACCGAGCAAATGCGAGGAGGAGGAGGAGGAGGAAGAGTGTGCTGGTACTTTGACTTGCAAAACATCTGTCAGGAAATGCCCTGAGCAAATGTGGGTGTTGAGAGATAAGAGGGAAAGCGGTGCTTGAACTGATTACTGTTAAAAGCTGGCCATGTTTCTGTATGTGTGAAAGTGAAGAGTAAGCTGGCTTTTGAATAAGCTGCAGGTTTGGCAGTGGGGACCTTCTCGTGCTCTTCGTTGGGAATAAAACAGTTTGATTCTTCTGGTGTCAGGATTAAGCAGGGAAGGCTCCTAATGATGACAAAGGTTTTAGAGTTACCACAACAAAAATTGACAGACGTTGCTAAAGAGGAAGAAAGACTGAAGCTGTTTGAGGAAAAGGTGGAAAGAATGTGTACTCTGGCTGGGCTTCAGCTTCCTGTGCTGGATCAGGAAAGGAAATAGTTTTTTTCAGGTGAGACATTTGAATAAAAAAAGTCCATCTAATTGGTAGCAATAGTGAAATAAATTTATATTGTGCTTCATTAAAGTAATCAAAAATTAAACTGTTGGATCATACTGCCTTTTCACAAATCCATGACAATGTATAGAATATTTCAATAAAGTTGATCATCATATTTCAGAAAGAATAAGAGAGCTGGAAAAGAGGCAGAAAGGACAAAAGCAGGTACCATAGGAGAAAATTCCAACTTGCAATGTTTGAACTATGGTGAAGAAAAGAGGCAGGGCTGGGGGTCTTTAAAAGTATGGATAGCATGAAAAAAGCAAATACAGAGACGGTTTTATTTCCCTCCCCAAGTACTGGAAGCTGACTCATCCGGTGGAGCCAAATGTCGAAGGATTCCAGTTAGGTAAGCAAACAGGAGCATCTCTTCATTCAGAAATAGGTCCTATGCGTATCGGTATCGGAGGCAGTAAGGTTTCAAGGCCGATGCCAAAGAAGAGGAGGGGAAGAATGTGATTCCACTCACATTCAGTTTGTGGGATTTCCAGGAGCTTCATGAACTATTGTGAAACAAGTGCTGGATATCTTTGGCTCTTATTTAATATTGGCTAAAATAATTGTTCTGCTCTGAATTGAACAGATTCACTGTAAGGACACACTTTCACTTTCAAATAAAGAAATATGCTTTATAGCTTAAGAATGAAATAGCCCAGTTTTACCGCCAAATAAAACTCCTTTCCTGGCATTATTAGAAATGTGAGAAATAGATTCTGCTAATCATGGAAATTTATTATAGAGAGCACCGTACTTTGGAAGGGCACCCAACATATTTCAAATACCAGATGGCAGACCTGCCTTGACCCCAGGGTCACGATAGACAGAAGCCGACCTCAAATTACCCAATTAGAGTTCTCATCAGAAGCTTTAGCTGGTTGGAAAGATATTGGGAAAGAATAAAGAGATTGGTTTCAAAACTGTTGAAGGCGACGGAGAAAGTGGATCCCCAAGAAAAAGCTGCCAATTTTTGTGTGCAACACAGACTCCACAGGTGACCGCACTCCTGATGTGAGCCCCCTTTTGAACCTATTCACGCATGGCCATTGTAAGGCCTTTGTGAGAAAGCAGCGCTGGGAACTACAAGGGGAGTTCAAAACTCGCCAGCTCTTCTACCTGGGGCTGTCCTCGGAGCTTCCGAGGTCATGGATCAAAACTCACCTCAAAGAGCCTCCTGATGCCTAAATGACTTTGGAGTACTGCCTCATTCTTCCTTCAACAACTAAGAGATGGGAAGAGCCTTAGATATTGCGCAGTTTTTGAATGGCCGCCACTGAGCCGAGGGATTTGCTTAGTGGGTGCCCATGAACTGAGCCAGCGGTGAAGCGTCCTGATTGAACCATGCTTTGTTTTCTTCCGAAGGTGGTGGGAGAGGGGCCTTAAGAGGAAGGGGGCTCTGAAGACCGTCTGCAGTATGAATAAGAAGGCTGTGCTGCTCAGACCCTGGAAAGAGCCAGGACCAGAAAGCACGCTGCGTGTAGGAGAGGGAGCCCACGGAAGCCCCCCCCCCCGGGCCCGTTTGGGGGGTTTGGGCACCAGCCTGCCTTTTCCTTCCTTCCCAGGGAGAGCAGATCAGGGCTGAATTCCACAGGCCAGTCAGAATGGAAGTTGGCAGAGGCTGACTTCAGTTGACGTCTGTTAAAGGGTAATAAGAGACCAATTTTCACAGTTTTGCCAAGAGAGTAAATGCTTGCTATACGTGAATTGGCAGCGTTAAGCGATGCCAGTTTTAAATCTATTTGCACCCCAGTGATGCCCTGCACTTTCTTTGATTTGTGAGCACTTTGCACTAAGAACAGCTGTGGCAAAATGGCTTTGATAATGAGCACAAATTAAAAACTACTTTTGTATGTCACAAAGTATCATGGTGTCGTGATGTTATGCCCTTTGGGTTAACAGATGCAACAGGGGCCTTCTAAAGATTAATGCATAGTGGCTTATAGGGATTAAATTACCAGAGCTAAATTATCTGCATAGGGCGATGTCAGAAGAAAGTGGAAATGTAAAGCAAGAAGTGCCTGGTGAGATGAAATCTTGAGAAAGTGCGTACTGGGTAAGATTGGGCATTGAACAATCTGGTACACCAACTAGGGGACCCGGAAGTCTCCCTTCGAACACGCCTCCGTTTCTCCTCCTTTGGCTAGTTAGCAGGTGAGGAATTTTGAGGGTAGGTCCAGAGGTCCAGAGATTCCTACAGCTGAAGTGGACCATTTAAAGCTGCCCAGATGAAAGCCTCCTTACAGAGAACTGTCTGGACTGTGCCTGGAGATACCCAGTGAAGGGCCTCACACCTGCTTCAGTAATTGGTTGCATTGCTGAATTGCTCTACCATAAAATGTTTTCCTGACATTTTAAGTGGAATCTGTTGTGCTGCAACTTAAGAAAATTATTCTGTGTCCGGCACTTGAAACACTAGAGAAGATACGTCAACCTTCCTCTGCGTAGCATCCTTTTATATGGTTAAAAAGTGCTATCATCCCACTCAGATATCTTTTTTTTTCAAAGCAAAGCACATCTTTTGCTTTCTCCCTACAGAGTTCTGTGGATGCTCTCCTTGCTCCTCTGTGCATCGCTTCCAATTTATCTCAATGTATCCCAAAACATGATGCCCAGAACCAGAAATGTATCCCATAAAGATCTGACCAGTGCAGAATAATGAAACTGTTGCGTTTCAGCATCTGGAAATGCCACTTCTGCGAAGGTGCCTAAAATTACAGTCGTCCATGCTGCTGACTCAATCATGAGAGAGGAGGCAGTTCTAAGAACTTCTTGTTTACAAATAGTGATAGGATTGCCAAGGATTCCTGATTCTAGCCTGTGCATTTTGTTTCTTTCTTCTATGTCAAGGATTTGTTACTCTATGATCCTGTTATTTTTAGCCCATCTAAGTGCTCAAGACCGCTTTCAGGTTTGAGTCTTTTTTAATGCAAAAGGACTCAGGTTTTGTGCTGCTCGGATCCCTTAAAATAATTACTGAATTTGCACGACCAATCAGTTTGTCCTCAGAAGGGGTTCCCATTCTGCTCAGATGAACAGTTTATTGATTTATTTATTAGATTTATGGGCCACCCAACTCACCTAAGGCTCTAGCTGGGTTGTTCAGGCACCCCCAGGGCAGGATTGGGGTCAGGAATTGCTCCTGAGGCCGGCCCTTTTATTCAACAGACCCAGCAGTTTTCGTCTGGGCTTCATCTTGCTTTTGCCTGCCGACCACGGCAACATGGCTAGGCCAGGTCCTCCCACCCGCTCATCCCAGGGCAATTGTCCCTGAAGCATCACTCTGGTCCCAGCGCTCCAAGCAGCTCAAATGCTGGGGCCCCCTCCTATCAAGAGCATCGCTCTCTTGTAGGAAGAAGAGCCTTGGGGCTCAGGCTGCCTGAAGTGTCTGGTGGGCCCACTGGCACCCCCAGGGCAGGGATTACTGGTTCACCAGAGAAGAGGAGGGGAGGGGAGTGGTCTGCAACCATTAGCAGCCAGGGGCCTCATTGGGACCCCTGGGTGAGGTTAGCACTAGCACTGTGATGCTTGGGCACCCCTGGGAATGGGTCAGGCTGTCCTCTCTAAAAGCAACCGGCCCTTCTTCCAGGGGGGGAAACCACTTTTGGATGCCCCTGAGAAGCACATTCAGAGGCGGGGATCTTTCCCGGAAGGAGCCCAAGCAAGGGGCACCTTTTACCCGCTGAGGCTGGATTGCCGGTTGCATCTGCTTCTGGGCAGGAAGGACCTGGGGTCTTCCAGGTGTAACTGACTGGCTTTGCTGCCGTCCCTCTTTTACTTATTAATATGGCATAAATAATTATTATTGCCTTACAGTGGTTCTTTCTGAAGATGTAATAAGTACCATTTTAACATTGAGATATGAAATGTGGATGGTTGGGGGTTTGGGGATTTTTTGGGGTCTGGTGTGAAGAAGCCTGGCTCCTGTTCCCCTGCGGAGGAAGGAAGGCCCCAGGGCTGCCTGACGGAGTGCCAGGCTCCCCCAAGGGTCCCTTCCCTGCCTGGCCGGTCACATTCACGCCAAGGTTCCTCGTGTGCTGCAGAAGCCTCAGAAAACGCCTGGATTGGTTAAGAAGGAGCTGGTTGATTAAAAGAGATGACTCGGTGTATGTTTTGTTCCCATCACAATAACACTTTGCAGGTGATTATTAAATTAGAGATTTTCTTTGTCTTTCTCACAAAAAGAGCCCCTTTTCATGTCAGCACCAATTATGAGCGGTAATTTTTCTCATTTTACAAAAGAAATTTCTGTCCTACCTCCCCCCTCCCCTCCCTCACAAATAAAACGGGGCTTTGACATTCAGTGACAAGGAAGATATTTTTTCTTTTTTGCACACACTGTGCTTTTGAGTTTTCTTTAAAAATTCTGTTGACTCCATTGAAATGTGACAGGGCAATATTTAACCTGAATGGAGGCAAGTTGACTTCCCTTATTAAAACTGACAGCTAAGGACATTTTGCTCTTCATTCCTTCTGATACATGCAGACAAGTCTTTGCTGCTAACTAGTATACAAAATAAAAAATACTAAGGAGATGAGCACCTTATAAACAATATATGAATGACAATTGCAAGTTTAATCTAGCAAAGAAACCTTTTTTTATCCTTTATTAAAATTAAAGCCCTTTCAGATTAGCTTGATATATGAAGACAGCCTGACACGGTTAATTTCCAAGGGTGGATTCTTTTTCTTCCTGAACTCCACATAATATTCTGGGTGTCAAGTGGGGGGGGGAACCACCTTTGGATGCGCACAGGTGGGCTGTTGCCGTTTTCAAGAAGCAGGGATTCTGCCCGGGGGCCGAGAGGGGCCCTTGCTTCAGAAAGGTTTTCTGCGAGAGGCAAACCTTTCCATTGCGATCCAGCGGCTGGGGGGCCCGGAGCAAGCAGGCCCTCGGCCAGGAGAGCAAGGAGAGTCCGTGGGAGCAAAGGCTAGAAGGAGCCTCTGGGGTGGCAAAGAGGACCTTGCTGCTCCCACAGCAACGGAATCCTACAGCGGATGGAAAGGCCTTCTTGTCCCCTCCCCTCTTCTGTCCTTATGCACCAGAGCTGACGTTGCTGGCGTACTTGAGGGCATTGGGAATATTTATTCCTCACAATTGGCCTTTGGAGAGTCTATGGCGTGTGGGCCAAGGGAAAGCCTGTTAGACACCACAATAGGATGCCCAAATAAAGAAAATTTGGGTGGGACGTTTTTCAAGCACAACAAATTCCCTTTAACTGCCAGCACTTTTTTATACCAGCCACTGTAAACCACAAGAACACATGTGCTCTGTATGCACAGCTGTTAGCAGACGAGTGTATACTGTGTCGGAACATATGTAGGAATTAAGTGGAATGCAATACTGGCCAAATCTAGGAAGCAGAAGCTCCCCGCCTGCCCCACCCCTGTGCTTGCAGCTGCTGGCAGCAGTCGCCGAAGGCTCCCCAGGGAGGCCCCCGGGTGCTCTGGAGCTGCCTTGGGCCCTGGGCCCTTGGCATGGGTGCAGGTGGCAGGAGGAACACCCGGGCCCTCATGGGGCAGGGCAGGGTTGGCAAGAGACACCCACCGGGGGGGTACAGTGTGAAGAAGCAGCTCATGCCTTTCAAGAAGTGGGGGGAGCCACGGGGGGGGGGGGTCAGGGAAGGCCATTTATGAGTGTAGAAGGTTTATGATTGTTTTTAATTGTGCAAATCATTTGTATGCAACATTAGGCAGCTTCTTTCAAACCAGCTGTCTCCATCGTTGCTCCTGAGGGCAGAAAGCGTCTCCCACTCCAAAGCTGTGGAGACCGAGGGGTGTTGCTGCCCTGGGATTTCATCCCCATTATGAGCAGTTTGAAAGGTGCTTTCCTTGGCCAAGTCCCTTGGCAGCACCACCTTCGTGCCTGGTGTTTGTGCAATGACACAGTCAGACCTTACACCACAAAGAAGAAAAATAGACAATACATTCAAACAATCCGCTTCAAGTATTGGAAACTTGGAGACGTTTGTCCGTTTCTTAAATGCCTGGAAGAAGACGGCAACCTGTCCCTGGTGGCTGTTGGTGCATCCTCCTTTCGGTTTCTGTTTGTGACCGCAATGCTTGTTGGACTTTCCACTAGGGAGGCACTGGGATGTGGAAAGCAGCGCATGCAGGGCCTTCCCAAGTACATTTTGCTTTCACTCAACTGTTTCTGCTCTTTCCCTCTTCTGCCGGCCTTAGACATAGAAGCGATTCCCACCCGAAAGAAGGGCCTTCTGCCCCCTATAATGAACTGGGTAAGATTCCCCCCTATAAGCAAACATACCTTCCCTTTCAACCTCGGACCTTCCCTTAGGAAGGGAGAGAGACTCCCGCCAGCCTCTCCTCCCCTTAGGAGCCCAGAGCACTGAGGCCGGGATCCTCGGCTTCCTTGGGCCACATTTCTTTCCTTCCCTTGTCACAGCCTTCTTGATGAACGGAAGGCTTGGGGCAGGGCTTCCCCTCCAACCAGGCTGAGGTGGGAATGGAGGGGGGGGGAGAGGGGATCCTTCTCCTTCGGGACCCCCACCCTTTGGCCTGCCTCCTTCCAGGGGCGCAGAGCAGCAGGGGGTCTCCAGAGCTCCCTACAAAAACAAAGAAGCCAACCGTCTACAGCTTCTGGCTGCGGTTGGAGGCCAAGGGCTGACTGAGGGCTTCTGTGGGTGGCCTTTGGGAAAGCTCCCTTCCTCCGTTGAAGGAGGCCCTGCTCACGAAGGGCCCCGGATCCAGAGGGCCAGCGCTTGCCTTGACCCTTTCATGCTGCTGCAGAAGGGGGATTCCAGGCCCAGGCAAGAGGAAAGGCCACACAGGAGCCCTTCTGGCATGGAGCAGCCGGGAGTCCCATGGCAGGAGGGGAAGGAGAGGGCCTTGGTTTTGGAGCACAGATGCCTGGGAATGAAAACCGTTTTTGTCCTGCTTAAAAAGCGAGTTTCTTTTCCCAAGTCTTCCTGAATCCGATAGCTAACGATAAGCAGGGAGTGGAAATTGCCCAGTGGGAGAGCCGTGCCCTCTGCTAATCTCTGCGGAGGCTGGGTGGTCTGCATTCAAAAGGGGCCTGAAAGGTGGATGCCATCCCACAGAGCAAGGAGTTCCCCTTCCCACAATGGGGAGAAGAAAGAAGAGGCCAGGGAGAGGTGGGAATGAAAGGAAGGAAATAAATGCCAGCAGAAAGAGTGCGGATGGAATACTTGAATGTCCCTTCCTCCACCTGTTTCAGAACATCCCTCCTTCCTTGTTTTATTTCTTATTTTTTTATCAGAGAAATGTACGTGGCTGCCCAGCACACTTCAAGGGGACTCCGGGAGGCTTAGGGCATCGGAGGAGGAGCAGCTAGTAAAATGTGAAGTGGTTTTCATGATGCGCCTGCAATCTTTCCTCTGGGGGGGCACTGAGAGAAGAGCCCCTGGAGGGGCCTTGTTCAGAGGAGCAGGCCAAGATCAGGAGAGACGGTGCAGGCCTCCTTCCACGCGTTGGGGCTGAATGTGGAAGGACGAGAAAGCAGACTTCTAGAAGCACCTGGCTGATCAGCAGGTTCCTCCCTAGAGGAAGAGGAGGGCAGGCTGTCTGGCCCAAGAGGTGCCCCAGGCCAGGAGGGCATCGTGGGCGGCAGCCGCTGCCGCCGCCCTTCTGAAGACGGAAGGAAAGCCTTCGCAAGCAGGCTGTGAATTGGTTTCCACGCGTGCATTGACAGATTGGGAAAGCAGTTTGTTCTACCAAATTTAACAATGATGTATCATTATCACAACTTTGGGAGAAATCTATACAATCAATAAGTTTGTAGCCTGAACAGGATTTCTATCGCTCGCTTGCTGTGCTGGTGTCAGGCACGGCCGTATGGATTGAGTCACAGCCGGAGATCAATGGAATTTGTGGACAGGGAGCTCAATAACAAGCCCATCGGAGGAGGAGACAGAGATGTAAAAGGCAAATTTACCAGAGTATAAAAAGGAAGCGGATTTCCCCCCCCCCCCCCCCCCGTGCCTGGCTGCCAAGTGAGACGCAGCTGCGGCTGTTTGGGAGACTTCGAGGTTCAGTCGGATGGGGAGGGGGGGGCACGCATTCCTGAGTTAACACGAGGGGGGGGGGATCAGGCAAAGTCGGGACTGGGCAACTGGCCAATAATGATGGGGTGGCAAAAGGGGAGTGGGGAGTGGAGACGGGGGGGCTCCCTTGTCAGGGCATAAAGACTGGAAGCGACCAGGGGGTCTTCTGGGGAAAGACCATCCCACGGTTTATTGACTGCATGCTGGCTAATGGTCCAAAATAACACGGCATAATTAAACAGTTTAATGAATTCACAACTCTTTTGTTTGAAGGAGGCTCAGGATGCCCATTTCGGGAGGCCTCACAAAGAACCCTGCTGGCCGTGAGTTAAAAGTGGGAAATGGAGCCTTTGAAGACATTTGGGGACTTCATTATCCCAGCATGTAAAACGATGCTCTGGAACAGGGGGGCTTTCTCCCTCATCTCTCCCCAAACAAAAGAGACCCTCAGAGTGGCTGGGACAGGATTCTCCTTGGTGTCTGAGGCCAGCGGAGCGCTTCCCGGCAGGCTGGTGGGTCTGTGTGGCCACCAAACAGCTGCTCTGGAGGGCGGGTGGGGGTGGTGGACCTGGGCTGGTACTCGGCTCTGGCAAGGCTCCATGCGCTTCCGGTGAGGCTGGGACTGGGAATGAAGAGGGGCTGAAATTTGGTTCCCTGGCCACCCTTCCGGTCCTTGGGGGTGACAGGCCACGGACTGCGTCCCCAAAGGTTCCAGTCCACTCACCTGGTGCTCCTGCCTGGAGGGGGGGAAGGAATGCAGCCCCAGACCTCTGGGATGTTGCTCCACTGGCCCCTCTTAAGGAAACGTCCTTGGCCCCAAAACTCAGGTGAGAGAGCTGTTAAAAGTGGGGGATGAACGTTGGCATGACTTCCTCAGCCAGTGCCATGTTCTGATAGTTGTGGGCCAGAGGGGGCTTTTCTCAAGGGGCTTTGCATGCTGCCCCTGAGCCTTAGCAATCTTAGTGAGGGGGCCAGAGAGCCCACGGGAGACCCTCTAATGGAGCAGGAGGCCTCCTCTGGGCAGCATAGAGGAGGCCTTGGGAAGGCCAGCCACAGCCGGAGGTCTCTCTCTCTCTTGGACCCCTATTGCCAGTGGGAAGAAGCGTGGGGAGAGGTGGGGCGCTTCTCCTTCTCCAGGAGGGCAGAGAAGGTGGCAGCCTCGGTCGCAGAATTACCTGCTTTTTCCTGGGCTCTGGCCTGGGACTGGGCTCCCTTCGGCCAAAGCCTGCTGAAACCTCGGCCCTCCCTTTCCAACTGTGAAAGGCTGCGGGATTAAGGAGCAGCCACAGGAGCAGAATCCCACTTTTAGAGGAGGGGGAGTTCTGGAGGGAGGTGGCCGAGATCTTGCTGTCCATGGAGGGGGGGGGGGGAGGAGAACAGCTTGCTTCCAAAAATATCTCTGGTGCAACAAGGGCAGCAAATGGGGCCATTATCAGGGCCACACAGTAAGCTGTGGTGCAAAAGATGTCTCCCTCCTACCAGGGGTGCCTGTCCTTGGCTCTGAGAGCCCAGACCTCTGGCAAAAGGGGGCTTCAGAAAGGGCCAAGAACTTGGTTGCTTTCATGACCTTCAAGAGACCACGCATGTATGTATGTATGTATGTATGTATGTATGTATGTATGCATAAGAGTATATGCCTATATGTTTGAATACAGGCCCTAGAATTAGTTTTGCAAATACTGGACCCAGGAAAGGCCTCTTCTGGCTGTTGCCCCTTCCCATGTCTCTCTCCCCTTTCTGATCAGACCGATTGGGGGGTTTGCCCTTTCCGTGGGCTCTCTGGCCTGCCAGGGCCCCTGGGCCGCCTCTTCCAGCAATGCCTGGGGGCTCCTGCAGGGCTCCTTCCGGCAGAACAGAAATGGGGCCCCTGTCCGGGAAAGCCAGTCGAGTTGCTTGATTAGCTGTTCTAATTTCTACTTCTGATGTACTTGAACTATTTCCTTACAAGTAGAGTAAGATAAAATGCTGACACTCTGGTGGTGAAGATGCTTCATGTGACCCTGTTTCAAGACCAGACGATCATAGAATTTCCCTGCTCTTTGTGCATTTTCTTATTTTTGATTTATGACCCATACCCGTCCACAAAGCCCTGGGAAGGCAACTATCTTAATAAGTACCGAACATGACACTGCAAACCATAAATATTCAAATGCGCCCCATAAAAACGTAGCCTATTGTATAGAATTAAAAGGTAAAATATGTCTATCACCCAGCATTATTACTAAAGGAAACTGCTGAGATAAAAGTGTGCAAGTTATTGCCTGCTGCTATGTACTTGCTCAAATGTTCTGGTAACTTTGCAAACTCTATTTTATCTAGCCAGAAATAAACCCCATTAAATTTAATGGGACATAATTAGGTTAGTTAACTTATAGACAGCTGCTTATGTCATTTTCAGCAATCAGCGATTTAAAGTGGTCCTTTTTCCAGGCTACCCCCCCATATATATATATATATGAAGGCTCTGCAGGTGTGGTTTTCAGCCCCTCTCTGAAGGGGCTGCAGAGGAGAGCAGCCAGGTGGGCTGGAATATCTTTGCTGGGGGGCTTGCTTTGCAAGGGGTGCATTTAAGGCGAAGGGGCAGCGCATGGGCAGAAGCAGCCTGTGCCCTTTATGGAGCCCCCCTTGCCAACCTCTACCAAAGAGCTATGTAATGGTACTTATCCCAGTGGTGAGAAGACGTCGACAGGAGTGGCAGCTTTGTTGAATGGTGACGAGAAAGAATCCTCTGGGGAGATTTTCGGTCCCTGCAGAGCTCACTGCCATTGAAACAGCCCCCCCCCATCTGGCACCCTGAAAGGGGGTCCCGTAGGACTGAACTCCAGAGGGGGCCAAGGGCATGTCTCTTCTGCTCCCCCACCTTTGGCGTGGACTGAGCCAAAGTGGCCCCTGCCTCTTGCGACCTCTAAACCTTGCTAGTTCTGTCTCTGTCCCAGGAGGGGCCAAAGGAGCCTCTGCTGTTGGTGATCCCCCCCCATCACCTCTTCCCAGCACCTCTCCTGTCTCCCATCCTTCTAAAGCCATGGAGGCCACAGTTGTGTTCTTAAATTATACCTCTTGCTTAACAGAGGACGGGTCCTTTTAATGAGGGCTTCAGTGTTAGCACTGGCTGCCTCTGCCAAGGGAGCCTCTTTTCTTCCTAACGAGCAGCCCCTCATTTGCACCACCCCTAGATTTATGGAGGGACAGAAGAGCCCCCCAATTTATGACCTCTGAAACAAACGGCTCCCACCGCAGAGCCAAAGGGGCACCAGACACTGGTCTCTGTGGTGGCTTTCCATTCCGCGCAACGGCAGAGCGCTGGCGCCACTAGGGGAGTCTGAACTCAGAGGAGTTGTCCTGGCCCATAACGACCATGGGAGCCTTGGCTCCACCGGGCTGGGCCTGGGGCTTCTGCCACCACGCAGGGTGCTCTGGGCCCCTGGACAATCCTCCCTTGTTTCTAAAGGATCCCATCGGTAGGGAGACTCGGACTCCTTCTGCCATTCCTTTTTGCGCTGTTCCTTGAAACGTTTCCCTTTGCAAACTCCAGCATGGGAATGGCGAGATCAGGGGTCCCTCTGGAGTCAACAGGGAAGCCGGGTTGCCTGAGAGCCACCCCCGTCCCTGCTGCTCCAGGCAGGGCATTTCACTACAGGCCCCCCCCCCCCCCGGTGTCACTTCGACAGGTCTGTTCACTGTGGGTTACACGGAAGCCCAATGCTGGAGCCCTTTGTCTGGTTTTGAACCATTTGTTTCTCTCTCCACTGAACCTGCGGGAGAGAAAGAGACGGATGGGCAGACCTGCAGCCTGGTCTCTTAGGGGAAAGAAAGAGCCTTCAAAATCCTTCTTCATGAGTCGCTTGGCCCTTTTTCTCCACTCTGGTGTCAGGCGGTTTAGGGGGCAACTTCAGAAAGCAGCTTGGCACAGAAGTGCCCTTGGCTCGCTTCATTTTTGATACATTTCCCAAATCTTATTTTGGGGTACTTCAAACACTCCAGAAGGGTCCTGTTAGTTTCCCCTGCAGTGTGGGAACTGACTTCCTTAGCAGAGCAACCCTCTAATAGATGTCTCCAAAAGGTAAATAAATCAAAGCCGTCCATCCATCCCCTTCAAATCATGACCCTCCTTCCCTTATTAGTCTCCTGGACCCGAGACTTCTGCCTAAGGTAATTAATGTCCAGAGGGTGTTGGTCGTCTTCCAGATTACCCAGACATCTGGCACTGGAGCAGGGGGTGGGCCAGGCAAGCAGGAGCAGACCAGGAATGTCGCTCCCGGAGTGTCTCCATTTCAAAGAAATGAATCTACCGGAATTTGAAGTGGTCTGAGAATTCATCAGGTAGAAAAGGACATTTAATTGCATGTTGTTGCAGAATGCTTATTTTTAGTCTGTGATTGCTTGACTAAGAAGTAATAAGAATTTATCTTTGCATTTTACATAGATACACACGCACAGCCACTACAAAACTCTGTGATTTCAAAGTGTGGTCCAGTTACTGTTTGTATATTTGTTCAGGACCCTCTTAAAAGAGCCAGAAGGGTTGCTGATCTTCCCCTGTTTATATGTGACGTTTGGCTTGGATGCTGTCTCAGTTTGGGTTGAAAGATTTGTCAAGCACCGGCTACAGAGATGTAAGGCCGATGAAGGGAAGGGTTTGGATCCCCTTTTTGCATGCTCCTTTGGTGCTTCTGGATAAGTAAACAAGGAAAATCTTTCCACGTGGATGAAATGATGGAAGAAGGAAGAGCAAATGGGCCTCCATGTAAAGGTTGGGGAGACCTTTGAGGTCTTGTGTCCTGGTGCTTTTGTGCATGGAGGCTTCACAGGTGGAGTAGAAAAGCTGGAGAGCTTTGGATGCCCTGTGTGGATGGGCAGGAGAGCAGGTGGAACAAATAAGTGTAGCTGCCCCTTGTGGCCATGGCAGTTGCAGCGGAGGTGGGTGTGGGGAAAGGCGGGTGAAGAGTTGGCAAGTGGTTATGAGAAGATCTAAGGGGACCCCAGGGGGACATCCCCATTTGCTAACAGGTGAGAGACAGGCAGAAGGAGCAGCGGTCTAAAAACTGCATAAATTATTTCTATAGATTTCACCTCCAAGTAAGACATCAGCTTTATTTTCTCTTTATAAAACATAAAAAACTTCAGTTTTTAGTTTCAGTATCTGCAACTATGTTGTTTTTCTTCTTTGAAAGATAATTTATAGGTAACAAGATTCAGGCTTGATCTCTGCATTTCTTGACTGCCAGAAATTACACCAGAGGTCATTCTTTAGAATTATGTAGATAAGTAAAAGTCCCAAGAAGGATAAGAAGGAAAGGCACCTGAAATTAAAGTACAATTTGTGTGTAAGATTTATCTCAGTGACAAATCTGATCTTGCCAAAAATGTGAAAGAGGAACCGGTTAGATTCTCAGAGCAAATTGCAACCAGCATCCTGCTGCTCAGATGGATTTTATTGGGGGGGGGGCATCATAGGGGAATTAAATGCAGACTGAAATAGGGGCATCACAGCCAGAAGAGGCATGAAATGCAACTTTCTTCATTTGCTAGCAAAGGGCCATCAGGATGATGGCAGATGCTTAAGAACCAGGAAGGGGGCATATAAATCAGGTTCGTAAATAGAATTTAATAAACAGGAGGCAAAATATTAGACATGAGAATTATGAGTGATTCAGAACAGATGGAGCTAAATTAAAATATTTGCTGACTTGGATCTGTCCACAGAGTTCTGCTTTTTCCTCACTAATTTATTTGGCTTTTAAGAAGAACCATTTTAAAGATACTTGAGTTATGTTTTATTAGTTGCTCTGTTTCAAATTAATTTATGCTTTTCATTTGAAGGACATTTTGAAATAGATGAGTTCATTTTTATGTTTCGTTCAACCCTAAAATGTAGCTTAGAAACGTCATCAGAAGTAACATTATGCCAGCCACCAGAAAGGCCCCCTTGGGAAAGAGGACCATTCAACTCCAAAGTCCCACGCTGGGAGGGCAGGAACAGGGCAGGGACAGGGGGCATGAGGAGAGGAGGGGAAGGCCTGCCTTGTGTCGGCGTCCCTCGCTTGGCCTGGATGTCCCAGGCAGCACTGAAAACGTCCGACCCATCACCTGGTCACACCAGGGCTTCTTTCCCCCAATCTCTGTGTTGCCCTAGCCAGGCTGACCTAGTCCCAGCCACAAGCCACGGTCCCCCTGGGTGGAAGAGGAAGCCAGGAGCCTCCCTGCTTGATCTCTGGGAGGGAACGAGATTCCCCAGGCATGACGGAGGCTTCACAGGGCGGCTGAAGGAGGAATGGGGACCTTGGATGCCTCCTACAGTTTAAGGAGAGAGGCTGGTCTTTCCACAGGCCTTGTGGGGGGGGGGAGTTCACTCAACTGGAGGAGCTTGTCATTATTAGAGGCAGAAGGTCAGTATTTTTGCACTAGTGCCACGTCCTTCATGAGCCTTTATTAGGGGGGGGGGAGGGGGTTGTGCTGGTGGAAGGACACTGTGGACAGACTGATCCAGCCAGGCTTGGTTCTGGGAAAACCCAGCAGCCTCATGCAGAGATCAGGAGGAGCCTTTTGTGCACTATACGCAACCAAGAGGTTCCTTTGAGCTTGGGGAATCCCCAGAGAGGCCGTAGTTTTCATTGCAAAGATAGCAGCTAAGCTAACCTGATGCAAAGTTTCATGAGGCTCAGCAGATTTGCTTGCTGGGGAACCCAAAATGCTGTTGTTCACATCTATTTATAGCCAATCTACAAATGGTTTGTCTTTTGAAATACTGTTTTAACAAATTGATTATTGCTAAGCCATAACAGTCTCCATAAATAGCTCTGTTCTGTTTTGATGCAAAATTAAAAAATATATATATGGCAACTATGAGTGTGTCACTCGGAACTCTGACCCTATAGTGAAATTATGATTTAATATACCAGCTGGGAGGAGAAGTCCATTATTTTCAATTGTCGGTTAAATCAAACATCTCACAGAACTGACACCCATTGCAACATTTACACGATTTACAAAATGATGACCAAGTGCAAATATTGTAATGAAGTAAACATGGCAGGAATACTGTACTTTCCCTGTTGGATGGGCGCTTTTGAGCGAAGGAAACGCTAGGATATGTGAATTTTATCTTCCATTCGCAAGGGATACTTTGATGTTTTAGCATAGGAAGATATTGGGAAATGCCCAGCCAGGCAAGGGGGACTCAAACAGGGGATTAGCCTTGAATCATTGCGCAGCTGTGACTGAGTTCCTCCATGGAACCTTATCTCCCTGTCCCCAAGGGAAGGCAAACAGGCAGGAGAGATTCCTTAATACAGGCAGAACACAATACAGTAGCTAGCTGGAACTCTACACCAGGTGTGGACCTGGTTTCTTGCACAGAAGGTAATTCAGCTTTACTGAACCTTTGTTTTGTTATTCTTGAGGCTGGTCTCCAGTAGATACGTCTGTTGATAGAGTACCCTTTCATTCTTTTCCTCAATCACAGTGGTGATGGTGAAAAGCAATTAATTATGTTCTCTGAAAACCAAGTCTTACTTGCAATTGTGACATTATTTCCTCATAATCATTTTTCAAAGTTGCTTTATTAGTGAATTCCCATTTGAGGGATGAGATAAGACGCTAGAATCCTGGCTTCTGCAATGGCAGCTTTCTTATATTTAGTGGCAGTAACATTCCTTGTAAAGTTGGTCACTTGGCTGTCTTAGAGCAGCTGCCCACTCCTGCATTGTACTCTTCAACCCTCCCCAAGGCACCGGGGGGGGGGGGCGGTGGTCTCTCTTCCACATCCAGAACTTCTGGGCTGCTCTTGGATCCTGCGTCGCTTTCTTTGCAGTCCCCATCTGTGCTGTGGCTGACCCGTGGGAACCTCGCTAAAGACCCTCTCAGCCCGTGGGGTCTCTGAGGAGCAGGAGGGCCTGGAATGGGGGCCATGAGTGGTGGGGTTTCGATGGAGGGGTCTGTGGCTTTTTGCCTTGAATGAGAAGCAAAGGGCTGTTTTGTTTTCGACCTCTTCTCGAATTCTCAGAGGAAGGCAGACCTTTCCCCGTCTTTTACAGCAATCAGATTTATCTGGCATCTCTCAGCCTCTTGAATTACCTATGCTACAGTTGGTCAGCCCAGGGAGGTTTTGGTGGATTTATTTATTTATTGTTCTGAAGGGAGGGCTTTTGACATGAGGTCCCCTCTTCTTCCTCGGGGAGTTGAGGAGGAAAACGGAAAGTATGGAAAGGTTCTTGGGTTGTGGGGTGGGTTTTTTTTTTTTTATAAATGCAAAAGGTGCCCCAGTTTAGCCACAGAGCAGCCAAGTCCAGGACTTTCCCATGTGCCAAGATCCTTCCCAACCTTTCCATCTTTTTCTAGAAAGCTGTCTATGAAAAACATCTTGCCATTTAATTCAGGGAAAGACTAGCAACTTGAAAGGAGCAGCAGATCTTGGCATTAAGGCTCAGAGTGGCTTTTAAATGCAAAGTGAAACAGTTGACTTGGATGGGAAACCAATGGTGGCGCCAAAGCTGGAATTGGAGCTTTGCGGTGGCTCTCGAAGACCCTGCTGGGAATTCAAAACATGCTTATGGGAGAAGCAGGACAATGTGCCCTTTCTAGGTGAACCAATCGCAGCTTTGGGCTTGATTGGGTCTCTGGTTTTGGCTTTTATCTTTCGTCAGACACCAAAATCTCCTGAGCAAAATCTTCTAGAGCTTCTCCAAAATACGCCACCTTCCTCACGGGAAGTTCCACGATGCCAGTTTGCTTCAGAGTTTTAAGGAAGGTCTTCTCCATCGGTGCTCCAGGCAGGAAGAGAGAGGGTTGACTGGCCAGTATCCTGCATTAATGAATGTGAGAAGAGGAAGAGACAAGGGAGCAGCCTAGACATGGGTGTTCAGGGGACCCGGGAGGGATTTGCTGTTCCATGAAATTCTGGGGATAATCCAGAGCGTCAACCAGCAGAAGGTTTCATCTGTCTGTCTTTCCAGATGCAAATGCAGCAGCACTTCATTATGTGGAGAGACGTTCAGTCAATCAAATCGTTGTCACTAAGATGCTAATTACTTTCAATAAATGTACATCACCCATTTAATGCAATGAGAGTTTAGAAAATGATACACCTTTGATAATTACAGCAACCAAGATGTGCCCATCAATCTAATGTTTTAGGTTTCTGATTCATTTGCATTCCTTTATTTTTATTAAATGAGCTTTCAGTTATTTTGATTGATTCACTCAGTCTTCGGGGGGGGGGGGAAATAGGATATAAAGATTTCATGTAAAATAGTGTGCGTATAGCTTGTCTCATATAGAAATGATGTGCTAAGATAGCTTTTTCCATTAAGAAAGTAAGGCAGAAGTACCATGGAGTGGGGGAGATCTCCTTACACTGGCTTTACAGAATGGGGGGTGGGATCCAGCTCTCGGCAGGACCCTGGCAGCATCTGTTGTGGATCCGAGACTGGAAGGAGAGTCTGCATCAGTCAGGGCTTGAGCTGTGTGCTAGAGGGTCAAGGAACAGGCCACAGGACGTGCCCACCTCTTCTGCTGCCACATGTGTTTCCCTCCTTGGGCTAAAGCCCCTCCCCAGCCCATCTCTTCCTCAGGTGAACCAATAGAAGGCAGGGAGGGACTCCTGGAGGTTCATAGGAAGGGACTCTCTCTCAGTTTGTCTGTCTTAGGAGGTCTAAACACTTTGTGTTCCTTTGTGTGCCTAACGGAATTATCTGTTCTTCAGAGCATCAAATTGTTCACTTTCATTTGCAATGATGCCCAGGCAACAGAAGCCGGGTGAGAGCAAAGATCTGAACTATTCACAAGTTCATCACTGGTCCTTACTGGCTGCCTCTTTCCAGCCTCTATTCTCTTGTCCTCCTCTTTGCAACTGGATTACACCGTCATGTGTTTTTGGGATGCCTTACTAATTAGTGCATTAGGAATGCTGCACTCCAGAGACCCCAAGTGAGGAGGAGGTTATGTCCCACAGGTCCTTTTTTTTGGTAAAAGTTTTTATTTTTAAACGAACAAAGACAAACAGAAAACATAAAACCTTCATCAATTACATATAGCGTGCTTTTGTGCATTCTTTCCATAATCGCCACTTTCAGTTGTATATAAAATCACAAATTATCAATCAAATATACATAGATATATTATTATCATTGTACGTCATGTACAAAGAAGCTTCTTGGGTGAGGAGCAAAATGTTTTCCAGGAGAAAAACCAGGAAAGTCCAGCTGCCTTTTGAAAAGCGCCTGGATGGGTGGAGCATCTCTGGACCCTTAGGCGGGGATCCTTCCTCAGCTGATGGGCTCCCAGGAGGAGCTGGTCCCTCTGTGTAGCAGGGCAGTCTCTTCATTGCTGGGTGCAGCCTTTCCACATCCCAGTCATCAGTTTTAGCATGCTAAATACAAATACAAAAGACAAACCTGTGTCAGAATGTAACAAGAAAAACATTAGAAGTCTTGTGCATTTTGTAGGCTGTTTCAAATGTCCATAACCCTTCAAGCCGCTTAGAGTCACCAAAAGTGAATGGGAGGCCACATACATTCTCTAATTAATAGCACCAACAAATAAATGGTGAGAGAGAGGGGGCTGCAGAAATTATTTTAATGTCTCCTTAATTTCCTTGTCAACTGTGGCCCATTTCTCAGTGTGCACTTTGAAAGGATAAAGCATTAGGAGAGGGAGGGTCATGGTTAAAACTCCCTCCTTGGAAAAGGGCTGGTTTTATGAATTTCATCTTTTTTCTTAAAGGGGAACTTCATTTTTTTCCTTCCTAGCTAAAGGGAAAAAAAGCAAATAGCTTCCGGTTTCACACAGCAGAAAGAGGAAAAAAGAGGCAGTTAACTAATTCCCTCCAGTGTTATATAATACAGTTGCATCCCTTTATCCAGCTTTGAATGTGGGGCCGTCTGTTTGCGTACTTTGCAAATCTTAGGTCTGGTCATAAAAACAGGGCACATCTTCTGTTTGTTAAGAGGTTGTGAAGGATTCGTTGGTTTTATTTATCAAACATTTCATTAATCACAGATTAAAAATGTGGATCAGAAGGAAAGTTTTTCCCCGAACACCTTCATGTTCACAAACATGTGAAGCCGTGTCCTAGGCGTGCATTATTATTATTATCAGCTTTTGTTGCCCTTTTGCTAACTGCTCTGCCCCCTTAGGCCCTTCGTATATCTCGATTTGCCTTTCTGGAGTGGTTTGCATTTTTGCTGAATTTCAACAAATTGGTAATCAAGGGAACAAAGGTCTGATTTTTCTCAGCTGCTTCTTTTCCAAAGTCATTCCCCATTTGAATTAAACCTTTGCAAAATAAGCAGGGAAGGTATTGCCAAGGGCTGCGTCCAACACCCCCCCTCCCTCCCCCCCCAGTTGGGTCAGTGAGCAAGTGGTACCACCAGGGCTGCGGATCCCAGAAAGGCAGAAGCAGAACCCTTTCCTCTACATCTCTCCCCCCCCACCCCCCCACCCCACCGACGGAGGGATAGCTGGAGAAAAAGGGTGCAGGAACCCAGAGCCTCTGCCGGCCTTTGTCTGCAAGGAACAAGACAAAGCTCGGGCGGGGGGGGGGGGGGGAAGCGATGCAGAAGGCGAGCAATAGAAGCGACCTTCGCTCAGCTGAGCTCCAACGGAGGATGTTTGCAGAGGGAGACCTTTGAATCTGACCTTCTGCTAAATTGGATCAAGCTTTCCTCCAGGAGCATCACCCCCCCTCCTTTTGAAGAAGCCCCCCCCCCCCAAGAACTCAGCAGCTGCATTCGGGAACAGATTACACACCAGCCGCTGATTTCATTTCAATCTGTCAATTTTGTATAAAAGAACGATCTGGTTTTCCTATCAATTCATCCAGTTGAATCCACTCTTTTCCTTGTTGCCTGGGAGAAGTGCCTTCTTTTCTCCCCCCCTCCCCCCCTTTAAGTTTAGGACACCCGCAGTAAAAGAGTGATTTATAGTTCCTAAAGCCTCAGTTGCAGGGTAACATAAAAAATGCAACAGCTGAAGGAAAGCAATGTTTTTTCTGGGATGAACACCATAATTTCCCTCTCTTCCCTCCATCTCAATTACTTCCTAGAGTATTATTATTACCATTACTGTTACTACGTGTGGCGGTAGTAGTGGTGGTAGTAATAGCATTAGTGGGAGGCAGCATGCAATAATTGATAAAGGTAGCTATGCATTTCCTAGGCCCATGCAGCAGTGAGACATTTGTGAAGATAAGCTTAAAGGAATCACGTTAATACAGAAAAATGTCAACACTTTGTCCTGGATTTATTCCTTGTTGGATGGATGCAATGAAACACCATCTGAGCAGCATCTTTAGCAAGAAGGATGTGGGGTGGGAGCATTGAAATTCAGCTGCCTTTAAGCAACAGAAGCATCACATGAAGCGGTTTGTATATGGCAAATGATGGAGCCAGGTTGCCTTAGGCTCGCCAGGGATCTTGCCCCCCCTTCCCCCCCCCCAAGCAGAGGCCATTGTTCTCATCCCTCAGCCTCCCCGCAGGGGGATCCTTTCAATGGTTTTGAAACTAGTTATGTTGATGTTCCCAAAAAACCAAGCCAAAATTTTGGTCCTTTTTCAGCTTCAAGGACAGTGTAATATAAATATACCTTTAAGAAATATGTTTTTTTATTAGTAGTGACAAATTTACTTCTGTGCCAGTTTGTTTTTCTAGAATTTTACGACCCCCCCCTCAGGTGTCTCACAGGAGCTCTTCTTCAGGGGGCTTTGCAGGCAGCCCCTCCCAGGGAGAGGGGCCCTCTTTGGTGGTTCCGCCTTTGGTGCAGTTGCCCGCAGACCCCCCTCTCAAGGGAGCAGATCCTAGCAGGGCAGGCTTGAGATGGAGACCACCAGACATGTGCCAGATTCCAGTTGCCCCAGCCAGGGTTTTTCTGCCAGGGGGCTGCCAGGATAGGGAGAGAGATTGGCTGGGAGAAACTGCCTGCAGTTGGCGGCAGGGCTGATCCCTTCAGTTCCTTAGATCAAGGCTGGGTGTCTCACATGACAATGGTGAGCAAAGAGCAGCTTCTCTGCGAGGAGGAGGAGGAGGAGGAGGAGGAGGAGGAGGAGGAGGAGGAGGAGGAGGAGGGCTACCTGCTTCACCACCTTGGACCATTTGTGGATGTAGAGTTACAGGCACTTTGCCCATTCACAGAGCTATTAGACAATTGTGTCCACTTGTGTTGTTTGTCTGTTGGCTAAGAAGGGGAGTTCAGTGCTTCCCCTTGCCCTAAATTCTCTCTTATTTTCTCTTAACTCTGCCTGTTTTTCAAATTCCCCTGGACACAGGAGTCAATTGCTCAGTGACACCCGCAGCTGCATTCCCAGACAGGCCGTCTTATGGCTAATACAGCACTGTCCCCACCTTTCATCCCGCAAGAGAAGAGAAGGGCTTTTGTTCAGGGGAGGGGTCTGCCCCCCCCCCCCCGGCTTACTGTGCAGAAGGTGGGAGCTTAAGATCAATCGAGTGGGTGCAGGAAACGGATTCTCCTCCTCCTCCTCCTCCTTTTGCAGGGTGAGCCTCCCAAGAGAGTCTCTGGGCATCCATTAAAGGGAAGGGAGGGTTGGGCTGACCTTTCTCTCTACATCACAGCTTAGAAAGAGATTTAGTAGGACGCAGGAGCCCTCGAACAAGGTTTCTTACTCTCCCAGCTTCCCACCCACGGTAGCCAAAGCTCCCTCTGCACTTGGAAGGATCTCTTGCCAAAGATAATACAGAGGCATCATCCCTTTTGTCCTTCGTGCATCTGGACTTTGCCAAGTTATTCTGATGTTTCCCAAAGGTCAAGCCAAACATTGGATCCTTTTCTTCTTATTTTTCCCGACAGAGTAATAGGAACTTATTTGCATCCACTGAGATTCAGGGAAGTACCGGATATAAAACTGCCATTTGACTGCATGGTGATTTGAACTAAATGATTAATGTTGGTGGAACCTCTAATATATTTTCTGCGCACACGCACACGCACACACACACACACACACACTGTGCTCTTTGTGAATCTCCCACGTTCCTGACACGTATCTGCCAAAACTGTGGCTGATGCCAAGCCAGCCCATCCCAGGATGCCCTTGTCTGCTCTCCTTCGCCTGGGATCAATGTCCAGCTCTAAGGCCAACTCACATGAGAAGTAGAAAGGCAACGCTAACACAAATTTCATCAAGTAAATATGCTGGATAAGGAAATGGATCCGTTGACCTCTTTGATGTTTTAGAAATGTTTAAAAGCTGAAGCTAATCCTTTCCGATGAGCTTTCATTTTGTGTTGACAATGAAGAGACTGGCATGGCAACAGCCAACCTTAGCAGACACAAAACCCACCAAGTCTTTCCAGCCCAAAAGATTCCCAACAAACGTATGCGTGTGTGTGGTGTTCAGGGATGGGTGACACATCTGGTGTAAGGGCATGTCGTGTTCTTTTGGGGCAGCTCGTCCACCTTCGGTCCCCCACCTGTCACTCAGCTCTCACCTGTGGCTCCTAGTAGCTATAGCATGCGCAGCGGTCACACCCCAGGCAACGGCTTGGACAGGCTGGTCAAAGCAGGCTGAGAGGAGCCGTTGGGTCATTGACCTTCGGTCTCTCCCGAGCATATGAAGACAGATTCCGACGGGTTGAGTGGATGAAACCTACCAGAATAGGACAACGGTCATGAAGGCGGCCTCTGCAAGCGATGTGGCACGCTAAGAGCACGGCAAGACACGAAAGGCGCCCCGATGAACCCCTGCGCCCAGCCCATCTCCAGCGGCCTCGACTCTTGTCCCGCTAATGGAGCAAGATGGCATCTGGGAAGGGAGAGGGAGGCGGACTCTGCGCTCCTCCCCCTCCCTCTAATCCAATTCACGCCCAAGCCTCAACGTCCCCTCAATTGGACGTCAAGGTCCTATTCGAATACGATGGATGGACATCATCAAACACCGGAGGCGTCCCTTGATATTCAGGAGCCTCCTTAAAACCATCATGAAATTGCTGGTGTGGCTGGCCTGCAACACAAAACTTTGTGGGAAGGAAGAACGTGGCTTGTGAAGGTTTGCTTGAAGTTTCATTTGCAAAGAATGTGGTGCAGTCAACAGTGACTGATATGTGGGACAAATATCAGAGAGGCAGAAGAAATTGGACTTATTTCATGGCCTTGAAACCCTCCGGTTTCAGGGGAATTAGCTCGAGGAAGAACCCCATGGGAAATTGTCCTTCCCCAGCCCACTCAAGAATTGGAGGCCCCACTGTGGGCTAACACCGTTCTTCCGGCCTTCCCCGGGTCCACGGAAGCGTTTTTTGCCTTCCTCCTCCACGCAGAGGGAGGCTCTGTTGAGGGGAGAAAAGCTGATGAGGAAGAGAGGCCCTTTAGCGCATCTTGTCAGGCAAGAGAAGTTTCTTTAAAGCCTTCAAGGAACCTTCTGGGTGGAAATCAAGGGCGGCTGGAGCTGGGACCGAAGGATCAGGGCCACCGGGGGCTTTTTAAACTTTGGCTGCAGCATGAAAGAACCTTTCCTTGCCCTCTTCTCCTTGAGTCACTACAGTGGGGAACGGATTAGGAGGGGGCCTCAGCTGCCTTATTCCTCCTTGGCGTATCTGTGTCTGTGTGCCAATTACTGTGATTGCCTTTTAGTCTCTCAAACCTCCTCTTTCCTTATCCCTCCCCCCCTCCCCACTTTTTTCCTGGTGTGAGTTACCCTGGTGTTGAAGAGCAGATAGAAGACCTTCAGATCAATAGGCAACATCCACCTGGGGGGGGGAGGGGGGAGAGCTATGAGACCAACCAAAGGTTCAGGCGTCTCTTAAAGATGAGCTGTGCAGCTTTTTGAATAATAGATGCTTGAGAAGCTGGACTGTGAATAGGAAGTGTGTGCACGGCCTTCTAAGCCCTTTTCTGAAGCAGCCTTGGAGTTTGGATTTGGCTGCTGCCCCTTTTTCACCTGGGCCAATTCACCAGAACCAGCACCGGACTGGAGCAGGGAGGGGAAAGGCAGCAGTGGAGGAAACGCATCGGCCCTTCCCAGGACGTCCCTCCAGGACGGGGCAGCACATGGTTCTCCCCTCTGTACCCGTGGCCATGCAGGCCGCTCTCTCTGCCAGCCGTGCAAGATCAGGGCGAGAGGTGGCACGGGTGGGCTCTGCCTCCTGCCAGCCTGTGGCTTCGTGTGCTTGGCGCTATTTCTGCCCCCTGAAGATGCCGAGGGTCTTATTCAAGAGCCTCCACACCTTCCCTCCAGCCACCCAGGGAGCTATAGAGACTGGGCGGGAGAGGAGAGGTGGCTTTTCCGCCTTTCCTCTTTTGCCCCCATCCTGGCTCCACCTGGGGAAAAGGGATGATTTGGGCCCCTTTGGAAAAGCCTCTCCCCACATAATAGATGGGGCTCCTTTGCTGAAGGAGACCAGACAAAGCCAGGTGCCTTTTTCCCCTTCTGCTTCTCTTCCGCCGTGCAGCCCAAGGGCGGCAGTTGGGATCTCACCCCACAGGCAAAGTCTGGGGCTGCTGATCAGAGAGCAGGCTGGAGTTACGCAGCTGCCCTGTCCTGGCGTCCAGAGTAGGGAAGGACACTCCTGGAAACAACGGTCTCTGTCCAAACCAGCGAGGTGGCTCTGGCTCTTCTCCTTCCCAGCTGCTTTGAAGCCTCCCTCCATCTCCTGGGGCCCAGGAAGGCGGCTGGGATTCCGGCTGAAGACCCCGCATCAGTTGGCGGGACGTTTGAGAGCCCCACATCTGCTCACAGCCTTGTTTTTGCAAGCGTCGGGAGGCTTGATTGACAGAGAGCTTCTGCTGTGAAAGAAGAGAATTAAGTTCTTCATGAAGGGGACCAGGACCCCGCTTGCCCCCGTCTTACCAAGAGGAAGTGAAGCTGGGGGCACCAGGAGCTGCTCTTTATCTGCTTCAGATGGCGGCAGAAGAAATGGACCAGACCTTGAGCATCCTCTCCCCCCCCCCACCCCATTTCTGGCCTTTGGTCCCTCCAGATGGAGGAATTGATTCCAAATGCTGACTCTGTCCTGCGAACAGGCTGGGCCTGCTGGGGGTACCTGGGCACGGAAGCCGCTTTGCTCCGGGCACCCAGGGGGGGGGACCTAAAAGAGGGACTTGGTGGCCACAGGGTGCGCAGCTTCCTCCTCCTCCTCCTCCTCCCAGGCCCTGAGTGGGTGGCAGCGGTTGGCCATGCCGGCTCCCAGAGCTTCAGCGCAGCCTGTGCTGATGCCCCCCAAAGCGAAAGTGCCACGTTGTGGCAGGCGGAGTGCCTTGCCTGAGACGTCTCTCCTCTTAGGGGCTCTGAACGGAGAAACGGCCGAGAGAATCCGCAGTGCGTAAGGAGCACATTGAAGGTGGAAGAGGCACAGAGTGAACTAGAACTCAGGGCAGCCTCTTCAGGCGCCCTCGGCAGCTGCCTTTGCCCCGACTGCTGGCTGGAAACGCCTGTTCGCTGCGCCTTAGATTGATGGCCGCAAAGGGTCTCCTTGGGAAGCGGCTGAGATGCGCCCGGGGGCAGAGGTCTCTTCCCTCTGAGTCGAAGGCAAGGAGCGGTTCAGGTTTAAAGCTAACCAGGGCTTCACACCCCACTCGGCTTGTCAGGGGAACGGCTGAGCACCAGAGCCGTCCCTCCCTGCGCCCCCCCAGGACCAGAGCTGGCATTATGCGGGTTCACCCTGGTTCGGGCGAACCAGTAATGGCGGCGGGAAGCTCCGCCCACCCGCCTAGACATCATCACGGACGCTCTGCGCTTGCTCCCGGTTCCGAACCGGTATCGAAGGTAAGAGGATTTCACGCCTGCCTAGAAGATCTGGCGGGACTGTCTGGGGTGCAGAAGGAAGACGGATGGAGCTCAGCCACGGGGCAAGACGTGAGCCAAGGAAAGTGGGGGCATCCTTTGGAAGGGATAGAGCAATCTGCTCCCTTAACAGGTGCCATGTGGGGAAGTACGTTTTGCAAAAAAGCCCCCCATTTTCACGCAAATCTGCTTTGGAGTCTTCCGAAGGAAACCAGAAAAGAAAAATAAATAGTTCTTCTACATCTACATCCCTATAATTTATACTTTTGGATTCTAGTGGAGCCAGCATTTTTTCTATTTTGCCAATGCAGTCAAACTAGATTGGACAATAACATGGCCTTCATGTGCCCATTGGCTTTGGACTGCAAAGTTCTGGACAGCCGCTAGAAGGTAGCAAAGGGTTTTCGGACTTCTGTGCTGCCATTTAGTGGTCATCCAGATGTTTGCAGTCCTGATGCACTCCACTCTCTCCTTTTTAAAGAACAATAATTGTGGTGCCGTACCGAGAGTCTGCATGTCAGTGAGGCTGTTCTATAAAAGAGATGCGTGTGAAGCTCATTTTAAACGAGTGCGCAGCTGAACACACAGAAATAATGGCATTACCAAAGTTGAGATAAGCAGAAAGTTTTAAGCATCCCAGTTTGCTTCCCAGATGACAAATGGAGATACCCATTAAAGTTTCTGTGCAATTTGCTTGTTTTTTAACCAATCCTAATTTCGTTCTCATTCTTTACCCAAATAAGGTCTGGAAACTATTTTTCCACTTCTTTCCACTATCTGATACTTAACATTTGTTTTTTTTAATCACTCTGAAGATAAAGGGATATACATTTATAATTATTCAAAATTGTCATTAAAATTTAAGATGACAATTGTTTCTTAACAGTTGCTTTGCAAATGCCACTTTTCAAGGTTTTAGTCTAAATAGCATCAAAAGAGGTTTTTAAAGAAATCAAAAATTAAGCCGTTAACATTTATTTTCAGATAATACTCATTAAACTAGAAATAATTGCTGTTCTTAAAAATAACTTCATTCATTACTTCCACATTATATTATGCATATATAGAATGTAACTCCGTACATTTCTTTTGAGAAGACCGAAACCCATTTACAGTTGAACTCAGAAAGGGAAGGTGAGCCAATCTATATTTATTTGGAATTTCCATAATTAAAACTGTTAAAATTCCATTCTGTTTTCTTTTCCTTTTCAGGAAAAAGCCTGCATAAAATAGAGCATGGCTCTGCATGGTATTGTTTTGATCATATTAAAATATCTTAATGGCTTGCAAGTTGTTCTTCCATTTTAAAAAACCCAGCTTATATATACAACCAAATCATTGAAACTACAACAGGTAGTTTTAATCAATTTACATTTCCCCATTAATTAAAAATGCACTTGTCTGAAATATCAGAATGGATTTAACCAATCCAAACAGCTTAAAACAATGTTTAGATCTGAGTTTTTATCATATTTAATAAATTTTAAATGACTTTTAAGTATGAGTGGCTAACAAAGCAAATCACTTTAATGGCTCATCCCAAATAAGGGTTGCATTTGGAATTTATGGGGTTTCTGATAGGAGGGATATAATTTTCTATCTCTTTTAAAACCTTATTTAATGGTTTTCCTTTAGGGAAAGCAACTTTCCAAAAAAGGGAAGCATGTTCCTTGTTGAAGTGATATAAAAGTTTGAAAATAAAAGGACATTTAGAAAAACCAGCTTTGCTCATCAGTAGCCATCCCCTCCTCTACTTTCACAAAATGCCTGTTGTGTCTTATCTTGGGGGGGGGGGGGAGGAGAAAGAGGATTGTAACTCAGGCCATGTTTAACTTGGAACAGAAGGCAACCCAAGAAAGAGCAGGGCCCATGGCAGAAGCAGCGGGTGAGCTGGACCCGAGGTCCGGGTGGTGGGATTAACCCTTTGGGGAAGGGCCAGGTCACAAGTAGCCCCCCCCCCTGTGATGAGGAAAGGCAGAGGCATCCTTGCAAAGCCAGGCCAGCTGGGGCAGAGGGCCACAGGGGTCCTTCCTGCCTGATCCAAACCCCAGAGCCGCCCCCTTTGCGACTGTGTTCCCAGGCATTTCCACAGCTAGTGATTGCTTTGTTCTTGTTAAGCATGTCGATTAAGGGTAATAAAGGGAGCCCGTGAGGAACTGGGGAGGAGGACCAATTGTCTGCATCCCCTCCCCGCTCTGTTCCAGCGTAAGGTTTGCTCTTCCATCGTGGAACCCTCTAAGGTTGATGTTTGCTGGCCAGGTTTCTTGGCCAACCTAATTTCAGAATCTATAATGTATGGTTTCGAAACCAATTTGTTGTTGTTACAAAATAATTCCGAGGGCGCTTGAGAAGTAAGTGTTAAATTATGGATGGGTTGCTGCAGAGTCTATTTTTGACCTCCTCATGCGCGGAATCTCCCAGTGGCCTTGGAGGTGGTGATGGTGGGGGGGGGGGGGAGAGCTTGGAACAAGATCCAAGTGGGACGGAATTTCTGCCATTCCCAAATAATAAGAACTCTGTGTGAAGCCTCCAATCATTGGGGTTTCATTGTAGAATTGTGGAGTTGGAAGCGACCTCAGAGGTCATCTAATCAACTCGGCCTTTGTGCAGAACCTGCTAAAGTGTGGTTGGGAGGGGGGCGGGGGGGGGGGCTCTGCTTGAAGACCTCCAGGGAAGAAAAATGTACCCCTTTCATGGGGAAGCCTATTACACATCAACTGGGATGACTAAATGGGTCATCCTAGGTAGGAGCAGTCTATCTGAATGCTGAGGAAAATGGCCTGGGCTTTCCAACAACTGTATTGGAAGGCAATCTCAGGGTGAGGGACCCTCTTTCACCTGCCCCTCTGTGGTCACCATGTGCTGCCTGGCCTCTGCAGCTCCTCCCTTCCCCTGGAGCCTCCGGTGCCCCTGCAGACCAGCCAGCAAGGCTCACGGCGGCGGGAGGCCAGGCTTCCCAGGGAGAGGAAAGGAAGTCCTTAGCCAGGGAGACCAGGAGCGTGTGAGGTTTCCCTTCCCCGGGGACTTCAAGAGATGAAATGTCACGCAGAGGAAGGCCTTTTAATTTCTAAGATTACAACCGGCTTTTAATAACGCTCTGCCCTGGAAATGAGAAGAGGTAATATTTGCCTTGTAAAACAGCAGAGAGAAACCCCTTCAGGAGGGAGCCTCGCTTGCAGGGGGAGGCAGCGCATGGAGAAACCGAGGGGGGAGCAGTAGCGGCAGCAGCCCCTTGGCCTCCCCCAGGGTCTCCCCAGAGTGGGGGAGGGCAGTGCTCGTGGGGGGGGGGTCGCAGGGGAGAATGTGCAGGCCCAGAGGCCCCCAGTGCAGAATCGAAGCAGCCGGGGTGGCTCCAGGTGTCTCCATTCTACAGTGGTTCTACAGAATTTGGCCCACGTGGCACACCGTCCCCACAGTTTCCTAGCTTTATAGCTTTATTTCATGCTGAGAAAGATCAAGGTTTAAAAGCTGGTTGTTCTGCCTAGAATATTCTTACTCCCAACTGTGGCGTAAGGGCGGCCATAATGTGTCCCTGGGTCAGAGGAGGGTCCTGGTGGCTTCACAACTCTCACTGTTTTGTGGAAGCCCTTTGTTCTCACCTGATTGCAGGAGGTTTCCTCAGACCTTCCAGCCTAGGCTAAAACTTACAGGCTTCCTGGTGTCTCCCATCCATGTACTTAGTAGGCGCAGCCCTGCTTAGCTTTTAAATCTAGCCACTACTTGATTCAAAACTGCCTGAGAAACTGAGGAATCCCGGGTGCTGGGACTCTCTCTTTGAGCCTTCCGATGTGTTTGTCTAAGGCTTAGATCGCTTGAAGTGATGAAATTGTCTGAAACCATCCGGGGCCTTCCTCCATTCCTGTCCTTCAGATTGGGTGAAGGGCAGAAGGGCACCTCGGCATCCTCCTTCCCCATTCACCAACAGATCTTTCCTCCTCCCCCTCCTCCCCCTCCTCCTCCCCCCCTCCTCCTTCTCCTTCTCCTTCTCCTCCTCCTCCTCCTCCTCTCCTCCTCCCTCTCTCCTCCTCCCTCCTCCTCCTCCTCCCTCCTCATGGGGGGAACTTATTGAACAGAGGATCAGGATCCGAGGCCAGAATTTCCCTGATCCAGTGGCTTTCATGCGGCCAAAGAAAGTGACGGAAAATGTAGATCCTTTTGTGGATCTCTTTGGGAAATGCTGAGTGGCTCATAAAAGTCGGGTTGGGTGGGAAGCAGCTGCAGCCGAGGGCTCCCCTAGACGAATAATGGAGGGAAAGCATTCCTGCAGGGGTTCTGGGGCAAAGGGGTCCCCGCGGTTGCATTGCAATTCCCTCTTTCAGGGATGCTGCCTCCCACTTTGGGCAGAAATCCCCCTCCGTCCTCCTCACCGTGTGGCCTCCCTGTTGGCATCTCCTCCTCTCTGCTCCCCCATTCACCGCCTGGCCTGGACAAAGGACGTGGGGTGGCCGGAGGGGTGGGGTGGACGGGGGAAGGCAAGTAAGACGTTTCCATGCCAAATCTACTGTGAAATTAGTCCATTCTCATGGTTGTCATGATTTTGTACAGAAAAGGCACCAAATGCCACTTTGTCTTGGATTTGGGAGATGCGTTGGGAGGCAGGCACCTTCCTCCATCCAAAAGCTGAGGAAGCCCTGCCCCCAGAATCCCAGGGGTTTTGAGTGGGGGCCAATTATAGCTGAATTCCAGAGCCGCTGGGGAAAAAAGAAGAAGGCTTGGGGGGGCATCCTTGCTGCCTATAAACCTGCCCAACGTCTAACTCCCCAGTGCTGAGCCAACCCTGGCTTCGCCTCCCTTGTAATTCTGGCCCCTTTTACCCCCTTAGGGACCCCCAGCATCACTGACTGGTCACTTGGTCTGTCTTTCCCCCACCCCAGGCACACCTTCCCTTTTTCTTTCTGCCCTCAATTTACAGTTGGAATAAACGAGGATAATTTCTTCTGGCAAACATTAAAAATATGAACCAGGGAAACCTGAAACAGCTTTAGGAGGCCGCTTTAGGCAGGGAGGCCACAGCGAGGAATGGGGAAGATGGCAATGCTTCCCCTCAGCCTCCGTTATGAGGTGGGGGGGGTATTTGAGGTTTCCCAGGGGTCTCCTCTGGCTGGCTGGGTGGGGGTGGGGGGAGACTCGGAGCTCCCCCCCGTGGCCCTTGGGCAGCTTCTTCAGAGCCAGTACGTCCTGCCGCCGTCTTCCGTCGAAGGCAAGTGGTAGGGCAGGCACAGCAGAAGCATTCCTTGGCCCAGATGAAAAAGGTCTCGGCTTTTTGTTCATATTTGGTATGGTAGTATGAGTTGTGGCTGTCAAACCCCCTCCTCCCCAATCTTCCTCCTCTTTTATTTCGTTCTATGGGCTTTCCGGAATATTAATATTCGCTGGGCAGAGAGCTCCCTCTGTCAAGAGGGTGTGTGGGCTTTCAGTGACAGGGAAGAAGCAGGACCTCCCCCCACCCGCTTTGAGTCTAGGTGGGTGGGTGGGTTCAGCTATGCGGACTGGGTCTCCCAAGGGAGCAATGCAGGGTAACTGATCACAAGCAGAAATCAGCTGAACTAAATCCTTCCTGCTTTGTGTGGGAACAGATCCCTCCTGGATAGAATTGCCCACTGCTGTGTGGGCAATTCCTAAGCAGGAGAGAGGGTCTTCCTTCCAAAGCCCACCCTCTAAAATGCAAGCAGGATGTGGTAGCTCTGGCACGAGGGAGGGGCTGGCCAGGTGCAGCCGGCGCTGGAGGGAGGGGGGGAGAGAAAGAGAGCGGAAGGGAGGGTCTCATCTGCTTGGGACCTTTAAGTGCTATTTATCAGAGGGGGGCTGACAACCGTATGATTAAGCCCCCTTTTTGTTGGGCTTGGGAAGAGAAAGGAGAGATTTGCTGGGAGCTTCCTCCCTAACCAGGCAAAGGACAGAAAGAGAAGGACAGAAAGACCCTTAGAAGCCTTCGAGGGCCTCCCTGACTTTCATCAGATGTTCTCTCTAGGACAAAAAAGAAAATTAAAAAAACGGTTCTATCTTTTCATTTTTTCTTTGCTTTAATCTTATTTGATGATGTCTCTACAGGCTGGGACAAGCTTTCTTGGATTGCAATTTCACTGCACCATATGTGTCTCTTGCAAGATAGCGGAGCGTAATGAATCTTGGCAGGAAGAGAACTAAACATATCGACAAAAGAAAAGAATAAAACATGATTTACTTAACTCCCTCTTACCTGCCCGTATTTTCTTTTATTCAGCTGCCTGGGCTGAAAACACAGCGGCACAAATCTCTGTGCAGAAGGGTAGACCTGGCAAAGGGCACATTTGAAAAGCATCCTGGCACCTGCTAGAGACAGGTGGAGGAGCAGCCCTTCCTCCATTCCAGGACATCCACACAACGTATAATATCACACAACGTGCCTCCTTTAAGTAGATGAACAAGTACTTTGGGGGGGGGGTCTCCCCTCTCCCCTAGCCTGTCTCACAACCTCCTGCTCACACCGGTGGGAGGGTTGGAGAGGAGGCTCCTTCAAGGGGAAGATCTCTCTACTCTGATGAGCTTCACCTTGGCAGGCCTTTGAGAAATAAAACCAACTGCCAAAGAAATCAAGGAGCTGAATTCTGTACCTGTGGAGAAGCTGGAACTCTTTCGGAAAGGCTTGGGGTTCACTAAGACATAGAATAGCTTTTGTGGTTAGGCCTGTAGGTTGCATTTCTCATCCACTGTTTCTAAGGCCACGGGGACTATTGTGAAAAACAATGCTTTCTGTTTACAAAGTGGCTCATTGTCTTGAGTTGCATCACAGCAGAAATCCTTTTGGGGGGCATTAAAAACTTCTGAGCAACTTTGTGCTTTGAATGCACAATGTGTGTGTGTGTGTGTGGGGGGAGATGGAGTAAGGCTTGTTTGTCAACAAGGCTCTTGGCCGAGGGAGGAGGTCCACCTATTTTCTCAAAGGAGATATTTAAAATGAATTGAGGTAACATATTACATTGTTTAATTTTATTCTTTCACTGGAAATAAAATATCTGTAGAGTTTCTTTCTTTGCTGCTGAAGTGAGGAATGGCATTTGAGCATTTCCTGTACCCCAGAGGTTGCTTTAAAGGATAGGCAGCCACCCAGCCTCATGGGCTGCCCTTTGTGCCCTGCACAGGGAGTCTTAGTGACAGGGGTCTGGCAAAAGAATCTTCCAGTTACGGTGCAGCTTCAGGACCAGAGCAGCACCAAACCAACAAATGGCTCAGAAACGGTCAAATGTAACCAAAAGCCCCTTGAAGATGAATGCATATATCGTTTCATGAGCTTTTGTAAATCCTACATTCTTGAGTAATGAAATAACTATCATTCTTTAACATTTATGTCACAACAAATTAATATTTGTTAATTTTTAAGATGTCACTGGACTTGTGATTTCATTTGCTTGTAAAAGCGAAAGCTGGTAGGAACTCCTCCAGAACAAATCCTGTTTCGGTGACTTTCCATAAATCTCTGGGCCACAATAAAAAGTCGCTTTCAGAAACAAACGGTTTCCAACCCATTCAGTCAGGCAATTCATATTCCATCCTAATGGCATCCAAGGTCTGAGGAGGGATAGGAAAGACGCTCCCCAGATTGGCTGCGGGGGGGGGGGAGGGCATCTTCGGACATCATCGGGGCCAGTGGAAGGATCCTGCTTATGGGGTGGCTTGAAAAGAGAGGTCGGGGTGATGGTGGCTTCCTTTTTAATCTGTTATTATTAAGCTTAAAAGGAATGACTGGGAGTAAATGCAGCACTTTGAGGGAGAGGGTGTTGAATGTTAAGTTGATGTACATTTCTGCAAATTTGGTCTTCGTTTCATACAGCGTTTGTGTTCTTAATTTAAGGATTTGTTTTGAATGTATGTATCTTTGCTACTTTGAACATGAATGTAATGTTCTTTGTTGGAGAAGTTCTGGTCAGTGATGTTTGGGATCAGTTGCAAATCCCACTTTCTTCTGAGGTTTTGTGTAGCTTGGAGGCCACCAATAATCTGCTTTATTTATTTGAACTTCTTTTCATGTGTTGTGCTGTGTATGTTTTTGCTTCATTGTAAGTTGGGAGGAGGAGCAGGAGGAGGAATATAAATACACACGTAGAACAAAAATGATAGAGGCGATACAGATGATACAAATTTGAAGGGTTGAGGCAGTGGAGATGATGAAGCTCCAAAGCCCTGTTAGGTGACCTCTTTGCTCTCCATCCTGACGGACAAGGAGGCAGATCCATTGCTTGAAGGTCACAGAGGATGCCGGATTGGACCTGACTTCATGAAGACCAGTTAAAAGGGGGGGGGCAAGGGGGCGCTCTGCTCTTTTCTCTTTCTGTTTTTTTCTGTTTCTGTGGGAAAAAGTGCTCCGGTAGCTGTCAGAGGGGAAGCCGGGAGGGAAGGAAAAGGGAACTGTGGGAAAGAGCCGTTTTAGAGATTTCTGGGGCTTGAAGCATCTCGAACACACCATCCATGAATGTGGAGAGGGATGCACACACAAGGGGGGGGGACACACAACAGAATAATAATCTCACACTGGATGTGTGTGTGTGTGTGCATATGAATGATACAATTTCCCCTCTGAAAGTACCGTTTGGGGGGGGCTAATAATGAAGAACGCGGCAGAAGAACAACTTCCTTCTCATTTAAGTATTAAAGGGCAGCAATGAGGCTTTTACGGAAACCAGAAAAACGAAGCGATCTTTTGAAGTCTGGGGAAAGGCATTTTTCTTGCTTAGTAACAACGGCGCTTTCAGCACACAAAAAGAGGTGCGAGGAAGCTTCGCTGTTGTGTCAATTAGTGGGATATTTAAGGCAGACCTAAATTTGGACGACTTGGAAAGATTACGGAATGTACAAGTTTCTTCCATTAAAAAGCTGACTTAAAAAAAAAAACAACGGGAAATGAATAAAAATGTGTTTAATCTTCTAAGTCGTTTGATCTTCTTTTCTGCATCCTTCGTTCACTGCACGCGGCCGGTGCTTTCCTACCCCGTCCAAGGCACGCGGGACCGGCTGTGCTTTCCAGGGGGGGCTAAGCCGTTCTTTGGCCTCGCGCGCTCTCCCGTCCGTCACTTCAACGCTTGCAAAACTATGGGACCATTTCGGAGAAACGGGGCAAATCCAGAGGGCTTGGGAGGAACGGCGGGGAGAGTCCGGGACAGAGGCGGCTCGGGGTTTTAAGGCAGAGCCCGTTTATTCTCCGAAGGGAAGCGGAGATCAGCTTCAAAGGCTGCCAATCTTTTCGCTTGGTTCCACATTTAGGAAAGCGGGTCTGAGCGAGGACTCGGGTCCTATTCGAGCAAACGCCGGTTGAAAAGGTGGAAGCAGCCTCGATTTGGGGCTCGTTTGGGAGCCGCTTGGCCTGAAGTCTAAATATCTGGATTAGTAATTCTAAGGGTTTGTGGGTCTTCCTGGAAATTAAGTTCACGCCGCGAGTTCCTGGCTTTTGATGTTCACCGGAGAAAAGGAGCGAGGAGACCTCGCCTTCCCCTTTTCTCCTGCGCCGGGAAAGAGCTACCAATGCCCGCCTTGGAGCTGACCGCGCGGCGAGGGGCCGGCTCGGGCGCCTCTGGAATGCGGAGAGCCTCCCTCGCAGGGGGCGCCGGCTCGGCCCGCCTAATCCGGCTGCTTGGCGGCGGGCGAGGTCAGGGCCATCTGTGGCTGGATTAGCCGGCGGGCACGGTCAAGTCCACCGTCCCGGCGGCCTGGGAAGTGGCTCGCCTGCTCCATCCGCGGCCCTAACGGCCAGCCGAGCGCCCTTGAAGGCTCTCTGGCCACCCGGCGTTCGCGCGCGCACTTGTTTAAGCGCTACGGACGGGCTCTCCGGGCCGTCCCGCCGCTGGTCCTTCAGGGAGCCCTTGCTGGGCTCGAGGCTCGTTCGGACCATCTTCTGCTGGCGGCCCCGGAGCCCCCTCCCCCTCCCCCTGCTGCGCCCTTCCGATCGGCTCATTGCCCTCGGACGGCAAACGAAACGACGCCCCCCCCCCCCCCCGCCTGTCCAAGGAGCAGGAAAATGATAAAGATAAACGATTTAGTCCGAACCGAGAGAGCGCCTGACTTTTGCATAACAATAAGGAAAGATTTAACCGGCCAAAATGAATTCAGATTAAACCCTTGGGCCGCCTCCCTTCTGGCCCCGCGGTCGCTAGGGAGGGGGGGGGATGCTCCGAACGGCGTATTCGGCCATAGGTGTGTGAAAACGAGGGGAAACCTGCTGGTTTTGTTTAGGAGGCAGCAGAACGCGCATTCCTTAGGAATCCTTGCAATACTTTAAGGGTCCATTTAATTTTTTTTTTTTTAAATAGCGCTTTCAAAATCTCCTTTTCTCATTTGTTTTTTCCTGGGGTGGGGTGGGGGAAACGTCTGCATTGTCATTTTCCCTCAAAATACCAGAGAAACGTTTTTTTTCTTTCTATAACAAATATAAATCCAGTTAAATTAGTGGTCGTTAATCCAGCCCTATAAATACAAAGTTTATTTCTCTTGCAATATTATTTTCCACGTAAAAATGTCATCATCTCTTAAATATTTGCATTGAAACAGGATACACTGTACAGATAAATTAGCAGAGCAGACTCCTATCTCTAATCTTTATGTTTAAAATTAATTTTTTGAGAAGAAAAATATAGTAGAAATGCTCTCTCTCTACTGAAATATAATTTGAATAATATGGAACTAAAGGAAATCTAGTTTTTAATATGCTGGCAAATATTTTAATAATTTCTAAAGCTAGTATTCATTTCTGGGAATAAAATACAAAAATAAACTGGAGAAAACAAGCTTCACTGTTGCTTTTTAAAAATATAAATTGAGCGTATCAACTGTTTTGACATTTAGTTGCTTCTCTGAATTATCGTGAAAATATGTTGCTGGCGATTTTGTTATTATTTTTGAGCCTCCTGTATTCTACTTGGGATTTTAATCTATTTCAACCTCTTACATAGTATGATCTTCTGCAGTAATATTTAAAATAATGTAAGTAGATTTTTTTACTTTATAGAAACATTCAGGGCTCCTGCTATTTCACTAGAACTGGGTGCCTACGTAGATTTCCTGAAAGTCAAAAGTCAGGTTTAGCAAACCGAGGCAGCCAAAACCAGCGCCTCGATTCCGGAGGGAAAAAAAGAAGAGGTCGAGGCAGCCACCACCCATCTTGGGCTCCCACCCGGTGGGATCTCCTTCCTCGCTAAAATGGGTGGCCGGCCGGGCAATCGCGGTGCCGAAAGGTGTGGGGACGGGGAAGAGAGAATGTGCCCCATTCCCTAGGAGGAGGAAGGATCAGATACGCCCACCCTTCCCCTGGTGAATGGGAGAACTTCTCGGGGGAAAGAAGAGGCGCGCGTGAATTTCCTCGGATCGGGTCTGTTGCTGTCTGGGTCCTAAAAGCCCCCCGAGGAAAGCCTTTTCTTCGGGATAATCTTCCCACGTCTTCCCCGGGATTGTGAGGTGCTTTGATTTCTCCTTGGCCGGGGCACCTGCAGAGAGAGCCAACAGCTACTTTGCTGGCAGCTGAGGAGTACCCTAAGGTTGGGCAAAATGCCAAAAAGCAGGAAGGTTTTGACATTTGTTCCTAAATCAAATTTGGATCCGTTTTGGAATCGACGCTCTCAGGATACAAAGATACAAAATTGTACACACAGCATTAATCTCTCCCTCCCCCCCTCTCTCTGTGGGTGTGGGGGGCGGGGCGGGGCCCAAGAATCTGCATTGCTGACCATTAAGCCGGGGGTGGGGTGGGGTGGGGTGGGGGGAGAGGCAGGCAGACCCAACTGGTGCGGCTGACCGCGAGATCTGGAAGCAACGGGCAGCTCTGAGAAGGCAGGCCGGGAAGGGAGGGAGGCAGGGAGGCAGGATTTCCGATTCGCCCCCTTTCTTGGCAGTCTCCAGGGATGCTTCCTCACCCAGACTGGGGGAAAGCATGTTTTTAAAATGGTCGCGTGAAAAAGAGAAGCGAGATAAAAACGGGGGCGAAGGCAAGCGGCCAGTCAGGCAGATGCAGGGAAAGTGCGGGTTTTAGCATCACAATGCGGGATGCATTTTGCTTTTATGATTTGAATATGAAAAGGCTGGACTCTGCTCGTTCCGGCCAAGCCTTTGGCCTTTGTTGTCTTCCAAAACGAGAGAATGGGGAGGGAGGGAGGGAGGGAGGGAGGGGGGTGCACACAATGGGATGACCGTGACTTTGAACAGATAAATAAAACATGTGACTCTGCGCCGCTCCGGTCCCGTCCCCCTCGCCCCCCCCCTCAGCCTCCTTCCAACTGTGATTAAATTTGCTGTGGTCATTTCCCAAATGTCCTCCTGATAAAAGCCCCACCCTTCGCCTTTTCTCACACCGCGGCTTTGAGGAAAGGCCCTTCCTGTGGTTCCCAATCTGCACTCCTGCCAATCACCGGGCCTTGCGCAGACAAGCATGCCTCTTTCATTAGCAGAAATGCTTCACATTTGATTGCATCACCCCTCCCCCCCAGCCCCCAACTTCAGCTCGCCTCCCTTAATAAAGCGCAGCCGCTCTCCCTGTGCAGCTGTAATGGGGTTTCCTGAACGCCCCCCCCCCGCCCTCAGCCGGCTTCCTTGCAAACTGCCTGGTGTGCAATAGAAAAGAATACATTTTAATAAGCCTTGAGAGGGAAGGAGGGGGGGAGGGAGGGAGGGGGGGCGAGGTGCTGCTCCGTTCTCTTGTTCTTTGGGAAGAGAAAGAGGCGGCCCCGTTGCAAGTGCGGGGAGGGGAGGGAATTTAATATTGCCAGAGATAATAATAACGATGTTAATATCCGGAATTTTCAGTGTACCATAAGTACATTTTGTTTTTCCTTTTAGCACGATTTATAATTAAAGATTTTAATCTGGCTTCACATTGAGTTAATAAGCCCTTTGATTGATTAGGAATCATAAAATTGCCATTTCCCGCTGCTACTTTGTGTTCGGGAGATGCTCTTTTGAAAAGCCGGGCGAAGGTGACGGGGAGGCGGCCTTTGTTCGGGAGCCGCCCGGTTTCCAGGGCACAAAGCCACGCCGCTGGGCTCGCAGGTGCGAGGGGCGAGGCCGGCCGGGACGTTCCGGACAAGGGGAGGAAATGAACCGACGCGCCCTCCCCGAGGAGAGGCCGAGCGGGGCCGGAGCGCGCCCCTCCCCGGCATTCCTCTCCCACCACCGGCCGGAGCCGGAGCAGGGGACCCCGAGCACTCCCAAGGCTCCGTCCCGGGGCAGGTGGAGGCCTTGGACATCCGCGCGCCCGACTGGCGTCCGGTCCTTTCCCGGGCACGGAGCCTTCCTCCTGCGCCTGGCGGGGCGGCATTGCGGGAGAGAGCGCGGTTGCGGCGGCACAAGTGGCAGGAGGGTCCCCGCCAATCCCCAGCAGTTTCCTGCCCCCCCATCCCTGCCCCCCCTCCGCATCCGCGGCGCCCATTGGCGGCTCTTCCTGGGAAAGGACGGAGGACGCGGAGCTCGGCAGAAGCGGGGGGGGCGGGGGAGGGGGGCGCACGAGAGCGGCGCGCGTGCAAATAGCCTTTCCCCCCCCCCCCGATTAATCCCCGGGCCCCGCCTGACGCATCCTGGGCCTCCGCGCCGTTCAAGGAGGGAAAGGCACCGCCAGCAAATGGCCAGGTTCTCGCCCAGCAACCGCAGCCGAGCCAGAACAATAGTCGCCGCTTGCCTGCTTTGCGGCGGCGGCTCCTGCGCCCTTCAGCGCGGCTGATCAATGTTTCATTAGGCCAAATTGTCTCTTGGCCACGCAACCTTGAAAGCAACCCTTTCATTACCTGCCGGGAGGGAGGGGGGAGGGAGGGAGGGAGGGGCCATCGGCTCGCCCTTTCTTCTCCCTCGCCCCTCCCGCAGGTGCAGGAGGGGCGCTCCCGTCCATCCCAGGCAGCCTCGGAGCCGCCGCCGCCGCCGCCGGGAGAGGTGGGGGGGGGGCGATCCCGGGCCCGAGGTGAGAGGCCAGGGTTCAAGTCCAGACGAGCGCAGATGTCTGAGGGGCTGCGGGCAGCAGATGGACCTCCGCATTGGGGCCGAGCATCTCCGTTGGCGGCGCCAGGCGGCTTTGGGGCTGAGAAGCGAGCGGTGCAGGGTGGAGTCCTTTGCTCGCTCTCGCGGCTGAGGAATCGTTCAGCAGCCCGTGCCACATTTGGCAAACGCGGCCTCGTGCCCGGGAGCCCTTCAGCTGCCTGTCCTTTGCCCCCGGGACTTAGCCAGGTCTCGGCGGACTGTCTGGGAGGCTGGTGGAGCCCCGCCTTTCTGAGCTCAGAAGAAGGGGAACACCAGGAAGACCCCCCCCCTTTTTTTTGTTACCAAGTACACAGGCCAGGCACACAGAAATCCCCTATCTATATTTTATCACTCCTGCACCCTGGACTGGAACACGAATGCCACCCCCCCCCACCCCCGCCAGTAGGGCCGAGACCTGTGCTGGAGCTCCAGTGGTCGGACAATGAAATGGCGTTTTAGCCATTTTAGCCCGATTCGCCCAGAAGAGCCGATTTTCTTAAATCATCTCCTTTGAAAGCGGCGATAGGTGCAGGAGGCGGCCGGCGAGGCTCTCTAATGAAGGGAGCCGCGTGATCTCATTGCATTAAGCTAAAATAACCACTGAACATGAGAACAAGAGGAATGGGCTGGCTGGGGGGGGGGAGGCAGAGGGAGAGGCAGTGAAACAGGAGCAGGCATATTACCACTCATGGATGTGGATCACACCGCCGGATTGTGAGCAGTTCCCGCACTCCAAGTATCTCCTGAGCAGCCACGAAGGAAGCCGCCGTGCAGGCGCTTGGCCTGGGCATCCCAGGGTGTGTGAGTGCATTTTCTATTTATTACCCTCTTTCTGGTCTGCGGCTCCAGTGGGATGAGAGGGATGTTTACATGTGTTTGAGGAACCGCCTGTGCCTTTTTCCTCCTGGAGGCAAGTCGGCATCAACCTCAAATCCTCCTGGACGTTTTGTGCATTGACTTCTCTGGAAATGTAGGGCAGGCAAGGTGGCACCCTCTGCCAGGCTGCTTCTGCCTGGGTGGATGGGTTGGTGCATCTGTGGGAGCTGGAGCTGGTCCCCCTCCTTAGGCCATGAGGGTGGGCTCTCAGAATGGCAGCCTAGAAACACCCACGGCTGCAGGCAGGGCCCGCACCGCCTACCCGTGCTCGCGTACGTGGTGTACAAGAACCATCCAGGTGCACTGAGCCAGCCCCTTGGCATCCCAGGCGCCAGAAGGTGCCACTTCAGGCAAGGCCAGCAGAGTCTCAGCAGGATGGGCAGCTCATTCCAGCCCCAAGGAGAGCATCAGCAGCAGCCGGGATGCCCCTTCCTCCGTTCAGGCCTTTCTGTAAGAGCGTTTGCTAAGCAGGACAGGAAGAAGCCTGTTGCTGAGCAAAAATTGGGCTTTTGGGGAGGCAGAAATCGTCATCAAAGGTGCCCGGCTGGCCTGGCTCTCATGGCCGCAGGAGAAGCCAGCCTAGGCTGCCTTCGCCCTCCCGAGCCACAGGTGAGCTTCCCTGCTCTGGGCTGGTTTCAGGGTTCCCGCTCTTGCCTCCCGCCAGCCGCTTCATTGGCGCTTCCCACAAGGGCAAAGACCCGCTGGCACCTGCCGCTTCCCTCCTAGGAGACGGAGGGTGAAGCAGGTGTGCCAGATGGCATGAGCAGAGGGGGTGGGGGGTGGGCCGCCCTTGTGACCACCGGAGCGTGGCAAGGCCGGCTTGGGAGGGGCCAGGGCTCCGTGCTGGTGGAGCTCTGCAAATGGGGAGCCTTCTCTGTGCAGAACCCACCCAGGGGTTTTCCGCCACTGGGACGGTGGGCCCCCGGCCAGCCTGCCCTGCATACCTTTAGGTTTCCGGGGTTCCTTTAGGGGGACCTCATCCCCCTCTTTTGCCTCTGACCAGCTGGCATGGCTGGCATGTCTCTTGGCAGCCACGGCTGCTGCTGCTGCTGCTGGCGCCAACCTTTCTGGCTCATGTGGTGGAGGGAGCAAAGGAAGCCCTGGCTTTGATCTTGGCTCACTTTGGGGGAATGGAGGGCAGGGAGTTGGCCTGGAGGGATAAACCTCCGTGGAAGGCCGGGGGGGGGGGAGTGCGCAGATCAGAAGGACCCACCTATTTCCTGCCTCGGGATCAGTGGGATCCGAAGTGGCTGCGTGGAACAAGGGTGGGCCGGAGGGACCCACGAAAAAGAGGTTAGTCGGCGCAGGCCCACTCTTCCGCCCAAGGCAGGCTGAAGGCCCCTGGAGCCTGCAGAAGGAAGTCGGGGTGGGTGAGAATATTATCCCCAACAAAATAGGTGTATATAGGTGAAGAGAAGGCCTGGGCCTCCTTTCATTCCAGAAGGTTCTTTGGAAACCAGCCACCAGGGGGCAGCATCCGTGGCTCGGCTCCTTACATTTGCCCGGCTGCCAAAGCCTGCAGTCTTCTGTGGAGCCCGGAGCTGGCACCCCTGCCGGGAGTCTAATTCTGTTCTCACCCCAACTGGCCTGAAAAGGTCGGTGACCGGCCCAGAATGACCGGATCTCCTTGGTCCTCCTGGTCCTCTTCTCGGGAGCCCTTCCAGCTCCTCCGATGGATTACAGTGGACCTTCGCTTTGAGGAGCCTGTGGGCTCTGAGGATCCGGCCCTCCAGGAGCCCCTGCAGTCTACCTGGCGCCTTCGGCTGTGCTGTTCCCCATGGCGGCTGCTGGGCTTGGTCCACAGGCTGCTTCCACCAAAGCCGTTTGGCTGGGAAGTTCTCTTCCTTGGCAGCAACTGCGTCCCTGAAGTGCTCCGTTCCCTCATTGCACCGGCTGAAGGCCACGGGCACCTCCCTTCTCTGGAGGCAGATCCCCCCCCCCCCTGGAGCAAGAAGAGCCAGTGGATCTCTGAAGAGCCATGGCCCGAAGCCGGGAGGGGGGGAGCCAGCCTCCTCCTCCTCCTCCTCCTCTGCAGGAGGTGAAACAAAGGCCCTCCGCTCCCCCTCCCCTCCCCCAGCCCCTCTGCCTCTGTAGTCTTTCGGTCTAATTAATGTAAGGCCCACTGCCCCCCCCCCGGCCTGTCACTCGTTTATCACGCGACCCGTCTAGCCCTGGGTAATGACCTTGAAAGAATATATCAGCCCACGGTGGCGGGAGTAAAGAATTAAATGGTTTCTCTGAGTGCTTATGGTCATTGCTGACAATTTATATGACACAGCTGCCCTGAGCCATCCACACTGCCCATCGTGGGGTAATCATTTTCCAGCCAAGAAAGGATTACAGGCAGAATTGCCTCTGGCCCAAGTCCTCCGGCAGCCCGGCTGCGTCTGGAAACGGGCCGAGAGGGTGGCGGGACTGGTGAGCCCAAGACAGCTTGAGCCGGGCCCTGAGCAGGGGATGCCCAGGGAGGTCAGTGGGGCTCCGTGACGGAGCCAGGAGGCGGAAGGGAGGCTGGCGGTTCCAGCTGGCTGCTCCCTTGCCTGTCTGCTGGATCAACAGATGGACAGTTTCCTCTGAGGAAATTGCACCCCTCCTTAGACGTTTGTGTAGCTGCCCGGCATCCGAGGAAAGCCAAAACGAAAGGCTCTTCAGCTCCACTCCCCTGTTATTTCACCGAATTCTGGCTGTGGCTGCTCCTTCTTCAGGCCACGCTTGCAAAGCCTCCTGGGTTTCCTATGACCAGACAAGGACTCTGGGAAGCAGTTTTGGAAATTCTCTGAAGAACCAGGGAACCCCTCAAGACCATCTCTGTTCTTGGCCTCCCCTTGGAAGCTAAGCCAGGCAAAGGGTTCGTGTATTTTATGGACCTGATTTTGTAACGGGAAATGCAGGAAAACGTTTTAAACGTTGTTATTAAATATATTTTTGCAGGCATACACCTGCAGAAATATTTAGAATTCTAGTTGCTGATCCTGAATAGAATGGCCCAAACCAGGCACTCCAGGCTGCTCCCCCTCCGGTGCGATTCAGTATTGGACAGCCCAGCCCCCCCAGGTGAGCTGCGGAGAGCCTCTATTCCGGAGAAAGAGGGGGGGGTCCTCTTTTCAGGCAAGGCTGGTGCTTTTTAGGGCGTTGGGGTGCAGGAAGGCCTTCTCTCCCCCCCCCCAATCTCCCACTCCACCCATTGCAAGTCGTTGGACCTGCATTACTGCGGATCAGGGAATGCACGTGTCTGTCGTTCGGAGAGAGTCGCGTAGCTGTTGCATTTATATTTTTGCAAGTGTGAATATTCTGGCCATGGGCCCTCAAAGCAGCAAAGCACCAACAGGAAGCTGGATCAACCAATCAGCGTGTAGGACGTGCATCACCACCCAACACTTAGTTGAGATTTGGGAGATGTGCACGTTGGCCCATGTGCCGCCATCTGCAACGTACGCTCACTCAGGAGGACCCCCCTTTATGGTGTAGACATGCCCTGACGCCAAGAACAGTTGAGGGCTAAACCAAGAATAGTCACTATGGGTGGCTGCCAGAAAACCGTGTTGCAGGGTTAAATCAGCTCACCACTAGATGGCAGCAAAGAGTTAACCGTTTCTGTACTGCTTTGCTGCCCTGCGTTGGTCATCTGGATTATTGCAGTTGTAGCAGGCCTGCCTGTCCTGGGGGGTCTCTTCAGGGGGAGGCATAGGGTCCAACTAGGAGCAGCAACTCAGACTCAGGAAGGGACAAGGAGAGACCAGTCAAGGTCAATCAACTCTGAGGCCTTTGATTCGGGGAAGCGTCCATGGGCAGGAGCTGGGCGGGTGGGGTGGGGAATCTCAGCTGAAAGGCCAATCGTGGGTAAGCAAGGGAAAAAGACGGGTTAATGGAAGCGGCAATTCAGGAAGCCAAAGGAGCCAATTGGGGAGCAGTTCCTGTGCTGGCCTGACCAATAGGCAGTGGGGGGCAGACGGGGGGGGGGGGGCAGCGTGGCTGCTGATGAGGGAGGGCTGGGCAGATGGAGGTTTAGGGGGGGGGCAGCAACCCTCCCTCTGTTTCAAGGGATGGTGGTGGTGCCGCTCAGGGCAGCCCCAGAACCTCTGGCCTCTCTCGGCCATTCCCAACCCGCAGGGAAAGGAGCCCGTTCTGGCCGGTCTCCGTTGGGAAGGGGGCTCAGAGCAGCCTGGGGCTGCTGCATCTTTGTCCCTGAAGACGGAGCTTCTCTGGGGTAGCCAGCACCAGGATGACGGCGGTGGAAGACAATAAGGCTCATCTTGGCAATCTCAAATGGCTTCTCGCCTGCCCTTCTAGGTGTAGATTTGTATTTAGCATTCTTTCCCCTGCCTCCCTTTACGCTCAGTAGGAAAGGTTTGGCTTGATTAATATTTTCCGCTGTCCGGTAACCATGGCAATTGGGTCAGCAGATATAATACTTAATTTAATCTTCCAACAGCCTCCATGTGCCTCGTCAGTGTCCAGAATAATAGAAAGCTTTTGCCCTCCCTTCCTTCCTTCCTTCCTTCCTTCCTTCCTTCCTTCCTTCCTTCCTTCCTTCCTTCCTCCCTCCCTCCCTCCCTCCCTCCCTCCCTCCCTCCCTCCCTCCCTCCCTCCCTCTTTCCTCCTCACACGGCTCTAAAGGTATCAACTGTTTCCTTCATTTGCTGCACGCATCTTAAGAATGCTGCCCTCCCTCCCAGCTGATCCCCCCCCCCAGCCCCATTCCTCCGCCACTTCCACCTCCGTGAGATGGAGGGAGCGTCCAGAGCAGCATCGCGGGGGATGGGTCCAGCTTCTTCGTGGGTTTTCCCAGCCACGGCCATGAGTTGGCCAGGATGTCACCCTGTGGCTCCTTGGCTCCCCAGGTGGGTCGAGTGTTTTGCTTTCTAGCCTCCGGCTGTTTTCCTTCTGTGCTGCTCTTCCCTTCCCTCGGCATCTTCTCCTTGGAGCCGCTGTCTTCCGCACAAAGGATCCCCTTTTGTGTGGCTGGGAGCCGGGGATCCTGAGGATGCCTGTGCGCAGGTGACCCGGCTGGTCTCTGTCTCCTCAGGATGACTGCTGGCAAAAGAGGGGGGGGGGCTTTGGACACCTCGTCTTTCGGTTTCCTCTTCCCCCCCTTCGCCTTCCCAAGACGTGTGTGCGTGAGAGGAAAGCTCTTCCTCTTCTCTTGTCACCCCCGAGGAAGAAGGTGCTCGGGAGCCTCAGGAGCGGCCTGGAGGGCTGCCGTGGCCCTTGGCAGCAGGAGGCGATGTGGCCTGGCGTGGCCTGAGCTGCCCACCGCAGAGCCACGTCCAAGCCCTTCAGCTGGTAGCCCAGTTGCCTGCCCAAGAGCGGAGAGCCCTGGGCCAGGGGAGGGTGCTGGGGCTGGCGGAGAGAAAGGGGGGCTGCCTCCCCACTTTTATTGGCGGCTGCCTTGCCTGTGTTGGGCGTTGCACCCCTGCCCCCGCAGAGAGCCCGCAGGGTGGCCCTGGGGGGAAGCAGAAGCCCACAGAGGGCTAGGAAGGGCAGCCAGGCGTCTGGCCTTCCCAGCCGTTTCCTCTGCTGTGGCTGCGCTGACCCTTCCGATGGCCAGGAAAGGCGCCCAGGGCCTGCTGGGGGAGCCCAGGGCAGCTTTCCCAGGTTTGCCTCCAAGCAAAGGAGGCGGTTAGGCCCAAAGGCTCCTCTACGCCGTGTGTGGACAGGTCAAAGCGCTTGGGGAGAGCCAGGCCAGAGGTCCCTGAGGCTGCCTTTGGAAGGACCCTGCGTTGGCTCCACTCCCTTCCCCTCCGAAGGGGCCCTTCCGCCTGAGGGCCTCTTGGGCTTTTCCATCCTGAGCACAGCCGGAGCCTCGTTCTGGGCTCTTTCTGGCCTTCCTGTTCCTTTCGGGACGGACCCGGGCACAGGCGACTCCTTTCCTTTGGGTGCAGCCGTGCGGCTGGCCTGGTTATTGACTGATGGTTATGAATTGCTGGCATTCAGAAATGCACCAGGGAGAGAAAGCGAGTGAGGGCTAAACTGGTTAAGGCTACGGCAGGGCCCAAGCGTGTTCTTTCCCAGCAGTGAATGCGATTCAATTGTATGTAATTTTTAGTCTGATTCCTGCTTACGATGCTCTTAGAACTTCCTAAGTAATATCATTTTTTAAAAAAATGTCCCAGCTTTATTACTTTGTATAAATAACTGGAGATGGTGGAGACAGGTAGCCCTCTTTCCTCCCCCTCTTTTCCCCACAACGACCCTGTGAGGTGGGTTGGACTGGGAGGAAGAAGCTGGCCCAAAGCCATGCGGCTGGCTTCTGTACTTAAGGCGGGATTAGAACTCCCCACCACAAGGCCAGGCTGGCAGTCTCTCTTTTCATTTGTCCTACCTGAAGGCGAAATGGACAGGTGGGCTCAGGTGACCCAGGTGGCTTCCTTTACTTCCCGTTGCATCCACATGTCTGTTTCATGATGGCTGCAATATGAGACTGAAAACGGAGCAGCTGCTGCTTCTCCTGCCTCAGAAACCTCGAGGGGGGTGGGGGGACGACTGTCCAAGGCCCAAGGCCCAAGGCTCTCTCCGGGTGGCATCCCTTTTGGGCAGGCCGGGGCGCTTTGCGATGCCCGGGCCACATCCGGCCCCCTCCCTGTGTGAGGTCAGTCGGAGATTTGAAGTCAAATGTAAATAAGAGGGAACCTGAGTTCCTGCCAATAAAAGCTAATCAAAACCAGGCTTTTTATAAAGGGGTAAATTAATATTGAACAGAATGAATTTCAGCCTCTTGGTTTGGCCCTCCACAACCATCACGGTTTCTCACGTGGCCCCTGGGGAAAACTAATTTCCTCCCCCCTGACGTGGCTTTAGGGCCCCTTCTGAGACAGAAGGCCTGGAGAACCAACAGCAGAAAGTTCTGTCTAGTGGTGTTTTTCCCACGTTGGCCCAACAGGCCCCAAGGTTGTTCTTACTGGAATAAAATCATAAGGGATTGATTTGAAATTCCTACGTTTTCTTAGAAAAGTTTTAGAACAATCAACAACTGGGTTCTTTGAGAGCCTCCAAAAGTATTTGGAGAGATGACATAAAGTGTAAAATTCCTTGCAAAAACTCCTGAGCAAATGTAGTTGTGGAATTAAGAAACAGGGCAAATCGCTCACTGCGAGGGAGAAGGGCAGGAGAGGAACAGGAGTGAGGGGGGGTCTCCCAGGGTCTACATTGGGACCAGGCCTCTGAGATTTGGTTACCATCTGCATGGAGATGGGGGACATCGACTTGCCCCCCGCCTGCCCAAGTCCCATCGTTTCCCCTGCACAGGCTGGCAGGCCTCCATCACAGGGCCAAAGGGGTGCCAAATGCCACGTGCAGGAGGAGCTGCCACCACACCCGCTGGAGCAGCCCTGTCCTTGTGGCAGGAGGAGGGAAGGGCACCCTCAAGAAGGGCGGGAAGGCCTCTGCTGGAAGCAGCTGGAGGGGTGGGGGAATCTGGTTGACCGTGGAAGTAGTCGGTTCAGAACTGAGGGGCTTCGGTCTGAGCGAGCTTAGGGGCTCTGCCCCCCAATTTGTGAGGAGCAAGACCCCCTGCCCAGCCCCTCTTTGTGCTCCCCAGCATTCTAGGCTGGAGCAGCCCAGAGGCCGCTTCTCCATTGACGCCCGGCAGGCAGTTGCCTTCCATGGACTAGCCAGCAATCTGCTCTCCTTGTATTGATGTAGACATTACCACAAATCGCCACTTAGGGACTTGGAAGAATTGACTCGCTGGTTTCAGATCCAATAGACATAACTTGATCAGATGCAAAGTTTAAGCACACTTGTCTGGCAGGCTGGCTGCACCTGAGGCACGAAGGGGCTCGCGGGAGGCCACGGACGAAGGGAGCTCGGGGTCAGGACGCTGGCGATGCGGTTGAGAAGGGGCAGAGCTGGTTGGAGGGTGGGAAACCAAGCCCTGGTCTTGCCCGAGTTTGCCTGGGCAATGACACTCCTGGTTACTTGGGATTTTGTAATCCATTGTGGTGGAAGCTGCCAACGGGGAACATGACAGGCAGGGGAGGAATGGGGTGGTGGGCTGCATTACAGCCCAGCTGGAGAACTCTCTGGGGGGAGAGCTTGGCCATACTGGGGATTTTTTTTGGGGGGGGGGATGCAACTTCACAATTCAATTGGGAATTCAGATTCACAATTCTATCCTCTCTAGTTGACTTGGGAAAAACTGTTTAGCATATGCACAAGTTTCTCTCTGCCGCTGATTTTATTGACAATCTAGATGGACTGAAAGGCAAAAAGCTTTTTGGTTGCTTTGCTCAAGCAAATAAGAAAAGCAGAAATGTAAATTACACCACCCGGTTCACATTACAGGTTTGCAAATAATACCAGACTAATGGTTATTGCAAAGGAAAATAGCGTTGGGATCAATACTCCGTACAGTCAAAGGGAAGGGCCTTCTCTGGCTTTGAACCGCCTCATTGCAAAAGTGGCATCGAAATCAGAAATAATCTTCTCCCCATTGGTACAAATCAAACGTAAATCATGGCTGGGGTGGGACAGTTGACCGGCTGGGTCCTCCTGAGGACGAGGCAGATGAGATGCCTGTGATGGTGCTACAGAAGAGGGGAGGAAGGAGGCTCTGGGGGAAGCTTTTTGGAGGCCGCCCCAGACAGGCAGAGGAAATCTGGGTCTCCCACCCGCCTCCTGGGTCTCTCCTGTACGGCACGATCAAAAAACAAGGTGATCCTTCATCTGCCGTCAAACAGGCCGTGGGGATTCAGCCGTGGGCAGCCATTTTTCAGCCTAGGCCCAATCGTCCTCTGACTATGTTGGTTAGTGGTTTGGCTGGAGCGTCCTTGCTGCCGGTTATGGAGGGTGTCCCGCGGCAACCTCTTCACGCCCCCCTGCTCGCGTCAGGCAGGACCCTGGGGATATAAAGCAGCCTGGGTGGGAAGGCAGCCCCTCCTCCCCAAGGAAAAGGCTCTGGGGCCTCTTGTGCTTTTCCCATTCTCTCTGAGCAAATTGGTTTCCAGAGCCAACGGCCAGAGGAGATTCAGGACCAAATTCAGTGCAGGAGATCTGAAGAGCTGCCTGAAAAGGAACATTTGCAGATAAAAGAGAGAACGTCCTCTCCCCCAAAGCTGGGCATTAAATTGCAGGGAATCGTTCGCCTATATTTGCTTTCTAATTTTGCACAATTGGGTTTATTTCCTTTGCTCTGCTCTTGAGCTTAACCTCTCCCTGCCACCAGGCCTCCTTTTCTCAGAGCAATTAACTCTTCAGAGCTACCCGGAAAATAGTAATAATTTCCAGAACTTCCAGAGCTTCCTAGAATAAATAGAATAAATACGCTGTTGTTGTTTGAGCATTCCGTTGTTCCAAGTGTCAGAAGCTCACCCCGTGTGTGTGTGTGTGTGTGTGTCTGTGTGTGTGTGTGTGTGTGTGCGCGTGTGTGTGTGTGTGTGCATTGGGGAGGTGGTGAATGGAGAGAATCCCAGGAAAGCTGTTAAGAATGAGAGGTGGAAACGCTGCCTTTGTTCTGCCTTCCCAGGGCTCTTTCATCTTCACCTGAAGTGCCCCAAAGGACACCTCAGGGCCGCCTCTTCCTTCTATTCAGCCCCAGCCTCTTCTTGGGGGTCTCTGTGTCTGTGGGGGGGGGTGTTAATTCTCACTGGGTTTTTGTTGCGGCTGCTGTTATTGTTATTGGATGTAATACCTTCAGAGTCCTGGCAGTTTGCAGCAGGGAAGATGTACAAGGGAAGACAAAACGCAAACAGGCAACACCAATAATATTGAAATCCAAATCAGACATTACAATCGATACATTAACAAAAGCCAGGCAGAAAACATTGGGGTCAAATGCATTTCCACATCCTGGGAGCTCTTTTTTTGGGGGGGGGGGTCAGCTATGGGTTGGCTGACGGGACTCGGACACTTCCTCTCATTAGAGCCTCGGGGCAACGTAGGGTCTGTGTTCTCTCCTGCCATCAGTCCTGTGAGGTAGGCCGGGCAGAGTCCCCAGTGGAAGTGGAGCCTGCATCTCTTGCAGCCCCAGCCCCTGGACCTCTGGCCGGGCAGCCAAGGCATCGTCACAAGGCCTCTCCAGCAGCTCCCGAGGGGAAGGCCTTGCAGGAACGGTGCCACGTTGCAGTTCTTGCCCTGGGGCTGCTTCTGCAAGCGAGAGCCGCCTCCTCCTCCTCCTCCCTCGCTGGAGCTTCCTAAAGGCCACCAAGGTTCCCGAGAGCCTTAATGTGACTTTGGAGGGAAAAGCTGAAATAATGATTCAATGTATAGGTATTGATGAAATATGTATTTTTAAAGCAGTAAATTAAAAGCTCATTAATATTTCAAAGGGGGCATTTTATGCTTTTCTATTTCATCTCTCTTTCTGACTCTGGCGTGGAATTCCCAGCATGAAGGCAATGGTGAAATCTGTTCCCCATACAATGCTAATTATAAGTAAATTGCCACACAAACGTTCAGTCAAGCACATTAATTCTACATAAAGTGAATTACTGTAGCATAAAATTTTCAAATGTGACTGAAGTTTGTAATCTGCCTCCTTCCTTTCTGTCTTTGCCCTGGATTGAGGGGCACCTGGACGTTTCTCCGGCCGAGAATCTCCCACATCAGCATAGTTTAAAAAGTGCTTTTGGTTCTATTCGGAGGTTGCTTCTTAAATGGCTCTTAATTATGCCAAACTGGTGGCACCTCCTGGCACAGCTTGGTGGGAGCGGGAGCCGTTGAGCCCCCTGCACGTCCCTCCTATCTCCCACGGGATCCCTGGGGATGCGCAGCATTTGCCACCCTGCCCCCGAATGGATCCCAATCTTTCCATCTCCCCAATGGGGTAACTCCGTGTGACTTTTATATAGGCCTTTTAATTCATTGATAATTATTTTACCTATTGCACTTTAATGTACTAAAGACTGCTGCTATAAGGGAATTCAGCCTTGCTTTTGTTAAATGGTGTCATTACAATACTGATTCTTGTAGAATTAACAATTAAAATGTTGGAAACTGTTTATTCTATCAGCATATTCCTTTATCCATTTCAGAAAAAGAAAGACAGTTGCATATGGATTTGGTGTAAATCCATTTTGACTGTATTGATAGCAGAGAAGGGCCTATAATCCTTTTTGGGTCCCTCTATTTTAAATTGCTCCACTGCCAGCAAAGCCTGTCATCACCCACTCATTAGCTAGGATCCCAGCCAGGAGCTTCAGCCCCAACTTCATCAACGGTGCCCAGCTGGCTCCTTTGAAGTGGGCAGGCGGGAAGGCGGAAGGTGCTGCCGGGGGCCAAGGGTGAGGCGTGACGGGTGCAGCAACCAGCAGTTCCAAGCGGGGGCAGAGCTAACCTTCTCAGGTGCAGGGGGGGAGGCATCGGAAAGCAGAGGAGGGGGGCGGGGGCTCCCAATGCGCCAGGCTCACAGCACATGCAGCTGGACCCAGTGGGAGACAACCCTGGGTCTCCCACAGCAAGAAGCCGAATGTGCCCTTATTCCCGGACAGAAAAGAAGGTCTGAACATCTGTGGGTTGCAGCCGACGAAACCCCAGGAATGCCAGTAGAAGAGGTCAAGTCAGGATGCAAGGCATTGAGGGGGGGTGTCACAGGGCTGGGTTTTCAAAGACCCCCCAGAATATCGCTCCGTCCGTTCGTCACTCCGTGCCTATTGGTGCGTAAGTGTGTAGAAGTTCCACCTCAGTTGTTTCCCGAGGCTGGAGGAAAGGAAGCCGCCCGGTGTGGTCAATTGGGGAAGACACTCCAGCTGTGTAGGGGAGGGGCAGGAAGAGGCCGAAGGAGAAGGCGCCGTTTGATGGGTGGATCTTGAAATCGGTTGCACGGGTGAACTTGGCAGCGTTTCTTTGCTTTAGTTACTTGAGTCCATGTTTATGCTAGTTGTTTGATCAACCATCTGTTTGCTTGTTCATTATTCCCGTACTTCTATGTTCTAATGTGTTGCCTTCATTTGATCGAAGTTTTCCTTGACTTGTTAAGTCCAAGTCACCATTTCCTTCATTTCAGGTGGGTGAGAGACGGCATGCCTGATTCCGTATCACTCTTGGGAATCCTTATGGCTTTATAGAAGAGCAAGAGAGGTGGCATGCAACATTAGAAGGCGTCTACAAGGATATGACGGAAAACTTGGGTGGATTTATGCAGTTTTGACATTCAGGAGCTATTAAATTAACGAATAAAGTTGCTGGGATGGGTGTGCAGAAAGCATCTGGTAGTAATGGCTGAGGAAGGACAAGGTCCTGGGCCAGAAGTCCCTTTGAGGGGATCCAGTTTGAAGGCTCTTCCGATAGCCTTCATGCATTTTGAAGGGATGGCTTGGATTTTATAGAGTTATTTGTCTATTTATTTATTTATAAATCAAAAGCATAGGTTACCTAATTCATTGTGATTGGTACTTTTGCCTTGGAGTTCACATCTGTCCTGTATAAGGAGCAAAGTTCTTCTTAACCCCTATCAATAAAAGAAGACTGATAAAACGTAGGGTTTTGCAGCAATAAATGACATAAATGTTGTTTTGTAACTTTCAGAATTTAATGAACAGCTTTTGAGATAATTAATACATTTCCATATTCATGTTAAATCAGTATCAGTGTAGAGATAATAACGCCACACTTCAATATTTGTGACATTTCCATAAATAGAGAAAATTGGTAATTACCACCACTGCAGAAGACACCTACTCATTAAGTCTTTTCTGAATGCAGCCACCTGCACCCATCCGTTTGTCCCGGGGTTTTCGGTTGGCTAGAGTGCTGGAGGGGCAGCTGGCTTCCTGGCAGCCTTTTCCTGTGCCAGACCCCAGCCAAGAGCTCCAAAGACGGCTACTCCAAAGACGTCAAAGAACCTTCACCAGCTTTGCTTAAAATTGCCAGAACAGCTTAGATGGTTCTATTGCCTCCCCCCCTCCCCCCCCGCCCAGGTATAGCCGTTTCCAGACTCCAAGTGCCTTCTTTGTATGGCCCCTGTTCCCTTTTGGCTTCTTGGCCGCCCTGAGTCCCCCCCCGGGAATAGGGCGGCATACAAGTTTAATAAACTGAACTTAATAAACTGAACTGTCTGGTTGGTTCTGCAACCCATCAAGACAGACGGAGACTTCAGAGGATGATCAGAATTGCAGAAGAAAGAATTGCTACCAACCTGCCTTCCATTGAGGACCTTACACTGCACGAGTTAAAAAGAAAATATTTACAGACCCCTCGCATCCTGGACAGAAATTGTTTCAATCCCTACCTTCAAAACGATGCTATAGGGCACTGCACACCAAGGCAACTAGACACGAGGAGAGTTTCCCCCACAAACGCCATCACTCTGCTAAAGGAATAATTCCCTCACCACTGTCAAACGATTCCCTAAGGCTGCATTACGACTACTCTTAGTCTTCTCCTCGTTCCTATGGCCCATCTCCTCCCACGGATGACTGGAGGACTGTAACTTTGTTGCTTGTATCCTTATGATTCATACTGATATCGATTGTTCCCTGATTGCTTATTTGTACCCCAAGACTATCATTGGGCTTATGGTTCTTGATCAATGTATCTTATTCCCTTTGTGTACTCTGAAAGCATCTGCACCAAAGACAAATCCCTTGTGTCTCCAATCGCCCTTCGCCAATGAAGAATTCCATCCTCTTCTAAGATTTTATATAGGCTTTTGTGCCAAAACAGGCAAGCCCATATTTAAGATTGCCAGTCAAATAATTTGCCTGAGAAGCAGCTAAAATTAATGTGCAGCGCAGATTGTATATTTGCAAGCCCATCCCAGGGCGATCCGGAGTCCTGTCTCCAAGGATCGTGTCTCTCCCCTTCCTTCTGCAAAGTTTGGGGGCAGCATCTCTTCCGTCCCCCTTGAGGCGAGTGAGGGATAAGCCCGGGGCTACTGGGCCACTCTGGAGGGCTGCTCTCTGACTGGATTTGGAAATAGCCCAGTTAGCCCTCCTGGTCACTACTGACCACCAAGGGGCCCAGGAGGGTCACAGATCAGGTCCGGTCAAAGGAATTGGGGATGCCCATTTTATTCCACCCCTATAATGCAAAGAAGGGCACAGCTGAAGCAGCCCCCCCCCCAGTGCCCTGCGTGTCCACTCTCCTTGGGCTCTCCTTGCACTGGGCAGGCATGACCTTTCAACTCCCCCCCCCCATGGCCACAACCAGGGGGTGGCAGTGCAGGTGGGAGGGATCAAAGGCTCACGGGAGGGACCTGCTCTGCCTCCACCCTCCGCAATCTACAGGAGGAAGCAGGGGCAACGGGCAACGAGCCTGCCTTCTTCCTCCGCCTCCTCCTCCTCCTCCTCCTCCCTCCCTCCCTCCCTCCCTCCCTCCCTCCCTCCCACTTGGACATGAAGCAATATCCGGCAGAGAGAGGGGCCTTGACTGCTGCCCTGAAGGAAGTCCACGGTCACTGTTGCACTTCTGTGAACCCCTTTTGGCAGGAGGAATTTAATTAAGAGCCTTGTGCAAACAGCCAGGCTGGGCCTTGCTTGCTGGAAAGGGTGCTGCACAGCCAGAGGGGCTGCTGGGGAACCCCGGGGGGGCCTCGGCTTCACTCTCCTTTGGCTGCTGCTTCTCTCTGGGTAGGTTATAAACGTGGTGAGAATTTACCTGCAGGACGCAAATATCCTCCTAGTTCGCCTCTGCACAGGCTGTGGGCCCAAGTCCAAGGCCCCCTTGAGTGGATGCCAAATGGGGACGTCCGCTCTTTCTCTTTCTACCAGGCTTAGAGACAGGAGAAGAGGCAGGGGTTTTATCTTTCCATGGTCCTCAGACACTCGGCCAGGAACTCCCCAGCCCTCCCGCCCCTCTGGAGCCTGGCTCTGGGCTGGACAACTTTAGGCTCCACCTCTGACCCACATATCACTTTTCACGCTCCTGTCTGCATCTGATTTACTTTTCGAAAATCTGAGAGTAGCCGCCTGGCCAGGATTGTACTAAACTCTTGCAAGACTTACGTTGATGGTGGACGTAGCAGAGGGGAGACCTCTCTCTCTCTCTCTCTCTCTCTCTCAACCGTAGTTCTGGTCCATCATAGTAGTTGGGTCCTTCTGGGAAGCAGGGGAGCGTCGAATGAGGGCCGAGGATGAGGAGTTCCCAGCAGCAAAGGCCCCCAAGCTGCCTCCAGCAGTTCCTCTCCTTTGACCCCCCCCCCCCGGTAGCCTTCCATTTGTTCAGACCTGGCTGCTCTGTCACCTGGCCCCCCTTTCTTCTCTCCTTGTCTGCTGACCTTGGTCCAGGGTTTTGCAGTGTCCATTCTTCTGAACTTTTCCCCATGCTTCCTCCTCTCACCAGGGCTTCCGTGTAAGACCAGAGCTGCCTTCAAGGTGCTGTTAGGTGTTTAAGGCACTGCCGGTCCCAGCACCTGTCTTGGTGGGACCCTATTTATGCAGACCATCCCAGGACAGGCACTTAATTCCGTTTCTGTCTTTCCGGTCGCTCCATCCCGTGTGTGTTGGGATCAGGATCAGGAACCTTCTCCCCCCCCCCCCGTCCCCCCTGTCTCCATGTGGAAACTTTGTTTGTTTAATAAAGCAGGCTGACTGGCGAAAGTGGTTGGGAGAGAAGGTGAGAATGGCTGTTGTTTAGCGCATGCGGATAATGTTGCCGCATCCGATCTGGGTTGGTCCCTGGGACCAGAGGTTTCGTCTTTGAGTTTTTGCACTGGTCTGGAGCCCATCCTGCGGGAACCTCTCTCTCTCCCAGACTGGGAGATCCTCTTTTGCTATAAACCGTACAGGTTTAGGACTTTGCAACTGTGTTTACTGTTTCTGTAAATATATTATGCTGTGTAGTGATTTCATTGCTTTCGTGTACTTTTAAGTGCTGTGTAGTTTTTAATTGGTAAATTTTATAGTGGTAGGACTGTTTCCTTGTGGATGGTGCTTTATAAATGAAGTGCTTGTTTGATTGATGTTCTCCATGAAGTCTGTAAGCCACCGGGAGTGGAATGGAGGAGGAGGAGGAGGAAAGGCATCTTTGGAAAGAGACAGAAATGAAAAGGTCCGAGCGCCTTCTGGCCCCGTCTTCCTTGGTTCTTCTTCAGCCGGGGGGCCCCCCATGGTGCTTTGGAGACTCCCAGCATGTTTATCCTCAGGGTTTTAAGCATCTTTGTGACGTAAGGTGATTGTTATTCCATGGTGACAGATCTCCAGAGGGAGCAGCTCATTCTTAATTCACGTAGTGGAAATCAGACCGTGGCAATCAACCTGGGAGAAGGAGAAGCAGTTCAGGATCAGCGCCGTTTCCTTCCATCTTCCTGGGGTTAGAAGGGAGGGAAAGGATCTCTGGGCATGTGGGACCTCCCTCCCTACATCTGCAGGCCACTGAAGACAATGGCCCGGCTCCCCCGGGGCTGGAGGGAGCTCTCAGGGCCTTGACAAAGGGATCCTTCCAGCCCCCTTTCCTGCTGACCTGACCGGCTTGGTTGACCTCCAATTTAACTTTTTTCTGTGCTCCACTGAAGGCCTTGTTCCCACAGCCGCCGTGGGGGTTTGCTGTGCTCTGCAGTTCATGCTAATGAAACCTGCAGCCTGCATTGCCGGCTGAGCTGGGCCGTTGGAGGAAAGGAAGTCGGGAGGCAGAGGAAACCGTGACTCACAGGGGCTGCTACGTTGCCTGCCGAGCGGCCTCCCGAGGGCCTCCTGCAGCCTCTGTCCTCACCCTTGTTCCTCGGTGCTCTGCATCTCCCTCCGGGGTTCATTGGGCAGCAAAAGCCTCTCCCTCCCCAGAATGACAGGGTGGCATCCAGGGACCCATTGCCGTGCTGCCGCTGGAAGACGGTGCCGCAACCGGCAGAAGCTGCCTGCCTGCCTGCCTGCCTGCCTGCCTGCCTGCCTGCCTGCCTGCCCGCCCATCCTCCTTTGAGTCCTGCTGATGGGGGAGACGCCCCACCTCCCCACCCCAACACAGCTCTAGAGAAAGCAGGTTTTCTTGCATCGGAAGCTCTTCTGCGCTCTGCTCTTTGCCTTCCTCCCCTTCCCCTTGCTTAAGAGGCCCACCCAACGGCCAGGAAGGGGCTCGACTGGCCAGCCCCTTGCCCGACTAAAGAAAGAGGGCAGCCATGGGCACACATCCTATCTCCCCACCCCCGGTGCCCTCCACTCCCGTGTCCGGCTTGCCCTGGGTCTTGGCACCATTATGAGCCGCTTCCTGTAGCATCTTTCACCAGTTATAATACCAGCTGCTGTATCGGCATAACATGCTAAAATTCTTCGGCTTCCATCTTTGGTGGGTGTTTTTAAGCCTCGTCGTACGGCCAGCCCATCTTCTTTAGCGAATATGTGCCGCCACCGCAGTGGACTGTACAGATCTAGGAAATGTTCAAATCAGGCCCCAGGCTGAGCATAAAACCAGAGAAGGCTGAAAGCAGAGATCTCCCCCTCTGCAAACAGGCGGGTTGTTTGCGTTCTCCGGGGAGGGTGAATGTGTCTTCTGACCCAATTCCTGCTCTCCACGTCCACTTGGGAAGCTGGAAATTCTCCATTGCCCTTTAAACAGTGGAAACTATCAGCTGCCCAGCCTCCCCTGGAGCAGGAGACCAGAATAAATGTAATAAAGTAGTGTATTAAAATCCACTGGACATTCATTCACACGTTCATTTTTACAGGTACGGAATCATACAGACTCTGGACAGCCCACAAATAAGGAGCAATTAAAGCCAACACAATCGTGTGTGAAACAGTGAAAGGGCCCTTCAGAAGCTTCACCCCAGCCAAAGGACCATAGAAAGGGGGCAATGGAGGTATTTCCCCAAAGCTCAAGAGGGGAAGCCGCAGGAGGGCTGCCTTTCAAGGAGGCCCCTTCAGGTGACCAGCAGGCAGAGCCGCCTTCAGCAGGGCGGCCTAGGGGTCTCCCGGGGTCTCCGGGCCAGGCTCTGTCAGGCTGACGGGAGCCGTTGGGCTAGTGCAGGTTCTTCCTACTGGGAGTCTGGCCGCCTTAGAGGGGGTGAAATGGGGTGGGCTGCCATTGCCAAGGCCAGGAGGAGGAGGAGGGCGTCCGTTGGATCCACTCATCATCAGTTCCCCATCCATCACTATTTCGTACCCTTTAAAAAATCCCATGCAAAAATCAGGACAAATGGGTTGGCCTGGTTTTCTAGCCCATTTCTTGCTTCCAGGGTGTTGGAAGAAATACTTGCCTTTGCTGACCTTTATGGCCAATAGCCTCCTCCTTCCACGATGGTCATTTTGTCAGTTGTGCGAGGTGTGTTTGCCCTCCCCCTTCACCCCCTCCCCTTTTGAGCGGGGCCTTTCCCCTGCGGCACAGGAGCTGCCTGTCGCAGGGCAGGGAAGGGGTGGCCCACGGATTCTCCTCCCTCGGCTTCGCGTCTTCCTCACCTGGTTCTTCTAGGGAGCGACTGGATGGGCCGGATGGCCTAGGAGCCCAAGAATTAAACTTAATGATATCGGGGGGGGGGGTTCATGTGTTCGAGGACATGACGGCTCCTCCTCTTCCTCCTGGGGGGTCTGTTGACCTGGGTGCTCCTGTGTCCTGGGCTGGCTATTGCCAGGGGCCTCTGAGCTGCCCCCCCCCCGCGGCCCCCAGGCTTGGCCTCTTAGAAGATGGGCCGCCTTCCTAAGTGGGAAGCTCCCCTCAGAGCCGCCATTGAACAGCCTGGCATCCGATTGCTGTCCTGTTTTTTTCAGAGTGTTTCATATAGACCAGGATAGGTTTTAAAGCATCGGAAGAACTATTAATAATAAATCTTCCTTATTATTGACACCGCAGACTCGAATTTTGTACCCTTTTTTAAATTAATGCCTCATACATTGCTCAAACTTTGCAACATGGAGCTTCAATGACTGCAGGACTGCAAGCGAGTAAATTATCCAGGACGTCCACTTGTGAGCAGCCCCTTCTCAGAAACCAAGTTTGTCCTCCCGCTGTGAATTCTCCAGGCCTCCCCCTGACCCCCGAACTGGATCTATTGGAGTCTCCGGACATTTCTTTGATTTGCTCCTCTGAAACGCCCTGAAACGCCCCTCAAAAGGCAGCCAGCAGCAGGAGGGGCCCAGGGCAGAGGTGGGGCCTGTGCAGCCCCCCCCCTCCCCACCGTGATACTGCCAGGGCTGCCCTCCAGCTCTTATGCCTGCCCAGGTGTTCTTTGTGCAGCCCAGGAGCACCTCCCAGAGAAGGGCACCAGATGTTACCTGAGGTCAGGGTGGGGGGAGACCTTCGTCCAGCAAGGGAGGGCTGGAGAAGGGGCTGCGGGCATCCCAGCTCGGCCTTGAGGCCTTGGTGGGATCCTGGGGCCTCTTCCAAGCCTGGAGGGGAGCCAGGAATGCCTTTGTGCTGCCAGGATGGTGGTCTGGGCATCCTTCTTTTTACAAGCTTTGGAGCAGAAGCCGCGCGTATCTCCAGTCAATTAGCAATCCAGCCTGTAATAACACCCTGAGGACCTGGGGGTGGGGGGTGGGGGGTGGGGGGTGGGGGTGGGAGGGCAGAGTCCCTCTGCAGGCCCTTTGTGGAGGTCCTCTCTTAAAGGCCTTGCTGCCCTGGCCTCCTTCATGTTAATGTTTTCAGGTCAGAAGTGACAAGCCATCGCGAACAGCCAGTCACTTAATGAACCCCAGAGGGACCAGACGGAGCTCCTCACAATTTCTCTCCAGGCCATCAGGCCGGAAAGCTGCAGTTCGTCCCACCACTTCCCTCTGCAGGCGCTTCTGCCCAAGTGCCAGGGGGCAGAAAGGCACAAAGCAGCGAAGGGGGAAAGGCCCTTTCAGCCTCCCCACCAGGAGGCCCACGGGTCACAGGGTCCGGGCGGGGTCCCTGCTCAGGCGGCCCTCTTATCCCACCTCCACCCCTTCCCAGGTAAGAGGCCCTGCGAGTGGCTCCAGAGGGGCGTCCTTGGGCTGGCCTCCCGCCCCCTTGGACGTGGGCTGATTGCCTGGCATGACGCAGCTCACCCTCCCTCCTCCTCCGCCCCCTCCCTGTTGTCAGTGGGCCTGTGAGAGATGACCTACTTGCCTGGCAGGGGCCTTGTGGGGATTAATGAGATAATGATCACAAAACACTGTCTAAATGAGACAGATTAATACCAGACGTGGCACATGCTGCCCTATTGGTGCCACTTTGCCTCCGTCCCTGAAGGGAATCTGGCTTCAGCTCTTTTGCATGTAGAAACCCGTTTATTACGGAATTCCGTGTCTCGCTTCATTCAGTTGATTCTGGGTGGTTCTCATCAATTCCGCATGATAGGCACAATATGTTAGACATGAAGCTGAGCCAGAAGTCATGTATCATCCGGACTCCGGAGAGGGCTGTGGAAATATTCCAGTGCAAGTTAATGGTCTCCTGCGCTGCCCAGAGGTTCTGCACGGAGCCCAGAGCATTTGGGCTGCACGTCTGCCTCGGGGCTCTGGCCATGGGGAAGACCCTGTGCTCCTTAGGGCCAGAGCTCCAGGCAGGCCCACAGATGCACAGATAACGCGGAGGTGAGAAGAAAGAAGTACCGTAGCCCTTCCAGTAGAAGATCTGTAGCTCAGGTGGAACTGCGGACTACTGCCTGAGCCTGCAGATGTTTGCCTGCAGATGTTTCATTATCTGACCAGGGAACATCATAAGTGCTGGAAGGGAGTGGGGTTTACTTCCTGTTTATATACAGTAGCTTGCCCTGCCAGTGTTGCTGGGGGTGTGGTTTTCTCCTTCACTTTCTGTTTGATTGTTTGTCTAGTGTTAATCCCTGCTTATCTGTGGGCAGACTGCTGGAAGGGATGTGTTCTGGTCCTTTTGTTTCCTTTTTTCCTTGTCTCTTTTCAATAGAGTGAAAATGTGATTATCTCTGTGTGTCTGTTGATGGCTGATTTGTCTGAATGCCAGGCTTCCAAAAATTCTCGTGCTTTTTTAAAACTTAGCTTGGTCTAGGATACCCACGCTCCCTGCTTGAAACTATCTTTCGAGACTGTCCATGTGTGGGGAGAATATTTTCTGGCTGTGGAAAAAAAAAGTAAAAACTTGCACAGCCAGACCCAGAATCTGGTGTCCCATGGGGCTGTTCTTGTGGTGTAAAAGAGGGACTCCTGAGCTTAGGGGTAGAACATTTGATCGCCCTCCCTTCCTGCACAGTGAGCAGGCTGCACTGGGGAACCTGCCTTGGCTCCGAATCCCGGTACTAAGGAGCCTATTTCCTCTAGGGCAGGGGTGCCACCGAAGGCCCCGGAGCTGGATCCGGCCCACGGAGGGCTTACATCTGGCCCACTGGACCGCCCTGGAAACAGCAAAGGCCCAGGGTGGCTCTACCAGTGGAAACGGAGCTTGGGATTGCGTTTTCTCTGGCGGAGCCCTTGGACTACCACAGGCTCCCCTGACATGAGTGACACTGAGTGGCCATGCCCCCCAGCCACACGCACCCCCCCCAAGGTCAGACACAACCCTGATGCGGCCCTCAATGAAATTGAGTTTGACCCCCCTGCTCCAGGTGCCACTTGCTGCCTGGCCTCCGTCTCTGGGGACGAAGGTTCCCTACACAGCACCGTTTGAGAATCCCTCATCTAGGCAGATCTTTCAATGTTCTGCCAGCTCTTCCGTTATTCAGCAACTCGGACGTGTTCAGCCATGTTTGCAGTCTGGATGGATGTTAACTTTACTTAACCAGACATTTGCCTAGTTAAGTAAAATTTAAAAAAAGCTTGCCTACGTTTAGTTTTTGATCGGATTACGCTTGGCAACATTTAATTCTCCTCTCCACCTCCATCCTGCCTTGTCTGTGCCCAGCCTTCTGCTTAGCTGGTTGGCAGTCCTTTGCCCACGAGGAGGCCCATTATCCCTCCCTGGCAGCTGAGTGTGAACACGGGCATCGCCCAGCAGAGAACAGTTTGCCCTGCAAAATGTTTGGCCACATTTCAACTCTCCTTTTCTTCTCCCTCCGCCTTGCTCCCAGCAACATATGTATGTATGTATACATGTATGTTTAAGTATATGCATTAAATATATGATAAGGGATGAGAGCTTGTGGCTTAGAGGTTAATATAACCGTTGCCTGTTAATAATCTCTTGTTAGGAATTAAACGTTCCTTTTCAGTCCTGAGTTTGGGGAGAACAATCCTAATGACCAAGATTATTTTTTAACCAAATTCACTTCCAACCTGACTGAAAGGAAAATCCCTCCAGGGGAATTGCAGAGGGATTGAGCTCTTGTTGAAAGGCTGGGCAGGGGGGGGGCTCAAAAAGCAGGCAGGCCCACGGTTATGCTTCTCCTGCCCCAAATAGGGAGCGGAGAGGAAAGCAGGAAGCCTGAACTCACATGGGAAGGATCCTGGCCCGCCTCTCTCCCAAAATATTTTGGGATTTGGAGTTGAACTGGGGTAGGATGGGTTTCTGTCAGAACAGGCATCCTCTGATCACACCTGCCTGTCATAGAGGATCCAGTCATTAAATATTTGCACTACAACAGGAGCAGCCTAATTTAGTTTTTGTTTCTTTCTCTCTGTGGTTTAATCGCAAATGAAAGAGACTAATAGCACTACAGAGCTTTCTGGTGATCAAAGGCCAATCAATCGTCTTTGTGGAGTAATTAACTATTTGCTAAAGTTGCAGAATTGATTTCCATTTAGGACTAAGAGAGGAGATTTTAAATGAAGACCGATTTACCAGGCATGAGGATAAAATCCCAGCTCTGATGCCAGGAGATAGTTGAGGTGATGGATTGCAGCCTGCTTACTGGAGACAGAAAAATAGGACTGGGACCTGGCTGTCTCCCACCAGCTTCCGAGAAAGCAGCGCGGATGAGGAGTAAGGCTCCCCAAGCGCAGGCAGCCATGCCTTGCCAAAGGCCGCGTCGGCCGGGGGTGGCCAGGCAGCGTGAGAAAGAGACCCATGGGGACGCCTTGTCTTTCTCACGGATTGGCCAGTTTCCTGCTCTCACTGGAGCCCCAGGTGGGCCAGCGATGGCCATTGGCTCCAGGTTCACTGGTGATGCTGAGGAAGCTCCCCTTGTCAAGGTCAGTCCAGAGGAGAACATCCCATTGGAAGGATGGTGGGAGACTGGATTAGAGCAGGTGGCCGAAGTGAGTCTTTGTCCTCGGCCAACCGAAGGCTTCCTCCACCATCGCTGGCCCCTTGCGATGCTTAATTTCCTCTGCTTGCCAGGAAGTTGACCGTCATGTGACTGATTGTGTGACAATCACAGAACTGTTTCTGTGTCAGCCGTTGTCACATCCTTACAGAATGACCGATGTATGGTACCAAAGACTTTTCCAAATGCAAACACCCCCTGCCGCCTCGGTTCTTAGGAGGGCTTGCAGGGAGCAAATGGCCAGGAAACGTTCTGGTCTGTGTGAGGGACATCAGGCAGACACATTTTTAACCCCTTTTATTGCTCTTAAAATAGGGAGAGGGAAATGGAAGAAAACCACAGGCACCGTCAAAGAAAATTTAAAAAACAAACAAACACATCAAGTGTTTTTAAGTGAAAAAATATAGCAAAAAAAGAAAGAAAAGGTCTAATAGATTTTAGCTGTAAATATCAAATACAATTATTATTCAATTACATTTATATTTATGATACCTTTATATAACTGTAACATTTAAACCAACTGTACTTTGTGTAAATGAATCTCCTGTTTCATTATATTTGTCAACCTACGAAGTCCCACTCACAGATGCCACCGAGTCCATTCAGGCCTTTAATCCATGCAGTTATATTTCCACATTGGCCATCATAGCATCAGTCTTTGGGGCTCCTTAAGGGAACGGAGAATCCATTTATGGCGTCCAGTTGTCAAATTCCAAGTATTAGGTATATAGTTCAAAAGAGAATAATCCCCTAAAAACGTTAGCTTTTGTCGCACAGTTATCGTATATTTATATAAGCCAATAATTTCCCCCAAAACTTGGCAAGTATGAGACATTGCAAAAGCATGTTTTAAAGGAGCGTTATCTTTATCACATCTCTAGCAAAATGCAGTTTTCAACAGTCCTTTTCTACATAAATGTAAAGGAGCCCCATAAATTCTAACTCTTACTTTTGGTTGTTTAAGTTGTCATTGGAGGCCTATTGACAGTCTTGCCTAGAAGTTAAAACACTCCCATTTTCCAGGGAGTATAAGAACCGCCAGTTCTTTATTCCACTCACCTGTTAGCATCTTCATGTCAAATTGATTTATTTATAACATTCATAGAAATGAATGGGAGGGGGTCTTTTAGTTTTAAAAAAATATCTAGGGGCTTAGAATGCAGTATAGCAGGCTAATTCTGGTGTCTGCCAACTGCCAGCAATTCAGCAGTCTGAATCTCACCGGCTCAAGATTGACTCGGCCGTCCATCCTTCCGAGGTGGGTAAAATGATGACCCAGATGGTTGGGGACAATATGCTGACTCTGTAAACCACTTAGAGAGGGCTGTGAAGCACTGTGAAGCGGTATATAAGTCTAAGGGCTGTTGCTAATAGCTCAGAGGCCTCAGAAGTTGAAAATTCTCCTGGGGTAAACAGTGTGGTTAACAAATGTTGTAACTGTAATTACTGCCATTGGTAATATTGGTAGATGATATTTGTCTCTTAACACAAGATGTGCTAAAAATTGATCTTCATCAACTATCAGTTGATGGAAAGTCGGTATTCCTGTTCCATTTAATTTTTCATTAGTGTGTGTGTATATATCTATATCTATCTATCTATATCTATCTATATCTATATGTTATATTTGTGCTGATAAATAAATAAAGGGAGACTAGTATAGATCTATTTCAAGCTATTTAGCTCTCATCAGCTAGCCATACCCTTACTGGGAATCGAACCTGTGCTGTATTGCCTCTTAGGCAGATGTGTTAACCACTGAGCTACAGAGCTCGACTCCTTATCAGCCAAGCCAGGGTGAAAGGTATATATATAAAGTCACAACCCCCGGTATGCCCAAATATGGGAGGAAGATCACTACTTCCATTCTAAGAGCCAAGGTGGTGCAGTGGTTAAATGCAGCACTGCAGGCTACTGCTAGATCAGCAGGTCAGCGGTTCAAAGCTCACCGGCTCAGGGTTGACTCAGCCTTCCATCCTTCCGAGGTGGGTAAAATGAGGACCCAGATTGTTGGGGGCAATATGCTGACTCTCTGTAAACCGCTTAGAGAGGCCTGAAAGGCCTATGAAGCGGTATATAAGTCTACTGCTATTGCTATTGCTATTGCTATTATTCTCTGTCCTTCGGCTCATCACAAGAGACCATCCAGGCAGAAACCCAATATTTTTTCCCATATTTGGGCATACCGGGGGTTGTAAAATCTAATATATATATCTATATGCATATGCTGTCTTGAGGAGCCAAGTGGGGTTGAGGCCAGGGTGGTGGGCAACCTCTTATTGGGGTTGATCAGCGCCTGTCCGGCTTGCCACGCATTGATTCAGCACCATCTGAGCAAAGACAGGGGCCTCCACTGGCAATGAAGCCTGCTGGGCCAGGCTGATCATTCGGAAACCCACCTTGCAATTCCGGCGTATATTAGGCAACTCCTGCAGGATTGGGGTTGACACTTGAAGAGAGGGGAAAGGACGGGGCTCCCAGCCTCTGCTTCTCTCTCTTAAATTGGATTACTCAGAGCTGCTTGTCCTCTTTAAAGAGCGCTACTCCTCCCGGGTTCTCCCGCTCTCTTCCTAAGTGATGACCATTTAGTGGGCTTTTAGTTACTCCCGGACAGTTAACACTTAATGCCGCCGCCAGCAGCAGCAGCAGCCACAGCGAGTGCTGTTATCTTTCTTGAGAGCCTGCATTGTGCCACCTCTTTTCTCTTTCTCTAAGGAGCATCTCCAGGTTGGAATGCACGGAAATTGGGTGTCTGCCAGCCTCCATTCTGCAGGTTGCCAGCCTGGAAGCCCCCCCTCCCCCTTGCAGCCCTTTAATTCCGCTTCCTATACCCAGCATCGGTCGTTTCTCTCAGTGACCCTGGACCGAGAGAGTGGCAGAAACAGGGCGGCAGCCTGCACATCTGCATGCAGGGGGCCTGAGGGCTCAGCCAGAAGCCTCAGCTGCACTCTTCCAATGCGCCTTGGCAGAACTCTTGGTGCCACCTGCAGCCCAGGGAGGATGCTGAAGCCATCCCTGCTCTCTTCCTTCAACATCCCCCCAGGCCACCAGGGGCTCATTAGCTTTGTCACCCTCTGCTGGGAGGGAATCCGTGTGGCTTCCGTCCCCCTGGCCTTGGCAACCTCTTTTCCACAACCAGAGAAATAATCAGAAGGATGCCTACTATTCCCCCCCCCCGCCACCCCCATTTTCAGGACAAGGTGTGTGCAAATTCTGCCTCCGAATCAAAATGCATGAGGTCTTCCTGGCTGTTCCTGCTGAAATGTGCGCTTCCCTGTCGCTTGTGGTTTTCTTACGGCTTGGTATGTAAACAAGGCAGGAGCAGCTTCCGCTTCAGTTGCTCATGAATCCCAGCCCCCCCCCCTCTGCCCTCCTTTCCCCTTTCCCCACCAGGGCAGCCCAGATTAAATCAAGCAAAAGCCATTCAGTTTTATCTCTGCTTATCTGGAGAGGGTTCCGCGTGGCTTTCTTACGCACCACCAATTGCCAGCCCTAAAGTGCCTGTAGAGGCTGGAGCAGCTTTGGGGGCTGAGGAATTCCTGCTTCTCCTCCAATTCCTTGCCAGATGCCCCCCTCCTCAAGCGCCTGCCGTGGGCTGCTCAATGGCAGAGTCAGGCAGGAAGTGGCTAAACACCCCCCCCTGAGGAGGGAGGGACATTTGGCAGGGGAGGGGTCCGTGGTGCTTGGGCCCCTCCTGCTCCTCCTGGAAATCCTCCTCCTCTTCCTCCCCCCCCGCCCCACAAGTGGCATCCCGTTTGATCTGCAAAGGGGGCTTGGTTGCCAGGAAGCCTTCGGTGTAACCTGGAAGTTGCTGTGTAAGCAGAGAAGGCAGCTTCCCATTGACTAGCTTTCCAGGAGGGCTTTGAACGTGGATGACTGCCTGCCTTTGTGGGGCGGGAGGGGGGCTGGCTGGAGGGAGGGAGGGAGGGCCTTTTCTGCTCTCCAGAGCCCAGGGCGTTTTTCCTTGCACAGCAACCAGGTCCCACTGCTGAGGCTGACCAGCTCGGAGCCAGGAAGGGGGCCTTCTGCCTGGGGAGTGGTCCTCCAGGGGCAGTCCAAGGGGCTCATCCTCTGTGCTGCAGCCCCTCCCTCGCCTCCTTCCCTCTGAGACCCACAATCTGAACGTCTCCGAGAAGGGAGATGGGGAGGGGTGGAAGGGGAGGAGGGAGCATCTTTCAAGGTCTTACTGGGTGTCTGAACTGAAGCCTGGGGACCTGCAGACTCAACCAGAGTATTGAAGGTTCTCAAAAAGGTTCTTCTCTCCCAGGCGCTTTTTACTCTTTTGTTATAGATAAGCCCAAAGTAGCTGAGATGCTTTTAAGACAAAAAAAGATCAACTGCAAATACAGGAGCTCAACCACCAACAAATAATAGTTGTAAGCGAGAAAAAATGCCCCAAATAAGACGGCTTCACTTGCCTTCATCTCCGCTGGAGTCTCCCAGAGACACAACCAGGCCTGCTGGGAGAAAAGGTTTGGTTCTCTCTTCTCCCAGCCCACAGCTACGCCTTTCCCTCCGTCACACAGCCCAAGGGAGTTGTGGCCGTGGTCCATGTTCCCCCTGGGCGAAGGACGGGGCAGAAGAGCGGCCGCCTCCTGGAGCTCTACTTGCAGTCCGAAAGGGCCGAGCCAACCTCCTCTTGAAAGCAGCCACTTCCGCTTCCGCTTCAGGCTGCCTTTTCCGGCCAACCCAAATGGGTTTCTTAAAAGTTCTATCACCTTCCCCTTAGCTCAGGGTCTGACTCTGTGTAATCCATGGCTGAGGCTAATTATAGGGTATAATTAAAATGAGACACAATAGTATGATACTGTTGAATGATACCACAAACTTGTTCCGGCAGCACAGGACAGTGATTGCGCATCATTATTTATTTTTTTGTGAAATGAGATGCTGACGTTTTCAAAAATTAGCTGGAAGTTTCTTAATTGTTAGCAGCAGAAAGATCTTAAATGACAAACTCAGAAAACAAACAAACATCGCACCAAAGAATTAGCCGAAGCCTTTGGGGCAAACGCCAGGATGCCTATGTGGCTCTTCTGTTCCTGAAACCTTCCATTAGCAGAGATGCGCCAGCTTCCCCGGAGGACCTTCTTCTGATTCCCGGAGAGAAAGCGGAGGTCATTTCCTGGGTCATTTCCTACCGGAGGGTTTGGGGTGCATAGTGTTTGAAGACGCGCAGGCCTTCCAAAACAGCCCCCAGAGCTCTGATGTAGAAAAGACAGGATTTGGGGAAATCCTCACGGAGTGCAAACTAAAGTATCTGGAAGCTTGTGGCTTTGTCCTGGGACACACAAATACAAGAGGTGTCCTTTACCTGCAGCTCATGTTTTGGGAAGCAGCTGATCACGTTCCTAGTGGTTTGCAGTCCCGTGTTGTTCTGGACTTCTGATGTCAGGGACCCCGAACAATTCCGGTGTTTTGAAGGCTGCCTTCAAGTTCACTCCTGGCAATGAAATAAAATGGGCCAGGAGGAGCAAAGGGAGGATAATGGCATAGAGAGCACGGAGTCAGCAGCGGTAAAAAGCACCACCAGTAACGAGTGCGGGGGGGGGGGAGCGTAAGGCAGATTGGATTGAGAGCAGCTGGCCTGCCCTGCTCCGGCCCCTCAAGGACGCCCACAGTTCCTGCCGCCTGTAACCCTGGGAGCCTCCCTTGATGGCCGGCCTGTCCCCTGGAAGGGATGACCCCCTCCCCTCCCCTTTAGAAATCCAGGGGGGGGGCGGGGGAGTGTCTCCTGGCTGCCAGAGCCTCGGAGTCAGGAGGAGAAGGTGGGGGGGGGTTGCTGTTTGTGGGATTTCTGCTGGTGGAGAAGTGAGAGCAACCTCCAAAGACACAACTGTGTCTTCTGCTGACTCAGGGCCCTTCTGACCGAAGAGATCCTGCTCGGAGGAGGGAGCCCTTCTTCCTTGCAGCCCCTGAGAGTCAAGCAAGTGGGGCCCCTTCTGAGCTTCCTGGCTGGTAGGGAGGCGGCCTTGGCCTCAGAGGCAGCCGCATGGCCCGGCTGGCCTCTCTGGACCTGAGGCTTCCTGAACAAGAAGCAAGGAGTTCCCGGCAGGTGGGACTGTCCTAAGCGCCCCAGAGAAGCGGGCACAACTTCCTTGGGCTTCTCCTCTCATCTGTCAGCAGGGCCCGTTCTCCTTGGCCAAGGCCGGGCGCTGCCCAGTGCTGGTGCCGAGGGGGCTCAGAGGCGGCCCAGACGGAGCAGCTGTTCCGCTCCTTCAGCTGCTGCGAGGAGGGAGGGGGGGGGGTGCAGGCGTCAGACGCGCAATTCATTCCAGCTGGTGTTAAGTGATAATGGATTCCCCCTCTGCCTGATGCCGGGGCCTTCCGAGCAGCTTCCACACCAGCATGTGGTTTACATGGCAATTAAGGAAGATCAGATGTGTTGGAAAATGGGATACGGCTCATGCTCCCACCCCCACCCCCAGCAATGCCGGTGCAGGAGGAAGGGGCCAGGCTGGGCTGTGGGGTCCTGGGCAGGCGGGGCCTGGGGGTTTCCTCTCCCGCCCTCACGGGTATCTGCTGGTTACAGAGGGCGGTTAGGAGAGAGAGAAAGGGCCTGCCTTGGGAAGCCCAAAGAGGGCTGGGATGAGGCAGACTGACAGCAGGCCTCGGTGTTTGCAGATGCGTTCTTTAAACGTCTTGAGATGTAAGAGATCTTCTGCACTAATTACTCCGAAGGCTGTATTAATCACGAGACACGTTAATACCCAATCAATAGAGGCATTTGTCAAGGACTTTGTAAATCACCTCTGTTTCTACTCCACTCGGGAGTGGCTGCGGGAGGGGGGTGCCAGGCGGGGAGCACATTGCCCCTCCGCCCCTCCGCCCCCCTCGGCCTGGGGGCCTTGCCAGGAGCTCTTAGGGGGCCTTGTGGGATGGCCTCGGTCCCCTGGAGCCGTAGGGATGCTGCCCCCGGGGACTTCCCTCCAAGAGACCTGTGCAGGGCTGCCAGCCAGCCTCCAGAGACCCTGGCATATCAGAAGCAGCTCTGGGAATCCCTGCCGCTCATTTCTCCCTCTCAGGTGGCTTTCCCGTGATTTTCTTTTATTTGTGGTCTAGACGGGGCTTCTTGGGAATGGAGGATGGACACTTCCAGGTGGTGAGAGAAGAAAAATCCACACCACCTCAGCACCTGCCAACTCCTTCCCCGTGGCACATTGCCGCCCATCGTCCATACAAAGGCCGCTTGGGGGCCATCCTATCTCTCCCCTGGTGTGGCAGATTTGGGGGGGGGTGTCATTTCCTCTCCCGAGTCCTCTTAGGGGGAGGTTAGGGCGACAGTCGGGGAACAAGAGGCTTCAGCTGAAGCCTAGCAAGTCCTGGGCTTATAGCTCCACATTCTCGTCAAGAACCTTTGCTCCACGTTACCCTCGGTCCCCTCCTCAAGTAAGGAGGCGCCTGGAAAAATAGGGTGTGAAGGAACCTGGCAGGAGATCCCTCTTTGAGCCCTGGGTGGAACTGAGCTGGCAGCTGCTGAAACTCTGGAGGAGCAAGTCTTCCTTTCTCCCTCCCCGTCCAACATTCCCAGAGGGAGGTTTTAGAGGAAGGCCTGAGCTGGGCTTCTTTTTCGCTGCCACCTGCGAAGGGCCCTGATTTGGCCGTCCTCGGTTTTTCTGCACCACCTTCCAGGGCAAAGCTGAGGGTATAAATGCAATGACTCTTCCCACTGGGAAGTCCCGCCCGGAAGAGCTCAGCTCACATCAAACGGTTTCATTTTAGACGCTTCAGTTTTAGCTGAAAGGCGAAGCAAGAGAAAAGTCCAAGCTGGTGTAAAAGGGCTTCAGATTGAGCGTCACATTGGAGAGGGCTCCCCAAGGGTCCCATTGAAAGGGTCCCTGCTGCTGGCCAGCCTAAGAGCTCCTGATGGATGGAAACAAGCCCATGTCCTCCACCGAGCTCTCAGATGCCACAATCTGGCTACCCCAGTGGGAAGAGACCAGGATCAGCTGCTGGAAGCCTGAAGTCTTGGCCGGGAGGAGCTCAGGGTGGCCTTTTGACCAATGGTGATTCTCCCCCTGGCGTTGTGTGGTGGTGTCTTCTGCAGCCCGACTGACCCCAGGGGTGGAGGGCTGCCCTCATTGACAGAGGAGGGGAGGAAGCTAAGTGAATATTTTCACAGCCTCCCTTGGTCAGCCAAAGGAGGTTATCAGGGCCAAAGGGGGCTCTCCAGCTTTATAAACCTCCCAGGTTATTCAGAGTCATGATTCCCTCCTTCAACTGTCAATGCTTTTCTTGGGACGGCTAATCCCTCAGCCTGACTGGTGGAAGCCGCTGTATTGATTTCTCTGTCTTTCTAAACCTCCGTTGTGTCTGAAGCTTGTTAGACATCGGAGGGAATTTCCAGTGGGCTCTGGGGGCAATTTGAGAGCAGATGGGCAGCACTTGAGAGAACCTCCGGTAAGGACGCCGGGCGAGGATTGGAGAGCGAGGAAGGGAGACCCCAACCTGGCCCCTCTGAGTAGAAGCAAACCTTTTGGTCTCATCCCCCTTCGGTTAACAGAAGTGCATTCTGCCAGGCTGAAGGAATTGGGTGGTCATCTTCATTATTCCTCAGTTCCTAAAGGTGGTTTTGGATACAATTATTTTTCTGGGAACACTAGTCCTCACTGAGCAAATGTAGGAGACGACAGGGCTCTGCAGTGAAGGGCCTTTCTGCTCCCCCCCCCAAAAAAACCCCATGCCCAGGGGAAATGGTTCCCTCCCCCCCATCCTGTTGGTTATGGGAATGAAGAGACACCTGCTACATCCCTGAAGGGGAGATGAGGAGGAGGAGGAGGAGGAGGAGGAGGAGGAGGAGGAGGAGGAGGAGGAGGAGGAGGAGGAGGAGGAAGGAGTTGTGTTTACATGGGATCCAGCTGTAATCTGGGTTTTGCTCACTGGAATCCAGCCCATCATTCAGCTTGATCTCAGCCTTGGGTCTCAAGCGTCACTCTGCAGCCTTGGGAAGAGAGGACGCCTGAAGGCTTGTGCATAATTTAAAATGTGACCAAGGAAAGTGTAATTTTAATCAGTGGTGAGGCTGGGGATGGTTCCAACCTCCCTGCCTCTCTTGAGGGACAAAGACAACCACGAAGCCCCCCTCCCCCCCCTGGTCTGCTTTGTCCAGCACCCTTGACGGAGACCTCAGGAGCTCCATTTTCGAAGGCTTCAGGCAGATGCTCAGAGAAGTTCTAAGGAGTCAAACTCTTGCCGTAATTCACAGCCACTGGCGCTCAGCATCCGGCCTTTGGGAATTCATGCTCTTGGGATTTCAGAAAGTGCAACCAGCCAGCGTTGTGCTCTCCCCACAAGGAAAAGCCAAGTAACGTGGGTGCTTCTGGCCAACATTGTCTGGTATGCTCAGAAACCCTTCCCTTACTCTCTCCTCCAATGAGCACCTGCAATTAATCAGCAGATTGGCAGGAACTGGGGTGGGGTGGAGGTGGCAGCCAGGTGCTTTCTGCGTCTGATATACACCCCTCCGCTTGCTTTGGTAAAGCTAATCATGGCTGATGCTATTGCCCTGCCCTGGTTTCACCTCCCTTGCTGTCATTCAGAATTGATCCCTTCCTCTTCAAGCTTTCCGAATGCCTGCGGGCAGGTTTCTTTATGCTTGCCAGATTGGCATCTTCTTGAACAGGAGTTGGGTTGCACCATCCCACCCTTGAAGGGCACAAGGCCTTGAAGGGCACGAGGCCGCCAGACTGGCTGTGCAGCAGGCCTTCCCCCCTTGAAGAACGGCTGAAAGGTGTTGAAAATAAGGCTTGCAAAAGTTTCTCCTTTGCAAGATGAAGCCTGAATTGGGGGGGGGGGGGAGGCCCAGTGTTTGCCAGGTGCTGCTCTTGGGGCCTGGAGGGCAGCCCCCTCTTTCTGCCCGCTTTGCTGAGTATCTGGCTGGGGCCCTCAAAGACCCCCAGAAACAGGAAAAGGGAAAAGCCGAACGTCGGCTCAGAATGCTAGCAAGGTAGTTTCATTTTTAAAAGAAGATGGAACATTTTTGTACTTTTATTGATTTTCAATATTGTACAAACATATGCCATGTAAAGCAATAACACAGAAGAAGATACAGCTATTGAAAAACAATTTCAGATCAAACGCTCCTCGGTTCGCTTCATGGGGCTGCAGGACTGGTTGCTCCTGCTGGGCTAGGAACAAAAATGAAGACGTGTCAAAAGGTTTGAATGACAGGCTGGCCCCCAGGGCTCAGGAGGCCCCTCCTTCCGGGAATCTCTTGGAGGGAAAGGAAGGTCCAGGGCTGGAGCCATGCGCCGGTGGTGGCCCGCAGCTTCTTGAAGTTTAGCCAGAGAGGCTGGATTTCTGGAGGACTGGACCTGTAGTGGGGAATAGGGAACATTGGCTCAGTGGGAGGGGAAAAGCTGGTTCTGCAGTTAATCATTTTACAATCTATTTATTATATTTGTGGGATTGACCTTTACTCCTTTACTTCCAAGAACTCAAGACCCTTCCTTCCTTCCCCCCCAGTGAGAGAGATTGACTGGGCCCAAATCACCCAGGTGGCTTTCCTGGGTCTCCTCTGCTGGTCCAGCCTTCTCCCCACTGTAGCCCCACTGTGTGTCTGATAAAGAATCAGGGAATCTCTCATTTCTGCTGATAGACCAACAGAGAAACGTCAGACCCTTAGAATCCTGGGGCTGGAAACTTCCAAAGCAGTTGCTGTCCAGACATCGTTGTTGCCCCATGGAGATTCCAGAGCTCATCCCTGGGCTGCCTCTCCCACTTGACCTCCCACGGGATAAGGGCCAGTACCTATGGTGAGAGGAAGAGGAGGAGGAGCCCATAAGAGACAGTGCTGACAAGAAGGCATCCCCAAGGCAACTGGTCCCCTTTCTTCTTTCAAGTCAGTAGGCCTTGACTGATAGCCTTGTCCCCCCCTCCCTCCCTCCCCTCCCCTCCCCTCCCCCTTTCACCTCCTTTGCCAGTCCCAGGGTGCCTGTCAGGAGAGGAGAAGTGGTGGGAGTAATGGAGAAGTGGACCAGGAGCCTCTGCAGGATGAGTGGGAGCCCCAGGGATGGACGGGGAGGCTCTCGGCTTTAGCCTTGGTCCTATCAGGCAGCTCGTTGTCTGAAGGCCTTCAGAGACCTTGTTCTCCAGTTCAGTGTTTGTGGGCTTTCAATGTTCTGTTACTTTTCAAGAGTCGCCTTCACTCGCACGTGTCCTTTTGCTGAGCAAAGGGCACAATATGGAGCCCGGGAAGGTTAGAAAGTCACCTTCTGGAGGGCAAATGAGTCCATCAAACGGGCAAAGCCGCAAAGAAGCCAAGGGCTTCACTCCGAGGCGGGACAATTTTGATGAAATCACAACCGGGAAGATTTGGAAAGGAAAAGGAAAGGCAAGGGAGGCCGTAGCGGAAGCCCAGGAACTGAGTCCACCAGCACTTCCCTTCTTTTTCAGCCGCAGGTGCGAAGCGGACGCAGAAGAAGCGCCCCCTCCGCTTCCCCGCCGAGGCGCGCTAAGGTGAGGCCCGCTTGCTCTTCGGCCGGGGCCGTTTCCAGCGGCGCTTCCTGGCGAGGGAAGGCGCCCTGCTTGCGCTCCTGGGCTCGGTGGCGGCGCCTGCCGAGGAAGCCGCCTTTGGGCAGCGCGGCGCAGCTCCCCTCGCCGACCTTCTCCTGACCGGCCCGCCCTCCCTCCGGGTCGCAGCCTCCGTCTGCCCGGCCCCCGGGAGAGCCCCGCCGGGAGGCTCTTGCCCTCGGACCTTGGAAGCCCCGAGAAACTCTTCGGTCCGTCGCCAACAGCGCCCGTCTGGCTCCAGTGCCGCCGGGAGGGTCTCCGAGGCAGCCCTCCTCGGCCGTGGCCGCCGTGGAGCGCGCGGGAAGGCAGGAGCGGAGCTGCGTGGTTCGCCCTGAAAGGAGCCCAGCGTCCCTCCGTCTCAGGCGGCCGGCTGCAGCTCCTTGCCGCTGCTGAGCCGGCCCGGGTGGCATCGGAGGCTCCTTGAAGCGAGCCTGCCCAGGTGGTGGCCAATGAGGGAAACGCTGCCAAGCCCACTGCTCCTTTTCCATCCCCCTCATTATCTTCTTTTTGCCATTTAATTCCAATTATCGGATGCTAAGTGCTTTTGGAATTTCATTGTTAATATCTTCTTACAGTGCTATTAACGTAAATCAACTTTAATCGTATCCCAGCAAGTGTAAAGGCAATCAAAAATTCAGCACTCGCGAATCATTCTGTAATTTCAGCATAAAATGTTAATAGAAATAATATCGAATACCATAAAATATCAGCAAATCCAACTTTAAATATAGGTGATAAATGGCTTTTCTATCCTGAAAAGTCCCCTTTATTTCTGCGTCTGGCACAACTGAACCTCGATGGTGGAGGACTCCAGAATCTCCCCTCTTCTTTGCCTCAGTTTCTGGGAGGACGAGGACGGATGGTGCTCGGAGGTTTCCCAGCAGGAGCAGGCTTGCCCCTCCGGCTCAGAAGCCTCCCTGCCCTGAAGGGGCTGCGACAGGGAGACCCCACCAAAAAGGAAAAGCTGCTTGGCGGAAGTGGAATTAAAGCTGTAAATATTCATCATTGCTAATGAAGTTTATACAACCCTCGTGAGAGTCCTTGCCAGAAAGCCATTGATTTGGGAAGATTCCCTCAGCAAAGCAGCCTCAGGGCTTGGGGACAGTGAATGGCAGAGCAGAGCAGGGCAGGATGTGGCCCTCTGCTCCTCGCTCTGAGCCCTGCTCTCCTGGCCTGACCTTAAAGGAAATGGGAAGCTTAGCTCTGTGGCCAGGAAAGCCAGCTTTTTGCTCTGAGAGGTCAGTGCGAGGAGGGCCTCTGGGCCTGGGTTAAGGGAGTTCAAGTGGGCAGCCTAATTAATGGGTCTCCTTTGCCACCATCCCAGCTGAGCCATCCTGGCTGCCTCTGCGCTTTCCGCCTTGAGAGGAGGGCGACCCAAGAAGGTGGGGAAAGCCGCACCCCCAAGGCCTGTTTCTGGCTGGGGAAGGCAGAGCCAGTCCTTTCAAGGCCCAGTTGGAGCGGATGCCCAGCTGCTGCCTGCAGGTCAAGGGGGCCCATCTGGGCCGGGGCACAGGCCGACTTAGACTTCTCCAGCCAATCCTGCCCCTCGCCCAGATCTTGCCAGAGGCAGTGGCTTTAGGGTGGGCAGAGGCCGAGCGGCTTGGCAGACTTCAGCAGAAGGCTAGTTTTCAGGCTTAGCAGAAAGTATTCCTTTACTAAAGGAACTTGATAAATCAGAACCTGGCTCTTGATCCGGGGTCAATAACTCAGAAATTCAACAAACAAGAACAGTCTAAAGCAGCCTATTGATTTTTGAAAAGTGTTCTTTGCATTATTCATACCAATTTTAATATGTCACTTTATGCACAGAGAGAGAAATATGGGGGTGGGGGGGGCGGGGGGAGCTAAATGGCCTTGGTGCTGCAGCAGAGAAACCACCCAGGCTCTTTGCTGGCCATTTAATCTGTTGGATTCTGCAGGGGTGGGAACCAGAGCCGGGCGGCCCCACAGCTTCCTTGTGCCTAGAAGGAGGGAGTTTCCCCCTTTCCGGAGCTTCTGACAAAGCAGAGTCCGGTCAGGGCTTTGAGTGGGCCCATCCGGGGGGGGACACAGGATGCTCCAGGGGAGAGAAGGTGCTCCTGCAACCGAGGACATCTTGCTGTGAGAATTGGCATCATGGGAAACGCGGAATACTTTCCCCATGAAGGACGGCTGAGGCCATTGCGACAGAAGAGATTCCCACCAGAAAAGGTCCCTGGTTGTGAAAGGAATACTGCTTTGCCTTCCGTATCAAGAAGTTTCTCCTGATGTCCGATGTTGCCTAATATTTTTAGCTAAAATTTATTGCACTGATTTCTCTCCTTTTATTCCCTCTGTCAATTGCCTTTTCCAGCCTTGCTAATTAGGAGGCATGCGTTGGCTTAGTGTAAGGTCCGCCTTGTGCTCACGCCACCTTTTATTTGGCTACCAAGTGTCCTGCTTTGTCATTCTTATAACTCGAGTTCTTTACGTTTCCTGTCCTGGATGAGCTCCAGGATCCCACCTTCAGGTGTTAAGAATTGCTAAGAGCCATCAAAACCTGTGTAAATTACAGCCACGCAGACAGCATGTTGAAAAATCAATAAGTAATGGAAAAGTACTGCAGCGGAGCAGCCAAGAGAGCAACGGGTGGAAAAATCCTGAGGCCTCGGTTTCATTTTGTCAAAGAGGAAGGAGGGTCTTGTACACTGGAGCAGAATCACCCCCATTGGTCAGGGAAGAGGTAGAAATGCAGCTGGGATCCCAAGGGAGATGCCGCTGGTCCTCCTTTGAGATTCTCCTGCCTCCCTTTAAGTGGGCACCGGCTGATCATCTGCTCTGCTCCCGAGTTAGCTAATGAAACGGATTTCTGCCTCCAGGTCTTGTGGGTCCGGCGTCCCCTTCCTTTCATCATTTCCCCACGGCTGGGAGGGACGAGTCCTTGCCTGGGAGGTGGCAAAGGCCTCAGAGGCAGGCTGCTTCTTCCAGTCCGTCAGCCAGAGGCAGAGAGCGGAGCCCTCTGAAGGTGGGCAGGGGTGGAGGGAAGTACCCGGCCAGGGCAGGATTGATTTGCTGGCGTATTAGGAAAGGCCTCCTCCATGTCCAAAGAGGAATGATGGATTCCACGGTCTGGCTTTTGAAGTCATGGAACGTGGGAGAAGTGCTACCATCATGGCTGAGCTTGAAGTAGGTGTGTGACTAGGGGGCCTTCCTGAGCCCACTTCTCCCCACCTTTGCCTCTGGGAGCCAACTGTGGGAGTCCGGGGTGGGGTGGGGGAATTGCTGTCCTGCCCCGGAGTGTGCGGAGTCCTCCAAGGCTTGGCTGGAGCAAAGCCAAGCTGACCTGATCCCCAGGAGGACAAAGGCTTGTTTGCCCTTTGCTCACCTTGAAGGAAAAGGCAGGGAAATCCAGCTGGAGGACTTGGGGGCCCCACTTTCTCCTTTGGAGCTGCCCAGTTTTGAAGAATTGCCCTCAGAGATTTTCTGAATGAGGAAATGAGGTTCCCCCCCCCCCTTTGTTTGGCTTGCTGCCCTCCTGGGGCTTATTGGAGTAGCAGGATAACAATTAATTAGAGGCTGTTTAGAGGGGGCTTTGGAGGTTGCCTCGGGCTGCTCTTCTGCGTGATTGTTGGAAGGCTTCCTCTCCTCGGGAAGAGCCCTGCCAGGCTGCAGCTGGGTTCAGCCCAGCCTCCTCCCAGAGAGGGTCCCTGCTGCCATGTTGGTGGGCCTTTCCGCTGACAGCCCCAGAAATACACCTTTAATTTGGGGTGTCTCAGAGGACGGCTGCTTCTGTCGCTTGGAGAAGGCTCATGAAAGAACCCCTGAAACAGGCTCCCTTTCCCGTCTTCTGTACTCATCAACGTTGTTCCTCCGAGGCTTGAAAAGGGGCGGCAAAGGATGGGGTTGCCTTCAGAGACCCCTTTCTTCTGAAGGAAGGGGAAGGAAGGGGGATGGCCCGTATCTGCCACTCCGAATTATTCTGGCTCTAAGAAATCTCAGATCCTCCTTCCGCGTGTAAAGTGGGTTTGATAAAACGGGGCTTCTCTGGGAGGCCTTTGGCTGTCCGGGTGGCAAAGGGCTTTGAAGGGTGGGATAATTGAGGCTCCTTCCCCCTGAGGAGAGCGTCAGTCTTCCGATCGACCTGCCTAACCCTCGTCCCACCCCCACCTCTGGGCCCCCTTTCCTCCTCTGAGACTCGCCATGCCCTGGGTCAAAAGCTCATCTGGGGAGGACGAGGGGCTCAGGCTGCTCCCAACAGCTTAAATAAAAAATGTTTCCACGCCAGGGTTTCCCTCAGTCGTTTTAAAGCTGGCAGAGCTCTGGTGGGAATCGGGCATTTGTGTGTCTGGGAATAAAAGGAGAGAGTTGGCTCTTTTGAAGGACCAGCTCTTCACCGGCGGTGGGGTCTTCTCAGTAGAGCTCCGTGGGCTTCCCTGGGTTGGTTTTTAGACAGGCCTGGGAGCTTCCTCCCCTCCCTCGCTCCCTCCTCCTCCTCCTCCTCCTCCTCCTCCTCCTCCTTCTCTCTCCATGATTGCGTAAGAGAGGGGTCTGGTGGGCAGCTTGACTTGGAAGCTGCAACGTCAGCGAAGAATAGCTTAAATCCAATGACAGGTATTTCCAGAAACAGACAAGTGTCTTCTTGGAATCCAAAGATGCTTCTGTTCAATCTAGCAAAGGTTAGGCTGGAGGACGACTGAAAAAAGGGACAGTCGCTGTCAGCCCAAACAAGGCATGTAACAGCTGGCTGGCTGGGCTCCTTGGCACAGCAGCTCTGCTCCCAGGTGATGCTAAGGGTCCTGCTGGCTGGGGGGGGGGGGGCTGGGATGCAGAGGTCAGTGGACAAAGGCAAACAGATGTGTCCCAGCAGGAGTCCGAAACCTCTAGCCCCAGTGACTGACTCAGATTGCATCCTTCAGAGTTTCAATGAACCCATAAAGCTACCCTTAGCTAGCGGGGGCACCTGGGATCTGCCAGGACCAGACTGTCTCCCCCCCCCCCGCCGTGTGTGTGTGCGTGTGCGCTTTTTCCTTTTCCAACTGAGAACAAGACAGCCCTTCCTTTGGAGGCTCACAGGGAGCAGCCCAGTGGGGGCCCTGCTGACAGGACAGGGACAGAGGCTGGCAGAAGAGGGGGAGCCAGGGCGCCTGTTCCTGGGGCTCAGCTGCCCAATTGATGGAAAATGCCAGCCTGCCCGGCTAGTCTCCACCAGGGCCTTCCCTGCCCTGCTCCAAAGTTTGCGTTTGATTTTAAAATGCAACCTGCTAGAACTGCCCCCTAACCCAGAGCTTTGTCTTTTTGCCTTTGTGGAAAGTTGACTTCCTGGGCTTGGAGATGGACTTCAGCCGGGGCAGCCGCCAGAGTCGCCAGCCGTTCATTGGGGAGGAAGAAAGGTGAAGAAGCGAGATTTCCCAGTGCTTGGAGCGAGGGGAGCCCCCCATGGAGGCCAGAAGAAAGGGGACGGGAGACCCTCGCTGAAGACTTCAGCAGGTTAATTCAGTTTCCGGTTCAATGTCTGACATTCTGTGGCTTGACTTGTAAGGTGACTGGCAGGAAATCCAGTACGTGCAGCAGCTCTCTGAGAGCCCATTAAGCCCCCAAAGGATTCCTCGTTGGAGTCCCCTTTCTTGGCTCCGTCTGTGACCTCCACATTGGGCCCCTTTGGCATAGTCTGTCACAGGGAGCCAATCAACCCCACTGCCTGGAGTGCCTAACATCTGGAGGCCCCAGCTGGCCCCGGGGCCCTTTGAGAGAACCTGCTGGGAGAACCCGGCCAAGGCCGAAGCCGCTCCTCTCTCTGGCTGATGCACCCACCCTATCGGCTCCGTCAGTGAAGTCTCTAAATCTCTTCTCCCAAGTCAGATTCCCTGTTCGTGGTTTCTCTGTCTTTTATTTTGTGAATTTGCATGGCCACCTGTCTCTTAATTGTTTCTGGGCAGTGAACAAAATTCAAAAAATAAAAGCAATTAAAATAATACCTCAATTATTGATTTTTAACTAAAAATAGCCGCCAGGTATAGCCTCACACCGTGACTAAATGAATCCCCAAAGGGGTCTCTGCTCGGGACCCCTCGGCTCTTCTTTCTAGCAACTCCTGAAGTAGAGGAAGACCCTTAGGCGTAGCCCCTTTCTCTGAAGAGCACATTTCATTCCTTCTCACAGCATCCTTTAAAACTTTTAGCAAACTTCTTTTGTAAATCCAATAAATGAAAGTTATCGAGGTGACTCTTTTGGCTTGTTATTTGTCTCTCCCTCTTAATTATTAAAGCCTCAGATGATTTCATTTGCATCTCCAGTGTAGCCCCTCATTTTAAAATCCCGTTTGAAACCAGTCTCATCAGCTGAAACTTCTTCCTCCTCCTCTTCCATAAGATCTTTTAAAGACTCTATCTAGAATGGCAGACACTCTTAAAATGATCTTCTGGGTCTATTGTTCACTTAAATAAAAGTGTTCTTTTCCTTTAATTGTAATTTTTAATTCCTTCTGGTTCCCTCTAGTGTCCAAGCTTCAGGATCCTACCCGATCCTGTTTTTTTAAATAATCAAAACCACAGCATTTTCCCTCAGGAAAGAGTCTTAATGTCAAAATTTTATTTTAAATCACTCTGGACTCTTAATCCATTTGTAACTTTCAAACATCAATATTTTTTTTTAAGGCCTTAGGAGACCCCAGCAGGCCTCGAGCCCCGGCTGGAGGTTTCCTCTAAGCATGGCCTGAGCGGCTCGATACTTCAGCCATGCTTTGTCCTCCAGCCATGTCCTGCGTGTTGCATGCAGCTTAGAAAGCCGATCGAACCCTGGCCCTGCGTCCCACCTTCTTGGCTTACCAAATCTTCAGCCAATGTCGTCCTTTTTCTCCCTTCCTGCCTCTCCTCCTTTGAGAACATCGAGTGGCCTGGCCAGCCAGGCTAATAGCGTCGCTTGGGATAAGGCCTGCATTGGTTTTAACTTTGGTTCAAGAGAAGAAATGTTTTCAACTCTACAATAACTTATTCTGCACGAATAGAAAGTAGCCGAAACGATGCCGGTGGGGCTGGAAGCCCCTGTCTGTGGCCACTGAGGCGGTGGAGAAGCTGCGGGAATAAATCCGAAGGCCTGGGAATGAGGCACCACACCTCTTCATTCTAAAGAGAACGCAGCCAGATAGAATGGGCATCCCTGGTTTTGGGGTAAAAGTTTGTTCTCCATTTTCCCGCCCCCTTTTCCAGTTCCGTCTACTCCAGCTGTCACTTTCTCTGCTGCTGCTGCTGCTGCTTCTCCCCTGGCCTCAGATGCCCCTGACCTTCCCAGGGAATCAGGGCAAGGGGGAACCTTTGCAAAGGCAGCAGTTGGCCAGGGGCTCTTGATGCCCCACGTCCCTGGATGTAGGCTGGCTCAGCTCTTTCCCCCTGGCAGCCCTGAATCTTTCTGGGCTCCACCAATGCCCAGCACAGGCTGGATAGTTCACTTCTGAAACAGAGGGAACACTCTGCCCCCTCTCCCCCCCCCCAAATCTGGTTAGCAGCTGTTCAAGTAGCAGCCCTGACTTTGATGGGCTTCCCTCTGCCTGAGTCCGCCAGCAAAAGCCCTCTCCTCCTCTCCGCTTGTCAGGGCCTCCCCATTCCCATTGGCAGCTTTTAGCTCGGATCGATACTAAGCACTGCATAACAGCTCAGGCACGGCGGCTTTGCTTTGCATCGATCAGTCCGGTTTCCAACAGGTAGGAAGAGGCTCCGCAAGGTGAGGCCTGCGATGACCCCAGGCTAGTCCATGACCCAGGTCTCCACTTGGAGAGAGCTTCGGGCCCTCAAGGACCCTCTTCCCTGCTTCCGCTTCTGTGCCACACGTGCAGCCTGCAGGACGTGATGCGACGAAAAAGAAGAGCCGAGGTGGCGCAGCGGTTAGGGTGCAGCACTGCAGGCCACTTTAGCTGACTGCTAGTTCTGCAGTTCAGCGGTTCAAATCTCACCGGCTCAAGGTCGACTCAGCCTTCCATCCTTCTGAGGTGGGTGAAATGAGGACCCAGACTGTGGGGGCAATAGGCTGACTCAATTTGCTAAAAAAAATTGTAAACCGCTTAGAGAGGGCTGAAAGCCCTATGAAGCGGTAGATAAGTCTAATTAATTAATTAATTAATTAATAAGAAGACACTCCGGCCCCCTGCCTATCCTGGCGTTGCTTCTGCCCTCCCCTTCTTTGGAATGGGCGTCCGGCCATTCAGGCCCAGCCGGGGTGCTGCTGCTGTGAGCCGAGGCAGGAGCCTTCCAGGCAGAGCCTCCTGGAGAAGGTCCCTTCTTCGCCTTTCACATGTCCGTGGAAGGTCCAGAGCAAAGGTGCCATCCGTGCCAGCCCTCGGCCCCCTCTTCAGCGCTCGGTGGGCCCACTGACTGGAGGCTGTCCCTGCTGGAAAGGAGCAGCCATGGCCCCATAGATTTTCCTGGCAAGGGCAGAGGCAGAATTGCCCAGGGTGGGTGTGTTTACTGCTGTAGGAGGCTGGATGCGGTGCCCAAAAGGAGTTAATCAAGGGGTAAAAAGGCAGCTTTACCTCTCTTGCTGTTGCTCTTGTGTTGGCTTTGGGGCCGGGGAGTTTCAGAGGAATTTTCCCTCTCACGTTGTCTGGCAGTGAGTCCGATCACAGAGCCTCTTGCACCGGACTTCGGGATGGAAGTGGTCCAACTGTTGAGTTGTTGTGATCCGTTGAGCCTTGGAGCACGTCAGAAGCAAAACCTTCCTGAGCAACAGGTGCTGCCCAAATCCAGGTGACCACAAGAGGGCAGCAAAGAGCCCCTCCTCCTTCCCAGAGTGGAGCAGGCTGGCTTGTTTCTTTCACCCATCCCCCTGCGTCCTCCTAGGGCAAGCAGCATCCTTCAAGAGTACAGAAAAAGAACCCAGGGAAGGTAAGAGAGAGAGCTAAGCACCCCCCTCCCTTCTCCGTTCCCACAGATCCCACACGCAGGACACGGAGCTAATGCTCAGTCCAGGCAGCACCCGGGGGGGGGGTCAGACTCACGATGGGCACAGGATTTGGTTTCCCATCTCACCCCTCTAGGCTGTTTGTAGGACAATCCGAGGTACCCAGGGAGCGGTCGCTCCCAGGAACTTTAGAGGGCAAAAGGAGCTGCTCTCCGTGAGATGCCAAGGATTCCGAGTCCGAGAAAGAGGCCGAACCACTCGGCCGAGTTTTAGTCGGCTCTTCTCTGAGTGCCTAATGCAAACCTCCTCGTGCCTAGAGTCTCCTTTGCTAACACTCCAGAGTGCAGGACGTGGAGAAATGGTTTGGTGGGAAGCCCGACTCCATTTGGCCGAAAGAGCAGGGCGGGCAGCTCCACAGCCACGCTTGGAAGCAGCGAGGTGACCAGCAGCCGGGGAGACTCCAAGCCCGAGGGGGGGGGGGCTCTTCCAGCTCCTCCGTTTTCTCTCTTCCTCTAAAAAGGATTGAATGATCTGCCTCTCTTCTCGGCCAGCCAGAGCAATGCGTCCCATGTTTAAAAAGAAGAGAGGGATTTTAAAGCCGAGCCCTTTGCTAGAGCTGGAGCCGTGGAAGGCAAGGCCCTCCTTCCTCTAGGTTCCGTTGACCTGAGAGTGTAGAAGGGACGATGAGCCACACACTGGAAGAGCTTGCATTACGATGACACTCCATTCTTCATCCTTTCTGTAACGTTCTGCTAACTGATATCCATGGAGACCGTTCTCATAGAAATATGCCTCTGCATTGACTGTGCTTGGGAAAGCTACCCCTGCAGTTGTTTGCATGACCAACGAAGCACAGTCCACCCCTTTTTAGTAGAGCATCTTGTGCAAATCCAGCCGATATGGTAAATTTACAGTTTGTGTAATGTGAACCCAGAAAATTCAGCTACTGAGCAAACTGTGACTTACAAATTGACTCTGCGGTGTCAACTTCCTTTTTATCTCTCTCTCTTGCCTTGTGAGAGGAGCTGCCAGATTTGAGGTGCGAAACTTTAGATTTCCTAGTAGAGGGCAGCAAACAAGGCTGTTTTCAATCTCTTTTCTGCCACCTAGTGGTTGTGTCAGTTTCTGCAGCCCTTACTTCCGATTGACAACTGCCAGCTCCTCCAAACTAGCCTGTTTTGCCAGACCTGTGTAGAGTCTCTTCTGATGAAAGCACCCCAAGCACTTCTTAATGGGTGGGACTGTCTAAGCAGGCAGGTCTTGAAGAACGACAGCAACGCAGAGGCTGAGATACAGATGGGCCAATAGAGAGTTAGAAATGAATCACACACACACACACACACACACACACACACACACACACACACGTACGTACATACCTAGTACCCTTCGCAATGATGAGGCACATTTCAAAGTAATAAAATGTATGGACATATGAGCACATGTTTTCATAATATTTGTAAATGTAGATTTATTTATACAATTTGAATATAAAGACAACATATTTCACCACAATTGTTTGCCCTTCTAGATAGATCAGACCAGAAAATAACACCACAAAGAGCAAAAGAAGACTTTATTGAGCATAGAGCTGGAAGGGACCTTTGAGGTCTTCTAGCCCAGCCCTGTGCTCAAGCAGGAGATCCTGTAGCATTTCAGACAAGTGACCACCAAGTCTTTTCTTAAAAACCTCCAGTGAAGCACCCACAACTTCTGACAGCTGTTCCACTGGTTAATTGGCCACAGAGTAATCTAGAGTTAGAGGTTGATTATTTATTTCCCAATCAAATTTACGTGCTGCCCAACTCCTGATTGCTTTAGGTCGCTCACAAGGACTAAAACATCAGGACTACAGTGAGTAACGGTGAGACAAGGGTTGGGCGTGGCAAAGCCAAAAGGGGCTTCCCTCTCCTGGCCAAAGGCATGGGGGGGGCCCCCCAGAGCCAGCTCTTCCCGGGGTCCTGGGGGCCGTCACAAGGCACCGGATGTGGCTCCTAGCTGAGCAAGGGGAATGCTGAACAATGCATTAGATGAGGATGCTCCCACTGGAAGACCAGCTCTGGCTCCCAGCTGCTTTCCAAACTCATTGGCGGGGGGGGTTGGTTTTAAGCCCCCAAATGCTCCAGGCTTGTTAGGTGACCCGCATGCATTTGGTGTTGCTCTTGGCAGCAGAGCGCAGAAGTTCTGATGAAGTGCTCAGGTAGCCAGGAGCATGGAAAGGCTCCCAGGTGTGGGATGGGTTTGCCTCCACTCAGGGGAAAGGCGTTCCTCCCTCCTGCCTTTCAAAGTTAGATGTGGGGAGAGAGGCACGATGCATCTCAAGACAACAAATGCACGCAAGTAAACAAACGAAGGCATGCAGCCCTGACGCCGATGGCTTCCCCCGTGGCATTGCCTGGCTTGACAAGGGAAGTCCTGAGCTGCCGGCCGATGGGTGGCACGCAGAGGAAGCTGAGTTTTCCCTTTCCCTTTCAGGATGAGGCGCTCCTAGGAGAAGGCCTACATGGAGCGGCACAGGAGCAGCAGGCAGAACGTGCCGGAGAGCCACATACCGAAAGAGCCCCCAACTTTGACAAGAACCAACATTTGCTTTGAAACAATCCAAGGATTTATCTGACAAAATCCTCCAGACATACACCAAAGAGCCAATATTCCCCTCTCCTGATGCCTCTGGATCTGCCGTCGTCTCCTCTGGATCTCACGCGGGCGAGGAGGAGGAGGAGGAGGAGGAGGAGGAGCCGGAAGTCCAGGCCTTTGGGAGCAGGTAGGGATCCTCCTGGGAGCCATTTTCATGATTTCTTGCTCAGCTGATTCTGGATTGTACCCGCTCTAGTCTTTGTTATAGATGAGCAGGTTCAGTACAAGTAGTTCTCAACTTACAACCTTTTGTTTAGGGACCAATCAAACTTACAACACCACTGAAAAAAGTGGCAGGACTGTTTTCATACTTACGACCATTATAGACATGTCGTTACCCCTTTTGTGACCTTCTGACAAAGTCAATGGGAAGTCAGATTCACTTAACAACCATGTTACTAACTTAATAACTACAGTGATTCACTTAAGAACTGGTAAGAAAGGTTGTAAAATGGGGCGAAATTCACTTAACACTTCTCTTGCTTAGCAATATAAATTTCGGGCTGAATGGTGGCTGCCTGTGCCAGCTTGAGACAAACCTCGTATGCAGAGGCTGAGCTGCTGCGCGGCCTCCTGACCCTCGGCGGCCGTGTTGCAGCCGGGAGGATCCTCCAGGCTTCTCGGGCATCCCTCCCCATGCAGCCCTGGTGCCTCAGCTAGAGAGGGAGGGGGGCCGTTGGTCAGCGGTGGGCCTGCGGGAGGAGGACGTTTGATCCGCTGTGGAGAGAAGCAGCGAGGAGGAGGAGGAGGAGCTGGAGAGGGGGGGGGGCATCTGGCTGATCAGCCCCCTTCAGCTCCTCTGGGGAAGGCAGCCTCTTCTCCCACGTCCGCCCATGAAGGCCCTTCTCTGCTCCTGGATTCCAGGCAGGGGGTACCTGCATTCGGATGCGGGCGTGCCAGAGTTGCTGAGATTTTCATTTAATTCTCCTGCCTCTCCTTGTGGGCACAGTTCGGCTGCTTCAGTGCAAACGGGACTCTGGAAGATGTCGTCCTTTGCCTGCCCGCAGGTGGTGGATTCTTCTGGGAAGAACCCCCCCCCCCCCAGGACTGCCCTTGGGCAGCTCTTCCTGGCTCCACCAGGAGGCTCCTCAGGGCCGGCCAAAGGCCTCTGTGGCGAGTGCCGTGTGTCTGCCGCGCCCTCGAGGCTAGGAGCTCTGCCAGGGCAGGGGCATCATTTCAGGCTGCCAATGGGGTACAGGGCAGCCCCCCTTTGGACTGCAACGGCCCGTCCCCACGAGGCCAGTCAGAGCCCAGCGTGAGACTCTTTGGCCTCCTCGCCAGGGACACGGTTCCCTAAGGAGTGGAAGTACCTCCAGACGCCCTCCCCTCTCCCCAGCAGGAGAGATCAACGGGGACTCCCTGGCTTTCCTTTTCAGCATATTTACATGGTGGTCCGGGGAAGAGTCCCCAGGCCCTTGGGCCCCTCTCTTTCCCTGGGGACGGAGGAGGGGAGCGTGTAGCTTTTATTTGCCAAGCTTCCAGGGCCAGCCGAAGGGTCGAGGCGGCAGATGCCTCCCCCGCATGAAAGGGAAGAGCCCTCGCATGGAGGGTGCCGGGAGGGTTTGAGGCTGCCTGCAGGCGGGCCTCTCCTGAGCCTTTGCGCCGGCCTCCTGTCCTGCCCCTCTTAGCTGTCGTCACTGGAGAGGTTGCTAGTTGTGGGTGGTGAGGTGTAAAAAGTGGTTTGATGACCCTGCAGCCGAACACTAAGGGAGCCCAGGCAGAAAGGGAGGGGCCCCTTTGGAGCCCCTGGGGTGGGAGGCTCAGTCTGCAGAAGAGCAGGGAGGGAGGAGTTCCAGGGCAACCCTTGACCCCATGGACTCTGGAGGGGAAGAGGAGGTCCAGGGATGGGATGGGAGCAGAGGGGCGATGGAGGGGACGGAGGGGCAGAATATTAGGCTGGTTGGCAGGTCTTCCTTTGGGCAGGCAGGGACAGCTGGCGGAGGGGCACAGCTTCATCCTCAATGCCGATGGGGCCTCCTGGCCAGTGAGGGGACAGGAGTCGCTCTGCAAGGAGGAGAAGGAAGCTGCCGGCCAAGCCCACCAAAGCCAACTCTGAATGACAAAAGGTAGAAGAATCTCAGCCTTCCTTGCAGCCGGATTGGCTGGGAAAGAACCCCAGGAGGGGTATAGGACCTTTGGAAGCACTGCAGGTTTTCCCCCCCTCCCCCCCCCCCCCCCCCCCGGGAAGAGTCAGCTCTTCTGAGGTGCTCCGTCCCTGCCTCTTGGACAATTATTCTAAATAAGGTTTAAGCTTTGGGAAGATGGATTTCTGTTTGCATACTGGCAAAAACCTCCCCCCCCCCCCCGAGAGCCCTCAATTGGCAACGGAATGACCGACCTGCTGGGCTCCTGCAGAGACCCTCAAGGGCAAGCTGGACAGTCCCCTGGCCCACCGCAGCCAGAGGTTGGAAGTGGCACCTTGGCCTCAGGAACAGGGAAGACAGACCTTGCCAAGCAGGAGCCGGGGAGATTCCGGACGGAAGCCCTTTTCCCTGGAGTCTGTTGGGATGAGCTCTGTGGCTGGCCGGGAGAGAGAAAGGCTGAGCTGGAAGCCTTCGTGGGCTCTAATTGTTCTGTCCCAGCCTTTTGCTGCTTCCTCATTCACCGTTTTTCAGAGCCTTTGGGGGTGAGCAGCCGTGTCTGGGCCTACCCAGAATTAAGCCCTGCGCAGTTCATTTCTAGGTCACCAGGGGTGTCCCCATCTCCACCAGCAGCTGTGGGGACACCAGTGTCTAGCAGGTGGAGGGGAGCTGGCAGATCCTGGCAATCCAGCACACAGGTGCAAATGCTCCCTTGGGCCACTTCCTGGACTGGCTGCGCTTCATTTTGCCCCCCCCCCGGGAGCATTTTGGTGCAGCTGTGGGGAAGGGGACAGGATAGGTGGAGGATTCCTCAGCAGGGGTGCCAAACTGGGTCGGATGCATCACACGCAGGCCACACCCAGCTCTGTGAAGGGGAAAACATCATGATGCATTACCTGATGGCAGGGGTCCCGCAAGGTGCGCACGGATCCCCCCTTTGGAGGGCTTCCCCCCAGTTCTACATCAGAACGATCAACGCATGATCCACTTGCTCTGATGCGCCATAGAAATGCATGAGCGTGAGGTCAGGGGCCACACTGGCCCGAGAGAACCGTCTGGCCTGAGAACAACCTCAACAACAGGGTTCGATTCAGACCAAGCCCTGGTGGGAGGCCCAGCAAGCCCTGGATGTGGGCACTCGCTTGCCAGGCAGGCTCTGTGTCAACTCAAGCAATGGATCCCCCCGGCTGAGGAGGGCTGGGAAGTTTCCAGGCCCATCCGGTGCCTGCAGGTGCTCTGCCCGCAAGAGGAGCCAACCTCCTCCCCTTCCTCTCCCACTCGGGAGGAAAGAATATCTCTAGGGCAGCTCCCTGCCAGCCCAAGTGGGCCCAAACAGCCGGAGCACCAAATTGCTGCTCACCACCCAACAACGTGGACGTCTTCCCTGTTGGAGGTGGCTGTCTGGGCAGGAGCCGCGGGGCTCCTCCTGCTGATTTGCCCAGAAAGGCCGAGGGAGCCAAGTTCCATTTTCTGCTTTTACGGCAGTGGAGACATTAAATGTGCAGACTGTGCAGTGAAAAGGTTTCTGCTTTGTCATGATTGTGATAAGTACTATAAAATGTACAAAGGATGCCGTAGATACGTTAAATAGCATCACTTCTGAGCAGAGTTCAAAATGCCAGCGTTAAGCAAAACATACCGTGAAATCAGAGCTTTTGTCTTATTCCAGTGATGGATGAATGGCAAACCTGGTTGAAGCTCTGACTGTTGAGGGTCCTCCCACTCGTTTATGCCCTGCTTATAGATGTGTGAATGCATCCGCCGCAGCAGCCCTTGAAATCCGATGCTTTTCTGGGAGCATTTTCTTCTTCATCTCCTGGCGGTGCCTCCTCTCTCAGGGGCCATCTTACAAACCCCCGTCTGTTCTCCATTCCTCCCAGTGGTTCATTCTCCGCTTGCCACGATTTTGGTGCTTGCAAAGCCCACTGAATTGTCTGCTCCCAGCTGCCTGGATGGGCTGCTGCAGCATGAAGCCCAAGCATTGCATTCTTTTCCAGGGAAGAAACCCGAGAAGTCCCTGTGCTGAAACCAACGAGCAGCTTCTCCTCCGCACTCCCAGGAAGGAGCCCTTCCAAACCCCCAAGTGCTGGTGGAGTAGCTGGGGAGCATGCCGGGTGCCCCTGGCGGTGGTGTGCTGGCTCAGGCCCCGGCAGGACGAAAGCCTTGCGGGCAATAGGGCAGATTGCTTCCCTTAAGGCCGGGGGGGGGGGGGGGACTTGCTGAAACCACCACCAGTCAATCTGAGATAGCTCCTTCCACTTCCCTCCTTCCACTTCCTTCCTCCCACTTCCTTCCTTCCTGATGGAGCTGGTTAAGGCAGTCAGGCAGAGCCATCCGGTCAGGTCTTCCTTGCAGCTGCAGCAGCAGAGCGCACCTCCCTCGAAACTCCCTCATCTTTTCCAAAGCCCTTCAAGGTAGCCAGAGGCCCAGGCGCACCTGCAGCGTTCTTTGTCACCCAGAGGGGCATGTGCTCAGACTGCCAGAGGAAGCTGTGAAGTGTTGGGCTTCTGGAGGCCCCCATAGCAGCCCCAGAGCTTCTCCCAAGGGGCTTGCAAGCAGGGGGCGATCCCTCAAAGGCTCCCCTTCCTGCCTGTGACATTCCTCCATCGTTTTCATCTGTCCTGGGGATCGATATATTCTCCCGCAGCCTCCTCCGAGGAGGAGAGGGACGCCGAGAGCCAAAAGCCGGCATCCAGAGTCCAAGAGTCCGCAGCTCCCTTTGGTTTCTCCCAAGAGCCTCGACAGCAGTGCGGCCAGGCCCCCCTTTTGAGTGGACCTGCTGCCCCTCCGTTTCCTATGACATGTGGATGAGGTGCAGTTTAGCAGAAGCAACGTGCACATTATTAAGCAGCCATTTGATAATTCTAAGAGCGACTCTGCTGGAGTCTGTATTTCAGCATTAGATACAAGGCTGAACTTAGCTTGTGGTGTTGATTTAAAAACCAACCAAAACCTTCTTAGGATCAATGACTACGTTTATTAGAATAAAATGAAACTGACGCCAGGACTCTCATCTAAGGCATTTCTTCCGAATCAGCAGGAGCTGAAGCCAGAGCACCATTAAGGCTGGTTTCTGACAAATAAGTTGCAAGCCATTTATACTTGTAAATTATTAAAATTACAACAAAAGCGTTAATTAAACATAGTCTAATAACCACAATGCTCCAAAAAGCGGTTTGTATGAAATTTGGAAAAGGAATTTCTTCCTTAGGAGGAAGTCAAAATGCACTGACCGGAGGACGCCCCCCCCCCCCCACTGCTGGAAGAGCTCTGCTCCAGGCCGGAGGGGCTTCTGTGGGGCGGGAGGTGGCCTCCCTCCGGCCTGGAGCAACGGCTGCCCCTTCAGCTTGGCCTCCTCTAGGCCGGGGAGGCAGTTGGCTCGCAGAAGGGCCTTCCTGGCTCGAAAGGAAGCGGCGTTTGGGGCTGAGGGAGCGGCGGAGTCTGGGGCGAAGGCCACCCGCTCGCCCCGATCCTTCCAGCGTTTCCGCGGCCCGCAAAGAAGCCCCGGGAGGAAAGCGGGCTCCTCCTCCGACCCCAGCCGGCAAAGGAAGCCACGTACCCGGAGCCGCTTCTCCCAGGAAGAGCTTCTGGCGGGGAAGCGTCGCGAGGCAGCCGGCCCAAGGACGCGGCGACCCGCCAGCTCTTCAGCGCCGGCCGAGACCGCCGCTCCGCCTCAAGGCAGCCCAGCCAGGCCCCTCCGTGTCCTTCGGCCACCAGCCCCGGCCCTCCTCGCGGCCCACTGGCGGCGGCGGCTGTGACTTGGCTCTTGGGGGCTGCGGGCTTCTCTCCAGCCCCTGGGCGCTCCGACTCCGGGCTCTTTGCCTCGCCGGCCAGGCGGACACTCCTCCTGCAGAACCGTACGCAGAGCCCCCTCCGCCCGCCCCTCCTCCTCGCTGCCCAGCCGACCTCCGGCGGTCCCTCGCCGGGCCTTCTCGCCGCTCCGCGGCCAAGTCCGAACCGGACGCCGCCTCCCCGGGCTCCAGACCGAGCAGCGCCGCGTCGGGGAGGGTCCGCGTCTTCCGGAAGGAGGCGCCCCGCCGCGCCGGCTGCCTTGCCCGCGCCGAGGATGCCTGGCGGAAGCCTCCCGGGCCGGGGCGCTGCCGCTGGAAGCCGGATCGGGGCCGCGTCTGGCCGAGCTTCTTCCCGCCGAACCCCAACTTTCCCGGCAACTTCCCCGCTCGGCTCCAGCCAGAAAACGGCTGGAATGCGCCCCTCGCCCTTCCCCTCCCACCCGCGCCCCTCCGCCCGCCCGTCCCTCCCGCCTCCCTGCTTCCCTCGCTCGCTCGCCGCTCCGCCCGCCCGCCCGCGCTCCCTCCCTCCCTCCCTCCCTCCTGCCCGCGCTCCCTCCTCCTCCCCCGCCGCCTGGGCTGAATCTTATTGATCCAGAAGGTGGCTAATTAGCCCTTCCCGTCGTGCCTGGGTAATGAGGCACATGCGCACTGCACTAATCAGCCATTTTTTGCAGGAAACTAATTAGCAGAATAAAGATCCAAAGAGTTTTTTTCCTCCTCCCCAATCAGCAGATCTGAACGCGGGCGCTTCCTGCTCCGGCCGCCCCGCCGTCCGGCTCCCGCCCGCCCGGGCCCCCGCCCGCCTCGCTCCGGGGCGCCGCCGCTCCCGGCGACGATGCTGCTGCTGCTGCTGCTGCTGGGCAGCGGCGGCGGCGGCGGCGGCGGGGGCAGCAGCGGCCCCGGTGGCGCAAGTGGAAGCGGCTGCCGCCCGGCTCCGGCCGCCGCGCCTGCTCCGCGCCTCTCCTCTGCCTCGTCTCGCCGCCGCCGCCGCCACCACCGCCGCCAGTCCGGACTGCAGCTAGGAGCCCGCCGCGCCTGCAGCCTTCATGGGATCCGTCTCCCCCCCCGCGCCGCCCGGGATTAGCCGTCTCGCCGGAGCTCTCGCAGCAGGAGGGGCCGAGGAGGAAGAAGAGGAGGACGGGCGCAGGAGGAGGGAAGACGCCGCCGCCGCCGCCGCGTAAGTGGCAACTTCGATGCGCCCCGCCCGGGCTGCTTTGCATGGGGTGGCCCGGCCCCTTCTCGCCGGATCGGGGCCGCTGCTCCCTCCCCCCCCGGCGGAAACTTTAGGCGCCTCTCGCCGCGGGCAGGTGCTGCGGGCCGGGCCGGGCGCCGGTCTCCCGGCGGCTGCGGAGGGCAGTTGGGAGCGGGAGCGCCCCGGGCCCCGCCGAGAGCAGCCAAATTGATCGGCCCATCTGCATAATCGATCTGGCAGCCACGGAAGCGTCGGGCCGCGGCTGCTCTCGGTCGGCCGCCCTCTTGTGCTCGGGCCCCGGCCCTCCGCAGGACGACCGGAGAGCCACCCGGCGCTTGGTGCCGAGTCGGCCGTTCCGGGCCGCTCTCCGGCCGAGGCCAGTTGGGCCCGGGCTAAGCGCGGCTCCCGCTCGGCCGGGCGACGGTGGCTCCCCGCACCGGAAGGTCCCGCCTGCGCTGAAGCGGCCGTGGTTTGTCCCCAGCCGCGCCGCTCCCGCACCGGCCCGAAAACCGCAAAGTTGAGCCGAGCCGCTTCCTCGCCGAGCCGCTTTGCTAAGCCGCTTCGCGGCGGCCCAAAACTCGGCCGGAAGGAATCCCGGCCGCCTCGGCCAGAGCGCCGCCGCCGCCGCCGCGGGCAACTCTGGGCAGCCTCGGCCATTGCTGCGAGCCACGCATTTTCCGCCGCCCGCTCCGCGCCCGAGCTGCGGTTTGCGTTACACAAGAGGCTGCCGGGCTTTCCGTGGCGAAAGCCTCGCCCAGCAGGCGATTGCCAGGCTCCGCAGCCGCAGGCAGAGGCCTCGGGCGGCCGGGCGAGGAGTAGCCTTGTCGCCGTCCGAGCTGCCCGTGAGCCGGAGCGCCTGCGGCTCTGGACAGGCTCCCGCCCGGGGACGCTCGTGCGGAAGGCGGCTGCTCTGATGAGGGCGGCTCGGTGCGGCGGCTTCGGCTGCTGCTGTCGCTGCTTCCGGTCCCCGACGTTTAGCCGCAGCCAAAAGCCCCGTTCCCGGCCGTGGGGCTCCCCGCCCCGCTTGCCCCGGGGGAGGCTCGGAGACGGGGGTCTTCTGGCGAACGGGAGGGACAACGGGCAGGACAGCCGCGGACGAGCGACCGCCGGCCGGAGCCTTCGGCTTCTCCAGAGGCCTCGCCCGCCGCCCCGGGTCGCCTGGAGTTCGGGTCGGCTCTCGTCAAGCCGTTGTCGGTGTTGTTTGAGCTGGGGCCGCCGCAGGCCGAGGGACGCCCGTGTCCTTCGCGGGGCTGGAGTAGGCCTTGCGAGCGCTGCCGCCTCCTTCCACTCAGGCAGCCGCCGCGGAGCGAGTCCTGGCTCGGCCGCCGAGTCCTGCTAAATATCGGGCCTTCCGCCGCCGCGTCAGGAGGCGTTAATGTCCCTTTGGTGTTGGGTCCTTTTATGCCCCCTTTGTGGCCGTGGTTGTTTGGGTGTCCCCTCCCTACTTCCCAAGGCAACTTCCATTCAGTTGCAAATCCCAGGCCAGCCTCGGCGGCGCCTGCTGCGAAGAGAAGGCGCTGCCCTTCCTGGGCCCCACCAGTCCCGGTCTCTAACCGACCCCCCCCCCATCCTTTTCTCCGTTGTGGGCCAGTTGACTTCCCTGCCCCAGCAGCGCTCCTGCCTTTGAGGAACGGAGGAGCAACAGCCCCTGCCTGGGGTGGGCTTTGAGAGGGGCCTGGGGGGGTCTGGAGAGCGGTGGGAAGGCTGGAGAGCCCTGGGCCGATGTGTGTGTGGGAGGGGGTCAAAGGCACAGACCTTTCCTGGGCTTTGAAAGGCCTCTTTCTGGGGAGGGGGCTCTCCCCTTTCGCAGGTGCCATGGTGGGGGGGGGGGCTGTTGAATGAATTCTATTGAAGGAATGGGAAGCCATTGTTCCAGAGCAAGTCCCTGGATCAGGCCAGGGCGTTTCCAGATCCTGTCCTGCCTTTTTCTCCAGGCGATGTCTAAAGCCGGAGCAGGCTTGGGTGACTGGAGCCCCTCGCTCTGCTTCAGGACACCAGAAACTAGGAAGCCTCTGGGCCCTTGGATGTGTGGCAGATCCCCCTTGATGGTCACAGATGCTGCTAATTAACAGACCCCTTGGTTGGAAACCTCAGGTCCCACCATTGCCTCAGCTCCCCTCAAACAGAGCCTGGTGGGGAGGGGGCTGAGCCTTCTTCCCTTGCTGCCCTTGTGCTGGAATTCTGGGGGGATGAACGGGGAAGGTAGGCTGAATTCGTGGGCCAGGCTGTCGTTTTGACCCGTGGAAAAACGCAGCGTCGGCTGCCTAGATGAGGCAAGGCCTTGTTTTGAAAGCCTGACCTCCTGCTTTCTACATTTTGAAGTGTTCTTCTTCTTTAATGTTATTTCTGCCATTACAGCTTTCCTTATTATGCTGCAATTTTTTTTTTTATTACAAAGAAAAGAGTCATTACTACCACAACCCAAGGTTTCAAAATCTCATTTTCTCGGTTCCCTTGAAGTATCCCATCTCCCACCCAGTTGTCTATATCAGAATGAGAAATGCTGCGGCTGAAACATTTCTGAGCCATGGACTCGCAGCTGACTGGCAGTTGTGCTCCATTTCCAGGGAAGGCTGGGCCCTAAATAGCTTTGGGGTCGACTAGATGCCGTGTCAGGAGAGACCGAAAAATCAGAGGGCAAAGCCTTCTGCAAGCACTCGGTTGTTTGGCCGTGGTTCTAGAAATGAGCGGATACACATGGACTGTTGTGGGAGAAAGATGTTAGTTGGCTGAGGAGCCTAGTAATTACGGGTGTGTGGAGAGACCCAGCTGGGGTCGCCAAGAGAGTGGTCCGTGCTTGGTTGGGGGGGGGGAATTGCTGAAGGGCCCCCTCCCAGTTAAGGAAGGACAGAGATGAATGGGCCTCCCGTATTGCAGCCCAGCAGAGGGAGGGAAGGAACACGGTGCCTGGCCCCGAAGAGAGACCTCAGCCGGGGATGGGGCAGCAGTTCCTTCCAGGCCCCCCCAGGGCTGATGATGTCTGTGAATGAAGCCTCCACAACCACCACAAGTGAAGAGGAGGAGGCCGATGGGAGCTTCTCGGGGAATGTGGCCCTATGCAGCCGGTGCAACCTTGGCTGGGTTTTATTCCTGCTGGGCCATTTCAGGAAGGAGAGGAGGGAGAGTCTGGTGTGGCCCAATGCCCTCGCCTGCCTCCAATCGCTCTTGGGCACAAGAAAGGGGTCTGGGCAGAGGGCTTGAGAGGAGGTTGCACAGGGCACCAAGGCGGCTCTTCAACTGGTTCCACCATTTTTTGTTGTAATGAAGAATTTCAAGTTGCTTTTCCATGATGGTGGCAAAATGAAGAACATTCCTTGTGCTGACTAGGAAAGCGGCCTGGTTAGGATCTGTACGGCCTTTCATTAGGTGGGGTCGTGTTCTTGTTTTGGGAGCCTTTCCCAGGACTTGTGGCTGTGGGTGTCGAGGGGTTTTGGAGGTTTTTGGAGTTGCCAGAGGAGTTAAATTTTCGAATGGGAACGTTCCTTCTGAGCATTTCCAAGTCCTGGGGAAATCCTCCTTAGCTGATCCCATTGTGGCCGGGGGGGGGGGGGGGGGGGAGTCGGTCCCCCCCCCACCCGCCTCCCACTGCGTGAGAAGGCCTCGAGGGGCTGAATGATTTTGTGCTGGCAACTGAGCAGTTGTGATTTCCTGGGCTGCATCATCTCCCTTTTCTTCAGGAAGGGAAGGGAAGATCCTGGCTCCCTTGACTGGGCCTCTGCAGCAGACCCTGACAGGCAGGTTGATAAGGGGCCATCGGGCTCCTGTGGCCCAGCGCAGAGCTGGAACCAGGCATTTACTGGTTCCGGCCCAAGCCCAGGAACACCCACGGGCTCCCACCCTGCAGCCCTTCTGGCGCTGGGGCCCAGCTGGGGCCTTGGGCTTTTTTGGACAACGGCCATCGCAACTGCCCAAAGGCCCAAAGGCCATAGCAGTGTGTTGCCCAGGCGCCTTCTTCACCTGGAACAGACCAGGCTGCAGGCGTGGCCTCTGGGCGATGCCCTACCTGGGCAGGGGGACCGGCCAAGAGGCTCTCTGGGGGAAAGAGGAGGGCCGTGGAGGGAAGGGGCCACAGGCCTGCCTTTTCCTGGGGATTCAGTGTGAGAGGAGAAGGGCTGCCGCCTTCTTGGGGTCTGTGAACCCCTCGAAGGATTGTTGACACTCCTGGCGGGGTTGAAAGGTGGAGGCAACGTGTGGCTGTTGCTGACTGGCAGGGGCCTTCCTCCTGGCTGGCAGGTGCACGAAGAGGACCCGTCCTCATCACCTGCAGCCTCGGTTGTGCCTGGCAGAACTGTCATGGCTGGATAAGTGCACCGAAAGGACCTCTGGTACCACGAGGAGCTCCAGAGCTTCCCGGTAACCTTAGGCTGACCTCTGCTGATGTCCGACAGGATTTTCTCACCCGACTCACTTCCCCCCCAACAAGTGCTGGCAAACTAGACGTTGTAAGGCAGGAGAGGTTAAGGCTAAAGGAGGACATCATCTGGGCTACTGCTGACCACCCAGAAGAAGCCCCCTCGTCCGAGCAGCCATCCTGTCAGGCTCTCCTCAGCCGCAGTGAGCCCGGCTCTCCCCCCTGGCTCTGGCCTGGGCTGTGCCAGGCCTTCCCTCAGGGCATCCAGGGCCCTTTTGGGGGGTCGTGGGGGAGTATCTGGAACCGATTTCTTAGGACAAACTTCTTTTACCATTCCGAATGGCTCAATTTTTATCACTCCACTGTGGCAAGCACCTCTGCTCAGCAGACCCTGTCAGATGTTCCCTTAGTCCAGCTGCCCCCCAAAGCTCCAGGGCATCTCTGCCACTCCCCTTCTAGCCCGCTTTGGAGGAGTTACACACCTTCACAGGCAGCAATCAGGGAAGCAGAAGCACCAGGATTAATTCAGGGGGAAATAGATGCAGGAGAGCAGCCGCTCTCCCCAGGGGCCAGTCCCCACTTGGGGGCCCCGCAGCCTCTGCCCTGCCTTGCCTGTAGCTGCTCCGAAGGGTAATGGGACTTTTAATTTGGCTTAAGGCTGGTGGTGGACATCTACGAAGTTCTTGGTGCTCTTTGAGTTTCATTGCCCAGCTGAGCAACGTCCTCCGTACCGATCCGTGTTCCCTAGTCGGCAGGCAGAGATCTCGGCTCAGAGAGCAATAAAAACCCTCAGCTGCGGAGGTTCTGTTGGGGCCTCCGTCTTGTTCCTGGGGTGGTTTTGCCCTCGTAGCTCCCAAAGGTTCCTTTGCTGCATTTCCTTCGGTTGCTTGGAGAACTTTCCCCCGTGGCCTGTTGCCCTCCTTGGGACCCAGGTGCCCCGGAAAAGGGCTTCCCTCGGTCGCACGCGGGGGATTGCAGGAGGGCTCCAGAGGAAGCGTGTCTGCAGAGGCTTTCCCAGCCCTGATCCCTCCGTGAGCTCCGGGAAATGACGCGCTCTGAAGCAGGCGCAGCTCAATGCCAGGGAGCTTGGCAGCACCATTAGGGCGCCTGGCCAAGGGTGCTCCTTGCTTGGATTGCTCACTGCAGGGCCGCGGGGGCCGCTTCGTCCTGCTGGCACTCGCATCGGCCGCTGCATTTTGAATATCTTTTCTGAAGCTGGGCTTGCCCCTGGCACGCAGCCAGCACTTGCATAACCATGATTTATTGAATCAAGCACAAGGGCCTGACTTTGCAGAGCAGGCTAACCCATAAACTCTGGGCTTACACAATGTTGGATGCCGGAATCGAGCAATGGTGGTCCTGGCTTGGAGGGAGACCCAAGTGTGGCTGCTTCCTCTCTTGAGCTTGAAGTGGACGCGAGAGAGGAGGGACGGGCGAGTTCCCCAGGGAGGGGCGCTCTGCTTCTGCGCAGAAGGAGCTGTGCTGATCAGACCCTCGGGGGCTCATTCGCTTCTGAGGGGGGGCATATTGGAGAAGCCAAGATGGTGGCTGTTGTGGCCACGGTAGGAAGCCTGCATGGAGAGGGATCAGCTGCCTGGAGATCTGGTTTTGCTGTTTGGGGTGGGTGAAAGGCAGCAGCAGCAGCAGCACCGGGAAGCTAAAAATGGGACTCTCTGAGAAGACTTGGTAGTTAACCCTTTGTCCCCCCTTGTGCTCCCCCCTTCCAGTTTTGGGAGGGGGGGTCCTTAGGGAGCAGAAGCTGAGGTGGGATTGGGCAGAGCCGTACCTGGCCATATAATCCTTTTTTTTTTAATACAATTTTTTTTTTAATTTTTATTAAACGAACAACACACACAAAAAAATAGTCATCTGACATTACATCTTGTAGAAAGTGTGGTTATAATGAGCTTTTGTGCATCTCTTCCACAGTCATTACATCCATATCAAATATCAAAGTTCTTAATGAGTCTTACTTCCAACATATCATAGTTCTCATCTGACTGAAATTGTTTTGCTGTCCTTTTGCCTAGAATAATCCATAGTTAAAAAACCACCTAATGGCACTTCATTAATTATTACAGAGTCATCCAAGAGCCTTAAACCTTTATCACCTGGCCATATAATCCTTGAGCTGCCCATAGGCCCCGGGGTCCCTAGAAGCACCACGGAGAGGGAACGGCTTTCATCCCCATGGGTCCCTGGCCAGTGTAAATGGGTGCCAGTGGTGGGTTCCTGATGCCAGATACCTTGGAGGGCTTCTAATCCCACCCCCTGCTGAAGCAGGAGACCGGGACCATCTCAGACAAATGGATTGTCCGATCTCTTCTTAAAAACTCCCACAACGTCTGGAGGAAAGGTGAAGGGTTGTTCCTGTGAACAACAATCTTTTGCTCTGCTCAGTTAGGATTTGCCTCTGGCCTTTGATCCTGCAGTAAAACTGCACGCATACAAGTAGTCCTTGACTTACAACCAGCCACTTAACGACAGTGCAAAGATACAGCAGACTAAAAACAAAGTTATATATGATGTGTCCTCAAAGTTGCAACTGCCGCATCACCCCCAAGATCTTGTGATCGTACTCGGGTAGCAACTAGCATTTACAAGCTGGGTTGCAGCCCCCGTAGTCACCTGGCCACATTTTATAATTTAATCCTTAATGACAGTCATAAAACGGTCCTAAAATTGACTCTGGTCACATGATGACTTGACTTACAACTGCAGTGACTTACAACTGAAATTCTGGGTTCTATAAGTTGAGGACTTACCTGTAGACCTTTCCATTAGCTGAGGTTAGTTGTTGTTCAGGCTTTTAGGCTGGTACGAGTAGGGCAGGAGTAAGACCGCTGGTGGCCGAGTACCGAGACTTGGGCTAAGCAGGGATTCCTGGATTCTAGAGGATGAAGATGTGCCTCCTGTGCTCACTGTCCCTCATGCCTTCGTCACCCCCAAATGGATTTCTGCAGTTTCCTCGACACGGGGCTGCCCTTGAAGGTCGTCTGGTTCTGAATCAGCCCACCTGCATGAGCAGCACCAGTTCCCAGTTGCTTTGCAGAGGCAATTTAGGGGGCTATTTTTAATTTTTAAAGCACTGCACGGTATAGGACAAAAGATTTGTGGGACCCCCCCCCTCTCTCTGCCCCATTAGGTCAGAAAGGGTGGGCACACTCCAAGTTGCCTCCCTTAAATATCTTCATCTGTTGGGACCTTGGAGGTCCCCTTCTTTGTGTCTCCTCGCTCCTTTTGGGTATCCTCCCACCTGAGACTGGGAAAGGCCTCCAGGCCCTTCCCCCAAGCGGTGGGCTTAGGAGGGCAAAGGAGGGCAATCGTGGGGTTGGTCTGGCCCCTGGCTGGGAGCGGGGTCTTGCCCTCATTCTTGTGTTTACTGGCTGTTGAGGGCTGCCTAGAATCAGTGTATGAAATAAGTAGAAATCTAAATTCTTTAAATAAATAAAATCTGGATACCGAGATCCGGAGCGCAGGGAAACCAGGCTTTATTGAAATGATGATTAATTAACGTTCTGATGAAAGCATGGATGCGAGGAGCCAGTTCCGAAAACCCGAGAGATTTATTGTATCGGACAGTGAAAGGGAAGCTGCAGAAGGTGGGCGAGGGTGATGGATGAATGAGGCCGGCTGCGGATGAAGAAGGGGGTGCAGGCAGGTTTTGGCTCTGGCGTCTGGAGGTGAAGCTGGGCGCGTCCTGGGGGTGAGGACTCCCACTGTTATTTTCAAAACCTCGCTCCCCTCCTTTGGCCTCGGAGGTTTCTGAATATATCTCTGCCTCTTTGAAGGGCCTTCTAGAAGTGGCTCTTCCGTCTGATGTAAAGTCCTGGGGTGATTGATAAACGACCAGAAATGAAAATGTGCCCAAACAGAAGCAGGAAGACCTCAGCGGACACTAAATGCTCCCATCCTCAAAGCCAACGGGGTCTCAGAATGGCCCTTTCTCAGTTGGCGATGGAGGAACACGGACTGCAGTGGGGGCAGAGGGGGGGGAGGCCGGGAGGCAACTCTTGGAGGGGCAGCTAAGAGGCCTCCGTTGCTCCTCAGCTGGCTGGAGGTGGGGGTCCTCCTCCTAAGTTTGGTTTCTGGGGGTGGGCCCCTTCTTCAGACCCCTTCTCACCTTGTGGCTGCCGCCCCCCTGCTCCCTTTTCCAGAGTCTGTTTAATTTATATTTCTGGTGCTGCTGGATCTTTTTGTTTTTATAATGGATGGATGGATGGATGGATTGGATAGTTGCCATTTATATTTTGTGAACCTGTCAATGACTATGATTCTCCAGACTTTCCCGCTGGCTTCCAGTAGCCCCTTGCTGGATTCCCTGTTCAGACCGGCTCAGGAAAGTCTCTGGGCGAGGAAGCTGGGCTTTGACCCAACAAGTCCTCCCGGCCACCACTCTCTCCTCCATTCTGGCCTGACACCTGGAAGCGAATCACAATTGAAGGGGAAGGGGAGTGCAGGCAGCCCCCCCCCCTCTTAGCAAGCAGCGTCTTGGGCCGGACCAGTCAAGCAGCCAGGGGGGTCCTTGGATGCAGGTGAGGTGGGAGAGTTTTGTGCAAGCCAGGAGCTCCTCATCTCCTGCTGGCTGCTCAAATCTTGCTTGGGAAGAACAGGACTCGTCTCTTTCAAGTTAGTTGCCGTTTCAGGAATGTTGGCCCAGAAGGTGCAGTTTTTGGATCAGGGTATGAGAGAAAGTATTTGAGGAGGAGCCCTTTGCTCTTGGCCCAAAGGGAGCAAAGAGGTGCCATCTTCTCCCTTGCAGGTGCCTTTGGGGCCTCTGAGAACCGGGCCAGCCTCATGATTGGGGGAGGCGGTGGGATTTTCCAGGGGAAGAGACCCTGGACTCGTAGCGCGTGGAGGGTTGGCCTGGGCCTTGCACAGGAGGCCTTCCAAGCAGTGAACCAGCCTCTTTGGTGTCTTGTTTCCAAAGCGAATAAAAGCTGTTATTGCTTAAGGCCTGAAATGAGGGTCTGCTGTATTCGGAATAGGCCTGATTTGACACGGAGACACGCTTGGTCCCACGGACAAGAACGGCCGTTGCTCTGGGCTGTTTCCTCTCCCGCTGCCCGTCTCCTTCCCCCTTGGAGTGGACCGGGTGGCCTTATGGCTGTGGCTCTGATGAGCATGCAGGCCTGCAGAGCACTCTCTCCCTTCTGGTCAGGGGCAGCCTCTGCCAGCCACGGTGGGTGGGTGGGTGGGTGGGTGGGGAAACTCCCCTGGGCGCATGGAAACTCCGTGCCTGGTCTTGCCTTTCCTCTTCCAGAGAAGTAGCCTGGCTAGTTTGCTCCACTGGGGCGGGGGGGGGGGGGGCTGGGAGTGTGTGTGTGTGTGTGTGTGTGTGTGTGTGTGTGTGAGAGGGGGGGGGTGCTGCTGGGGCCCAGTTCGTCTTGGGCTCCCCTCTGCCTGGGCCGCTTGTGATGGCTGTTTGCCCAGACTGAGGCTCTCCTCCTCTGCCTGGGGGAATTGGCAGGCTGCCCCCTTTCAGTGACCCTCCCTGAAGCTGCTGTCCTGGGTGGATTTACATATGTTAATTGCTTGCCTTGTCCTGGCTTGTTAGCTGTGATATGTGGCTGCATTTGTATGCAAATAGTAGCAACTTGCTGCTGAGTTAATTAGTGCTTTTCACTTTATTTCCTGCAGCTCTGAAGGGAGGCTGGTTGCTCTTCCTCCAGCTGGCTCCCCCCCCCCCCCCGCGGGCACTGGCTGCAGTTGCTGGGAGTGGATAAGGAGAGTCCTTTTGCTCTGCAAGGGAAGGAGGTCGGAGGGCTCTTCTCCTGGCCCCTCGCAGGTTCAAGGGGCCACCCAGCCGTGGCTGTGGGAGAAATGGGGTGTGCGTGTGTGTGTGTAGGAAGGGGGACTCCCCCTTCCTGCCTTGTCCCTCCTGTGGGCAAGGCTGATGGGGAGGGCCGAGGCGCCAGATCCTCCGCTGTATTGGGGGGGCCCCTCGCTCAGCCTCCTGGCTCAGGGCTTTGCTGCTGCCTTTGTGTGCTTGGACTCCCAGCGCGCCCTGTTCTTTGGAGGGGAATGGCCTTGCGGGGGGGGGTGCCCTCCGCTCCCTCTGCCCAGGAATGTTGGGCCTCCAGCTGGCTTTGGTCGTGGGGGCTGGGGGGCTGGGCCTGGGGTGGGTGCTTTGATCACTTTGCAGGAGGAAAAGGGGGCTCTTCCCTCTTGCTGCTGGCGGAGCCGATCGCAGGGTGGACCCCCTTCCCAGACAGGCCCTCACAGTGGAGCTGGGCACCCAGGGATGGTTGGGTGGAGCCTGGCCTGCTTCAGGTTGAGAGGCCTAAAGGTTGCCGGCCAAGCGCTTTCTTCCTCTTGCGAGGGGGTCTCCAGGGACCACGTTTGGGGCCTTTCAAGGAGAAGGACCGCTGGGGGCTTCTCCCCAATATTTCTTTTAACAGGACGCGTTTTGCTAAATTAACGTAAGAATTATTTCAGAACATCCGTTTCTTTGTTCTTGTGGTTGCAAGAATGAAGAAAGGCATTTTCAGAAGTAATTCTTACGTTCATTTGTAGGTAAGCATGTAGGAGGAATTGGCTCTTGGTTGGGTTCAGAAAACAGGGCGTCACTTTTCCTCTGGTTTGTTCTTCCTATTCAGAGAATAATAGCTCTAAAATATAGGAGAGCCCATTTTTGTTGAGTGGCCAGAAACCTTGGGAGGACTTGGCAGGATCAGCTGGGCCGGCCCTTCCCTAGCAGGGTCAAAGCGAGGAGGGGCTGCTGGGGGCCCCTCAGTGGCCCTTTCCAGTCCTCCTCACAATCACTGGGCAGATCTCTTGTGGTTTGCAGGCGGGGGGGGGGGTGGGGTGTCAAGTGAGGAGTGCCCGTTTCTGCCCGAATTCTGGCTCCAGCCTTTGCTCTGCATGTCTCCCGTCTTCTTCACCGTCAGGCCCTTTGTTTACATCTGTTTCTCTGTGAAGCGAAGGCCGGGCTGCGGCTGGGAGGAGGAGGAGGGGTTGAGCCGCCCCCCCCCTATGCCTGAGTGAGTGGAGGGGCTGCCGGCCTCCCAGCCAGCGGGCTAGAAGGGGGTCCCTGCTCCATGGAGCCTCCATCCTGCCCTTGGCCCTCACGTGCTCGGAGGGTGTCTGGCCGGCTGGGGGCTGCCAGGGCCTCCTGGGGAAGTGAGACCCCCTCCCCCCTCTGGTTGTCTTTCTTGTCTGGCAGCCGAAGGGACCCGGGGGGGGGGGCTGGGAGCGCAGAGCTGCCCTGCTGCATTCCTCCGCAGCTGGGCTGGCTGGCTCCGTTCCAGGGGGAGGGAGGGAGGGAGGGAGGGAGGGGGGAGGCTACCTGGCGGACAGCGCGTGTGCCTGGGGCTCTGCTGCTCCTCTGGGAAGGCCCCGTGGGCAGGAGCGGGACTCGGGATGCTTCTGTGGCTGCTCTGCCTCTCCCAGGGCTGCGCAGGGAGGTTCTCCTCCTGCTGAACTTCCTCTCAGCCCCGGGGAAGCCTCGGCCGCTCCTTCTGGGCCCTTCTCTGAGCCCAGCCGGCTGCCTCTTCTGCTTGGAGGCTGCTTGGAGGAAGGAGAAGTGACTCTCTCCCAGTCCTGCAGAAGCCCCCTCCCCCCCCCCCCGGGCCCTCTTCCACGGGGTCTGCAGGCAGGGCTCAGCTGAGGCCTCTCCCAGAGAGCCCCCTCCCACCCGCGGCCTTCCTCAGGCATCCTGAGCTGGTGGGTTTTCTGGCTGCAGCCACTGAACATTTTGCCGGAGCGGCTCTCTTCCCCTTGCAAGAACGGAAGCTGGGCTGACGATGAATGGAGCATTGTCTATGGCAGCTGCCTTCCTTCTCCTCCTCCTTCTCTGTGGCTTTGTCTCTCCAGCAAGATGGGGGCTTACTGAATCCCCCCCCCCTCAAGTGACTCCTGGCCTCCTGACCTTCAGCTTTGCAAATTTGAGGATGGGGCAGAGCCCCCATGGCTCCAGATATCCCTGCTGGGACAAGGGAGGTGCAGCTGTGGACATCCACGGGGTGAAAAGTTCAAATCTGCACTTCAAAGGAGACCGAAGGGCTGGACGGGGGTCAAATTCCTGGCACTGCTGCTGCTGCTGCTGCCCCTTTGGTTCAGGTTGGGAGGGGGACCGGGTAGCCCCGTGCATCTTCTGGAGGGACCCCCAAAGCGAACCGAGAGAGTGGAGAGAGCGTGGGGGCTGAGGTCCTTCTTGGGAAGACCTGAGACGGGGAGAGTTGTGGGAGCTGGATGTGTGGGTTCTTCTCCAGCTGCTTGGTCTCCTCTGGCCGGCCAGATGAGTGGATGCGGCTGTCCCCAGCTCACCCCTGGTCTGGTGGGTGGCTGGTGGGGACTTAATGCCTTCCGGACTTCCATCCCCCTGGCCAGGGGGACAAGGGAAGAGCGTAGCTGGAAGGCAGGCAGTTTTCCGCAGCCTGGGGCCTCTGGTTGTAACCTTGAAGAGAGGTGGGTTCCTCCCCCTCCTCCTCCTCCTCCCCACTTCTGCTTGCAAAACAGCTGCTCTTCTCAGCCAGGGCTCCAAGGCTGCTTGTGGGCATCCGGAGGCAGTTCCCAGGGGCGCTCTGGGATTTGGGTGGCTGCAACGACACTGGGACCCACCAAAGGGATTCCAGAGATGGGCCCAGCGCCGTTGCTCCCAACTTTGCCCTGAGTAATCTAGGGCCAGGGTCATCTTCTGCAAGGACCCATCTCCCCTCTCTCCTGCCCCTCTTGAGGGGTCTAGAAAGCAGGTAAGGAACGTGGGAGGGTGGGTGAGCCCACCCAAACACTGTTCCGGTACGGTTGCCGCTGCTCCCAGCTGCCACCGGTACGCCTGTGTGTATCGGCCGTACCCCACCACTGTTGGTGCTGCTGAGGGGTCGGGGGTGCTTGTGGTCCTGTTAAAGTATGGATGGGTTTGGAAGTGTGGGTTGAGGGCAGTGGTCGTCTTGGCTTCTGGAATTCTGGCTTGGTGACTTTAAGAACGTATTTAGTGCTCATTTGGGGAAATGAATCTGGCCTTCTGTTGGAGCAGGAAGCGGTGGGTCCGGACAGACGGCCTCTGCTTACCCACGTGGTCAGTCCTCTCAGCCACACTTCCTGTTAGGGTCTGCTGCGTCTCGTCGGATTGCAAAGCAGTCAGGGAAGGTTTTGCCCTGGGATGGCCAGAGCGAGCCGGGCGCTGTGGGATGATGGCATTAGAAGCGTTTCCCCCTGTCCTGCCCGGGGGCTTCTGGGCTCCTGGCACCCGCCGTCTCCCTCCTGGGGCTGCCAAAGGGCCTTCCCGGGGGAGCTGCATTCCTTCCTTCGTGGGTTGGAGCCTTCAGCCCGAGGAGGAGGAGGAGGAGCCCTTAGCCTGAATTGATAAGGAAGACTTCCTTCCTTATCTGGGGAATGGTTGGAAGAGGAATGGCCCTCCTGCCTGGATAGCAGGTGAGCCTGAGTGATTGGGGGGGGGGGGGGCTCCGCTGCTCTCCCTCCCTCCCTCCCTCCTCCCAGGATGGTGGCTGGTCCATTTACCAGCAGAGTCTCTGTTTGGGGTTGGCTCATTTCCTCCCAGCCTTTTTCTCCAAACAAGATCTTCTGGCCTCCAGATTTCTGATAAATTGATAAGAGGAATTGTGGGAGTCAATAGAGTTGTAGACATTTTGCCAATATAACCCTAGTGCTATTGATCTGCCAGTAAATTAAAGTCTTACTTAGAAGCTGCCGATATTTCTAATCGCCTTCCTCACCAATTACAGCCTTCCAGTTACCTGGGAAAGACAGAAGGCGAGAGCCTCGCAGCACAGGCGGAATAAAACCAGGCCTTCCAGGGGGGGTGGCTCTGCCCCCCCTCCCCCCGGGAGCTTTTCCGATAACCTTCATGCTCCTGGGAAGGGTTTGGGCCAAGACCCGGGGTCTCCGCAGCCGACTTTTCTTTCTGGCCAAGTGGGCAGGTCAACATTGCAGGGACCCAGAAAGGGTCCCTGGGCCTTCTGGGGGACGAGCATGCTCAGAGTGGGAGGGGGGGAAATGCTCCATTGAGTCACCCCCACCCCCAGAGATTTCCATTCTCTGCTCCAGCCCTGCCCTGGCAGCAGAGGGGACCCTCCCCAGCCCAGTTTCGGAACTGCTTCTTTTCAGGTGTTTGGGGGGGGGGCTTGGGAGGGGCTCCCCATGGCAAAGGTTCCGGCGATGGCTTTGCTGGCTGAAGGCTATTCCCCAAGTGAGTTCCAGCAGTGGCTCCAACTCCAGCTCCATCAGTGGCAGCAGAAAGGGTCCTTCCCCGCTTCCCCCAGGCCTCCCTGCATGGGCAGCCCCTGCACGGTCTGGGGCCCAGAAGAGAGGCGGCAGAGAGGGCATGGCAGGGGTCTCTGCACTGGATGGGGGAGCAGCTGGGGCACCTGCTTGTCCTGCTGCCCTTTCCCTTTTCCCCACAGAAGCAACCCCAGCCCGGCCTTGGGGTGCCTGAGAAAAGCTGCCCTCGGAGCCCTCCCGGTGAGCTCCCATCCCTGCTATCTGGACGGGATCGGCTGCTCTACTCAGCAACCCTGGCTCTTCCGGTGCGGAGGGGCAGAACGCTCGTGATTGGCATTGCTTCTTTCAAAATGGACCAGAGGGTTTTTTTGGTGGGGGGGGGGAGGCAGAACGATGCAGCACCTCCTGACCCCTCAGAGCCGAGATTTGCCCAGTGGGCAGCAAGGCATCCCCTGGTGCAGGAGAGCAGCCAACAGAGTCTCCCGCTGGGCCTGCGGATGGAGACTCTTTTTCCCCAGCTGAGAATCCCCTCCACCTCTGGGGCCTCGGCACCCTCCGGCCGGCCTCCCAGGGCTCCCGGTTTCAGCCAAGGCATGGAGTCCTCCAGAGTCGCCTGCTTCCTTTCAGGCTCACAAAAGGCCAGTGGGGTCCCTCGGGGGTCAGCAAGGCTTCCGTCCAGGGGTCCTCGGGCGAGGGTCCTGGTCTGCTTGCTTGGGAGCTCCCTGGTTTGGGGCCGAGATCGTGTAGAGTTTGTCTTCCGCGGGGAAGCGCTGAGGGGCCGAGATTACGGGCGATGCTGGTATTGATAAGCTGTATTGAGTCTGAGCGAGGCTCACCCGTGTGGGGGAAACCTCCGCTGAACCGCCTGCTTATTGAGAAGCCAATAGCAATTTCCTGACTGACACTTGACGCCGACTGGCCAGGCCCTGCGCGGCTGCGGTGCTGCCTCCCAGCCCCAGCGCCTGGACTCCGGGAGGCAAGCTGGGACTTCCCTTCCTGGGCTGCGGGGTGCAGTCTTCCCCCAGGGGCTGCCACATCTCTAGGACTGTTTTTCTGGGCAGTCTGGGATGTGGACTAGCCCCCTCCCCCCCTACACCTGTTGCAGTTTCCCTCCGTGTTAGAAGGACGGGCATTGACCGATCTTGGAAAATTGGAAATTTCCAATTCCCAAGAGGGTATTTTCAAGGTTTTCTTTCCTGTGCTGGCATCCCCGTCTGAAAGGAAGGGTTTCCAAGGGGGGCATCCGGAGAGCCAGTGCAGCCGGGGGAAGCGGGAAGGCCCCCTCCTCTTCCTAGGAAGCCGTTCTCCCTTTTGAGTTTGAGAAGAACATTCAGCCGCCATGATGAGGGCTGCAGGTGGCTGGAGTCCTCTGCAGAGGAGAGCCCCCGGGCAGCTGGAGTCCTGGCAAGGCAGCGTCTTTCCCCCACGGAGTGGCTCCTCTTGGGGGCGACCTGTCATTGCTGCCACTCACCCAAGCAGGCAGGGCTGCCCTTTTTCCCCTTCACTAAGGATTGGCGCCGTGAAATCTGGAGAAGCCGAAGAGTTCGGGCGGGACAGAGTGGAGGGCCCAGGCGGCCATTGGAGGAAGGACGGGGCCCCGGAGGCTTTGCCGCTTCTCTCCCGCCAGACCTGGCGAGGGGCTGCTAGAGAATCCACGAGAGGCGTGAAGGGGGGAGGGTTGCATTTAAGACCCCAGCTCTTCTTAGGTCTGGGGGGTGGGGGGGCATCTTGCTCTGCAAGCCAAGGGGTGGGGGGCGGAGCTGCCCTTGCACGGCTGCGGAGGGCTAAAGAGACGGCTGCCCCTTTCAAGGCTGTAGGTGAGAGGGCTTTTTGTGGGCATCCAGCCCAGTCCGGTGCAAGAGCCGAAAGCTGCGTTGGGGCTGCTGCTCTGGAGCGCTGCCGGCTGCACGAACCAGGCTCCTCCCGCTGGACTGTGAGGCTGCGTGATCAGCTCTTCCTGATGCTCCTCCGGGGCGAGAGGCAGGGACTTCTCCCCGTCTTCTCTCCCCGTCCTGCTCAGGGCACCTGGGCTGGCCTCGGCCTCCAGAAGGCATGGCTCACCCTGGCACTGGCACCGGCCTTGCTTTGAGCATAAAGTCCATGCCGGGAATGGGCTTCCTCCTTGCCGTGTCTCCTCCTGATGCCAGGCCATGAAAAATACACTGTTCTGGGTTTCTTTCTTAGAATGGCAAGGAGAGGCTTCAGATAATTCCTTCTTTCGCAAGTTGTAGGCGGTGCTGGCTCCAAAAATCAAATTGGAACCTATGGAGGGAGGGGGGGGGAGTTCCTTCTAGGAATAAATCTTGGCTTCCCACGTTTAGTTCTCAGGGAGTCAGTCTGTGGCTGACTGCCATGTTTCTTTCGGTGGGAGATTAAGCCCTCGTGGCCGAGATGGAGCGCTTGTGTGGTCAGCTGCCGCTGTATCGGGCCACAAAGTATCTTCAGCAGCCCCATTGTTCTGCCCTGGCCGGCGCCCTTGTGGTGCAAGTGGGCACGGTTAGCTTTCATTTTTGGGGGTGGTTCTCTTGTCTTCGGGCTGCCACTGGCTGCTCTGGCGGCGCTATGAAGGAGGGGGTGGCTCTGAATGCCTCCAGAGTTTCCGTTTTGTCAACTTCCTTTAATTAAGCGATTAGAAAGTGCTAGCGCCTTGCAGAAATGTTGCTGAGTCTGTCCTTTTGAATGCCAGTAGATGCCTCGGTGTGTGCGCAGGGTCCCCGGCAGACCCGAGCGGAGAACGTTTGCTCTCTTGGCCTGGCTCTGTTAGAAGCCGCAATTACTGCTGCGGTGCTAATTGCTCTGCCCAGCATTAGATCACTTTACACGGAAAGTTTGAAGATTGCCAGCAAAGGTCAGGCCAGGGCCCTGCCCAGCCCTCCTCCTGCTGAAAGGATGCCAGCCAAGCAGGGCTCACAGAGGCTGCACCCAGCCGCAGGGGGTTGAGCAGCCCCTGGTGTACCCCCCCCCTCTTTGGGCTCCTCCAGCAGTGAGCGATGTCGGAACCAGAAGTGGGGCACCTCCTTTCCCTTCCTCCCGTCCCTTTGCTGCCTCTCTCTCCTCTTGCTCCTCTCAAGTCGCAGGCGTCCAGGATGGGCCGATCGGCCGGCGGCAGAAGGTTTGGGGCCTGGCCAAGAGCTGAGGTAGGAGAGAGTAGGAGAGGGGCAGTGCAGTTGTGTGCAGGAACCTGGAGAGTTCTCCCGGTGGAAAGCTGGGTCTCCCTTCTGTTCAGGTGGGTTTGGACAGCTGCAGGCAGTTCCTATTCAGCAGCTGCCTTGTTGTGCATTGACTATTTGCAACTTTCTGACGATCTTCACTTTTACGGCCTTTGCAGGTCTGTAAAGTGGGGGAACTGAGACCATAAGCACTGCTTGCTTAACAGCCAAGTGGTGGTCAGTAAACAAGGATTACTCCATAAGCATCTATGGAGCCAGATCTGTTGCTGTTCATCGTCTCCAATGTTGAAGGGGAGCCGTCGAGCCCAAGCCCTGCCCCGTCTCTAGGTGGAGAACCGAGCCGGAGGGGCTCCAGGCTCCTTCGCTCCCTGCGTGAGAATTCGGTGGCCATTCAACAAGCATGGGCCGTACCAGTCCAGTTGCCTCCCCCAGACTGGACTGCCCCACCCCCGGTTTGAAATGCTAGAACAATGTTTCTCAGCCTTAGGCCTTTTAAGATGTGTAGACTTCAACACCCAGAATTCCTCAGCCAGACTTGCTGTTTAAGGAATTCTGGGAGTTGAAGTCTATATATCTAAAAGGAGCCAAGGTGGAGAAACACTATGCTAGAAGATGGCACAGGAGATGACCAGCTGTCCTTTATCTCAAGAAGCCGGAGAGTGGTGGACTCAAGGAGGGTCTGGCCAGCGGGGACTCTTAGCAATAGCAATAGCAGACTTATATACCGCTTCATAGGGCTTTCAGCCCTCTCTAAGCGGTTTACAGAGTCAGCATATCGCCCCCACAGTCTGGGTCCTCATTTCACCCACCTCGGAAGGATGGAAGGTTGAGTCAACCTTGAGCCGGTGAGATTTGAACCGCTGAACTGTAGATAGCAGTCAGCTGAAGTGGCCTGCAGTACTGCACCCTAACCACTGCACCACCTCTTGGTCTGCCTGGGCTCTGCTCGGAGGATGGTGCTCAGGGACGTTTTGGCTGCTGTGCTGAGGCGCCTCCCCTGTCGTCACGGGCCTCCCAAGGGGCCAAGAAGCCAGCCCAATGCACCAGTCCTTGTTCCTAGTGGCCGTCAATTGGGTTCTTGACCTGGAGGAAGCTTCTAGAGCCATGGCTGGAGAGGAAAGGGACACTGGATGCAAGCGTGTCCCAAGTGCCATTTCACTCCTGCGGTGCACCTGACCCGTTCACCCGGAGGGAGAGGTGGCGGTGCTCCGCCAGAGCCTTCCTTCCGAGGCCGTCCCAGGAGGACGGGAGGCGCAGGCAAGGCTTCCGTTGCCTCTTTGAACCTGCCAGGGGGAATCAGTGTTCACGCAGAGGCTTCTGTGACATTTGTTCAAGGTACAGATGTATTTATAGATCTAATCACGATGTCGGATTCTGGTCTTACTTCTGGATGCGTAATTTCCCCAGCAGGATGTGGTTGCTGAGATCAAGGAGACGGTTTAAGCCACGAGAGATCCCTCTCTCAAACAGGAAACCAGGGCAGCCCTTGGCAGGGAACCCTTGGGGGCTGCTTGGAGGACCTTTGAAGCAGGCAAGGCAGCCGCAGCATCTGAACTGGAATGAATGCTTGGACTAAAGCGGGGATGGCGGTGGTGGTGGCGGCTTCCCAGAGGCCTCACCAGGGCTGGATCTGGCGGGTCCCAGTCAGGAAGGGAAGAGCCAGCCCAGGGGCTGCCCAGAGGGCCCTCCAGCCACGGAATGAGGTTTCTGGGGCGGGGGGGAAAAAGCCGCTGCAGGACTGAGATGAAGAGGCTGCTTTGATGGCTCTTCTCCCCCATGGACCCCTTGGGACGTAACCCGGGCTGCAGGCAGGATCCTTAACCACAGCCAGCAGATGGGCGTCCGACAAGTGGCGCAGTGTCCCTTGCCACCCGGGGAGACTTTGGCTTCCTCCGGCCCCCTCTTCGTGCTGGCCGAGCCCTCCGATCCCCCATAGCAGTCGGGTGCGTTGGCCTTCTTTCGGGCTTCAGCTAAAGAGCTGGAGGCTGGTGCCAGGGGAGCAGCCAAAGGGGCTGGGAGACGGGGGCAGAACAGGCTGTCCCACCAGCCATGGTAATCTGGTGCCAGTCCCTAGCGATCTCTGCCTGGAGCTTTATGTATCCTTCTAATTACCCTTCTGCCAGCCCCTGCCAACGCCTGTTCCCAGCCCCTCCCTCAGAGCGGAGGCCTTGGGGCCCAGTGGAGAAAGGCTGGGCAAAGTTGCCTATCTAGAGCCTGGCGCTCTGGAGCCATGGTGGGAGGAGGGCTCCTGGCCACCTCTGCTCTCAGGCCAGATTGCCTCCTTGCAAGGGGTGCTCTTTCAGGAGATTTGCAATTATCCGTATAAACAGTTTTATCATCTGCTTGGCAATCAATAATGCAGCTTATGCTGCTTTAATATCTTGGTCCTATTGATTGCCTTAACAGCCATGCCACTGTGGTCAGCTTCTGTTAACCCTGAGCTTCCTTCGCTGGCAGCCGGAAGAAGGGCTGAGTGAGTGCGTGTGCACAGCTGGGGCCAGAGGGCCACAGGAAGACCAGGGGAGCCCGAGGGGAGCCAAACGGGGCCTGAAAGCGGCGCTTGGGGATTCCCGACAGCAACCACAGCGGGGGAAGGTTGGAGACTGAGCCTCCAGCATCATTCAGCATCTTTGAGAGAGGAAAAAGGGCAATGACAAATCGTAGTAGTTATAGTGAAGAATTATTGTTTGTTGTGTTTGTGGTTATTATTTATTAATTATTTCAATCTTCAATTCACGGTCTGGGACTGGTAACCATTCAAGTCCAAGCCAAGGACCGAAGCGTTATTAAGGTAGCATCTGAGTATAGAGGCAGTTCTGATTGGGGTGGGTTTTCTTTTTCTTTTTCTTTTTCAAAGTCAGGATATATTCAGGTTTAAAAAGTTCAAAATTTCCATGTACTTAGGCAGCCATCATTGTCTCTTTTATTCATTAAACATGAAACTCGGTCAACTGAATATTTAAAAATGCATCGCAAATACCATTTACTGGTATTAATGGTTGATATGGGTTGCTGCCAGCGTCCTAGGTATCAACCAAGCACCCTTTTAAAATATATGATGTTCCCAGGAGCCCAGTTTCTGGCAGTTCTGCTGGTGTTATTGCAGGAAGCTGCAATTTCTTGATGATTTAAAATTCTTGGACATGGTACCAAGTGCCCCAATGACAATGGGCATCACTGTTGCATGTTTCACCCATAGCCGGATAGTTTCGATGGCCAGGTCGCAATATTTGTGATTTTTTCCTGTTTCTTCAACTCTGGCGTCTCCTGGTACAGCGATATCAATAAACTCTACGCTTTGGCCCTCGACAACCGGGATATCTGGCATATTGTGTTCCAAATGACGATCCGTCTGTATTCGAAAATCTCACAAGATCTTCACCGTCCCATTTTCGGTGACTTCTTCCACTTTGTGCTCCCATGACTTTTCAGATACAAGAATGTTTTATTTTTTACATAATGACCAGTGGACTAATTTAGCCACTCGATTGTGTCTAGCTTTGTAATCAGTTTGTGTGATTTTGCTGCACTCACATCTTAAGTGTGAAACAGTTTCAACTTTGTCGTTGCAAAGTCGGCAGTTTGGATTGTCAGTGGATTTTTGTATCTTTGCTTTCATGGCCTTGGCCTGCAGTGCTGGTTCTTGAGCAGCCGGGATTAAAGCTTCCGTTCCTTTCTTGAGGGCTCCTCTCTGAAGCCCTCCCCGTGCCAGGCTGCCATCACATTTTCCTTCAACGTTTCTCAAGTGCTGAGAAATTATTGCTGATTATTATTACTGTTTTTATTGTTGTTGCCTTTATTAATAATAATATTAATAATCTCAGCACTTGATAAATTAATAAATAGTAATTAATTAAATAATATTAATTTTTATTGTTATTATTATCATCATTCATTTAATATGAAACTCAGTCAACGGAACATTCAAAAATGTGCCACAAATACCATTGACTGGTGTTAATGGTTGATACGGGTTGCTGCCAGCATCCTAGGGATCAACCAAGGACCTTCTTAAAATCTACAATGTTCCGAGTAGCGCAATCTTTTGCAGTTCTGCTGGTGTTATTGCAGGAAGCTGCAATTTCTTGATGTATTATTAATTATAATACAGTATTAATAATGATGATGGTGATGATGATGATATTCAGACTGGATCTGGCTTTTTTGTCTGCCTGTCGAATCCTAGGATGGGCAGATGTGAATGTTACAGATATCACCCCCAAGATATACATTATTATTATCATTATCTTTATTATCGTCATTATCATGACCACTATTGCAGTGCTAGTAGGATGAACATTAAGAAATACTTACGTTGTTCTGGAAGGTGCTGAAATTGCTGGTCATTTTTCAAAAGTTTTCAGCTCCAAAAGGGCATCTGTTTCATAGAAGGCAAGCGGGCATCTTATGGAAGAGACTTTTTGATGGATTGATGGATTGATGGGCTTTTGAGCCGGCTTCATAGTCTTGTGGTTGAGGTGTTTCATCTGTGGATGGTTCTGCAGAGCCGGACCGTTTTAACATTGTTATACTTTTATCATTTTTACCTTGTGAACTGCACAGAATCGTTGGCAGTTGGGCAGTGCACAAATTGAATAAAGTGAATAAATCAGATTGTTTAAACAATTACAGATGAAAGAGATGTATAAAATGAAGAAGAGCCCATTCAGCCCATGGAGTCTTTGTCTCCCAGTTGTGAAATCTGCCTGTTAATTACATGGGGGGGGCAGGGGGGGGCTCACGTCCCGTGTGCCGGTCTTGGATGGGAGAGAAGCAGGAGGAGGCCTGCTCCCTGCCTGCTTTGGGACTCCCTGGGACTTCTCTGCTCTGCCTGCCTCCTGCTCCCGCCGTCTGCCCACCGGACTTTCTGACGGGGCTCCCACGGCTCGGAGGCCTTGGATTCCCCGGCTGGGTTGATTCCGCCAGAAACCCTTGCCAGACATTCATTGATCTTTCTTTGCCGCCTTGCCTTTTTCTGGTAAAAGGGCTTCGCTTTGTCCAGGCTTTATGAGAAGGGGAGGGGTGGTTTTCCACCTGGGCCAAGTGTCGTTCAACTGGATATTTGCTCTTGCCCAGAGGGGCAGATTTCTTCTCCTGCTTTGACCCGGTTCTTGAGGCATCCTTGCTCCGTCCTAGCTTGATTGCCGCTGGGGAACCTTTTGTGCAGCTCACATCTGCTGGGCCTGGCTGGAGCTGGTTCTTCTGTGGAGGGTTCATCATCAGAACCCTGCACAGAGCACCACCACGAGTGATGGTGCCTAGTTGGGTAATGAAACACCTGCAAGCAAACAAATTCAAAGGGCACAAAGGAGGGATTCCTTTTATTCGCTTCCCTTAGAATAACAGACTAACAGTTGGGAGGGACCTTGGAGGTCTTCTAGTCCAGCCCCCTGCCTAATCAGGAAACCCTACACCATTTCAGACAAATGGATGTCCAACGTCTTCTTGAAAACTTCCAGTGTTGGAGCATTCACAACGTCTGGAGGCAAGTTGAATCTTCCTTCCCTTTGCTTCCCACTTCCGGTTGACTGAAATGGTTGCTTCTTATTGAAGAAAATGATATATGCAGCCTACCATAGTTTTGGAGTATAAGACGCACCAAGATTTTGAAGAGGCAATTAAAAAAAAGTTTTTGCACTCTCCCAAAAACGGCCCGGTTTCCGCAAAAACAGGCCCGGTTTTCCCCCCCACAAAGGGCATGAATAGCCTTTAGGAGGCTTGTAGAATGCTCCTGTCTGGGGGATGGGGCTCCCCAAAAATGAGCAAAAAAAAATTGTCAAAAAAAGGGCATGCGTAGCCTTTTAAGAGACATGCAGAGTGCTGCTGGGGGCGCAAAATTGAGCAAAAAAGGTCCGTTTTTCACTCATTTGTGCCCTCCTCAGCCCCCAGGAGCTCTCTGCAAACCACCTAAAGGCTATGCATGGTCATTTTGTTGAACGGGATGGGGTTTTGTGAGGCAGGCAAAAGAATAGTGTATTCAGTGTATGACGCACCCAGATTTTCAGCCTCTTTTTTGAGGGAAAAAGGTGCATCTTATACTCCGAAAAATACAGTAATCATGATTAGAATCCTAGAATTTGAATGAGCCACTTAGTCTTAGAACGGACATGTGAAACACCCGGCCCATGGGCTTAATCCGGCCCGTGATAAGCCCAGAGTTGTCCCACATGGCCGTCCCGGAGACAAGCACGTTCAGAAGTGGAACCAGAAGGAGAAGCTGAGTCTGAAGAAATCCGAATCGAATGGAACGATGACTTCCTGTGATTTCACGTTTTATTCATGGCACAGCCTAAAATTGTATCTCCCACTAGATCATATTTACCTCAGATGTGAGCCTATTGAATTGATCTCATGTATTTTTGCTAATTATCCCAAATTCCTGGCGATGGAAAACGGGCCACCTTGGGTTCTTGATTGGTGTCCCTGATCACGGGAATTTGCCACCACTTGCATCTTTTCTGGACTCTCCAGCTTTCCAAGTGATGCAATTCTGGTTTCTTTCATTCTCCAAGCAGCATGGATCCTCCTGGTTCCTTTCTAAACGGTGCTGGGAACCAGGGAGAATAGCTGCTACCTGGCAGACGGTTCCAGGTGGTGACAAACTGAGAGTGGGCCTGTTCTGTTTATTGGATTGGGGGAGGGGAGACACAAATGCATTAAGAGCCCAGGGACCCCGGTCGTCTGAGGCTCCCCACTTTCTCTGGACACACGAATATCTTATTGGATATTTATCTAGGCCGGTGGTAGCCGCAAGTGAACGAGGCATTTACATTTCTCTGGAAGATCTCTTGGCCTGTTTGCATTTTTATCAGTTCCGTATATGGCAGGTATCCCATTTATGGATGACTTCATGTGTGAGTAGAGGGAGCTCCATTCGTACGGCTTCCTAAGGAGCTTGCTCGTTCCGTCTTCTGGAACACAAGGAATTTCTTTAGTGCTGACTTTGAGGATCCGTCGATCTCCTTGACCAAAGAGAGAAGCATGTTGGTTTGGCAACTCTGGGAATCCTGGGGCAGGGAAGGATGGAGCTGCGTGTTCTCTTTGTTCCTTTTCTTCGGACGCCAGGATCAGGTGGTGGCCCACAGGGACCCCTGTGGCTGAGCCTTGGCTGTGGCTGGCATGATGGCAGCTAATCTTTTCCCTACCTGCCGGAGGTGGGCTTTGTGCTGGTTCAGGCTGATCAGCTTCACTTGGGCTGATTTCCTTCCTTTGACCATTCAGCTAGTCTGGATTGCAGAGCCTCCCAGCGTTATTGGCTTCCTTTTAAAGGGGGAGGTTGGTGCAGCAGCAGGATCCCTTTTGACAATGTTGAGTTGTGAGGTGTTCTTGGCTAAAGGAAGGTTTGGCTGAGCAACCAGGACCAGCAATGGGAGATCTAGTGGAAAGAAAGGTGGTCACCCTTCGCGAAGAAGAGATAATTGGCCGTCAATTGCAAAAGGGAGCTTCACTTAGAACAACTTCCATCCTGCCCCAAGGATGCCTTTAACGCTATTAACCCTGCCTGTCCCAGGTCCTTGGGAAGGATTTGATAGGCAGAGAAAAATGCCAAGTCTAGTCTAATAATCTGTACGATCAATCATATATACAAAACAATATTCTCGTAGATTTTCACGGGTGTAGGTATGCTGGCCTTGTGGAAATTCAGGTCTTTTCCCGTGTAAGGTTGAGATTGTCTTGGCAATGTTTCAGTGAACGTTATATGGAAATAGGAGCAAAAAACCAACTTCCCTTTCTGGACATCCTAATCTACAGAAAGCCCAACGGCTCCCTAGGACACACCATCTACCGGAAAAAAACACACACACCAACCGCTACTTAAACGCACAATCCCATCCCCACCCTGCACAGATGAACTCTGTAGCCAAGACCCTCATCTCCAGAACCAAACGCCTAGCCGACAAAGACCACCTGGAAACTGAATTACACACTCTCACAAACATATTAATCTCCAATGGCTTCCAAAGAAAAGCAATTACCAACCTAATCCAAATGGAGACTCCCCCCACCCCCCCAAAAAAAACCCGAGACACAGAACAGGACAATGGCGTCGCCCTCCTCCCTTACATCAAAGGCACCACAGATAAAAGCAGCAAAATTCTCCACAAACACAATATCAAGACAGCCTTCAACACTGATCAAGAAATAGCCAACATCTTAAGAAACCCCAAAGACAAGATCCAGCTAGAAAACCAAGTAGACTACGAAATACCATGCAAAATCTGCCCTGCAACATACATAGGACAAACGAACAGGAGAATAAATGCACGCATGGCAGAACACAAGAACACAAGAACACAGTAAGAAAAAAAGATAAAACTTCCTCCCTTTTCCAGCACCTTAAAGCTACAGGACATGAAATTAATTTTGAAGGAACCAAATTAATCTCCAAAACTGAACACTTCAACAAGAGAATAATTATGGAAGCTATCGAAATAGAGAAACACCCCCACAACATGAATAAACATGACGATGCCTCCCACCTGCCAGACATCTGGAAACCAGCCCTGGTAAACAAACGAGCCCCACCCACCACCCAGGCCGTTACAACACAAAACAACAACGGACCCACAGCCAGCACCAATCAGCATCAATCTGCCAATCATGATACAGCCACACAGCCAATCAATCCACTTACTGAAACAACGCTAGCACTCCACACACACCCGCCAAGATTTATAGAAAGACGGCAGCCCCAACCACGCTTTAAGCTGAAAACCCCAGCCTGAAAATGGCGAGTGAGACCTGGCCGAAACGTTGCCAAGAAAATCTCAATCTTACATGAGAAAAGACCCGAATACAACAAGACCAGCATACCTACACCTGTGAAAATCCACACACACACACACACACACACACACACACACACACACACACACACACACTGGTTTGGACCAAATTGATTTTGAAAATGTATGTATGTATTTATTAATCATATTTATATTTTCTTTAGTTTTGTACTTTGCATTTCTTTTTTTGCAATCTGCCTTGACTTTTGGAATAAACAGAAAGTCAGGGTATAAATTCAACATTAAAAGAGTGAATCCGCTCAGCCCGGGCGCTGCCCTCGATTCTCTCTTGGCTCCTGCTCTGCTGATGGCTGGAAGCGGCCCTTCAGCTCTCACCCAGAAGCCTCCCAGAGAACTGGGGCACCCCGAGCAGAAGGGCCTGGTTGCAGGAGCACCAGGGCAGTGGGGGTGGGGGTGCTGCCAAGCAGGGGCTGGGCAGAAGGCTGGGGGGTTCCCAGTCTCGGTGCTCTCTAACTGAGCATCATTGATTTTACGGGAAACATGTTTACAGACAGTGAGCCGATCGACCTGCCTCCTTGAGTAAGAGCTACCTTTCCTTAACGACTGCCGGGGGGGGGGGGGGGGAGTGTGGGATGCCCGGAACAACGCAAGGGATCTAGAGTCCAGTGCCGGGGCTTTTTTCCCAGAGGCTGGATCCCCTTGGCATAATCCTGGGTGCAGGCTGTGTGTGTGTGTGTGTGTGTGTGTGTGCTCGCATGCTGGCAGAGCGTGGCTCCTGCCGGTGACCGAAGGGCTTTGCCTGGCCCTGGCGGAGAAGGGGGGGTGGCCAGAGAGCCCCAATTAATTGGGAAGCCTTTGCCGGCTGGCCTGGCCTGCAGGGGAGATCGGCCTTCCTGTCGATAAACACGTCCCCAGTGCAGCATCAAAGCCGCAGCCCTTTATCAATTGTGGCCTCCCCTTCCCGCTTGTTCCTGTAACTTACCAAGCATTTATGACATTGATTTTGCAATCAGGCGGTTAACCCCCTCCCCTTCCCCCCCTCCACCCTGCCAGCCCCCTGGTCCAGCCTGTCAGTCAGGCCTCCGTGGCCTCGGCTGTGCCAGGAAGCAGCCTTGGCTCCTCGGCTGCACATCCCAAATTGGTCAGTCGCACCTAGATGAAAAGTGATACACACACAGAAGCTCTGTAAAGAAGTAGCCGAAATGTAAGTTAAAGGCCATGGAAGGAAAGAACCCTCAAACCCATTCAGTAGCTCTCAAAGTGGGAGGGTTCATTGTTGCCGCCACCCCCCCCCCTCCGTCTTTGCTTCCCACAGGGCCTCCACCCTCTGGGACAGCTTCCCTGCCCCCTTGGCCCTAGTGGGAAATGTAAGGCAAGATGGGGTCGTGGGTGGCCTTCCAACCTTTCTACTGCCGGTTCTGTGCGCGTGGCAGGGGAAGGATACTGCGGAATCTCCACTCCCTCCCCACTCGGGGGCCAGCCGGAGGCGGCCTTCCCCGGTTCTCCAGACTACTCCCAATTTCCGCTAGAACCTGCTGGATTTCACCCCTGCCTCCGCTGCTTCTTGCAGGCTCCTGGCTGTTGAGCTGAGAGCTGTCCCTGGCCGCCTCAGCCCTCCCGCTGGAGCTAAGGGAGGCGCTTAGGACCAGGGGCAGGACTGGTCCCGGGAGGCCTCCCCTGTCCTCCTGCAGAGCTCCCATCTGCTCCTCCTTGGATCTCTGCATGGCCGAAGGTGCCTGAGAATGGGCGCAAGAGGCATCGTGGGTCAGGGCCAGGGCGTGGGTTTCAGACCAAGCATTTAGACACCCACCCACCCTTGGTGTGGGAAGGAGGAAGCTGTTGCTGGGTGGGAGAATGACTGGATGGAGGTCCACCCATCATCCTTCTTGAGTCGGCCCTTGAGGGGCTCTGAGGGAGGGTGGGGGGCTTCTTGCAGGAAACACAGACTGTCTGTGAGTGGCTTTGGGGGGGGGGCGAGATGGGCTGGGGGCATGGCGTGGCCAGGAGCATGGAGTGACGTGCTTCTTTCTTTGTCTCCCCCCCCCTGCCCACTTTTAGGTCCCGGCCGTGCCAGGTGCGATGAACGCTGGCTGCAGGGCTGACGATGGAAGGCTGTGATTTGCCGGTCATCCTAGGCAAGGACCTCGGGGGCGCTGGGCCTCAGCACCAGCAGTGGCCTGAGTTTGGCAGCGCTCACCACCTCCCCACCGCACCCGATGACACAGAGTCCACCGCAGCAGCCCAGCTAGGCAATGAGCGGGCTTCCTTCTGCGAACGCTTGCCGGGAAGTGCAGCCGCCGCTGCCGCGTGCAGCCCCGAGCCCAGCAGCAAGGAGATCAGCTGTAACGACTTTGCGGCCTCGTTTGCCAGTTTACAGGCCTACATGGAGCCCCCCTGTGCCAGTGCCCATCCTCTGCTCCCCTCGCAAGAGGACTGCGGGAGCGACACTGGCGAGGAAGAGGAGGAGGAGGAGGAGGAGGAGAGCGATATCGAGAATCTGGCCGGAGAGATCGTCTACCAACCGGACGGCTCAGCATATATTGTAGAAAGCCTCAGTCAGCTGAGCCAAGGCGGTGGGGGGCTCCCGCCCCTGCTGGCGAACTCTGCTCTCGCCATCCCAGGAGCCAAGTCGGGGGACTCTGCTGCGGCCGGGCCCCAAGTCTACCCGCAGATCATCAACACTTTCCACATTGCCTCCTCCTTTGGGAAGTGGTTTGAAGGCCCAGACGAGGCCTTTCCCAGCACCTCCGCCCTGGTGGGGGTCAGCCCCGTCCTGCACAGCTTCCGCGTCTTTGACGTGCGCCACAGAAGCAACAGGGATTACCTGAACAGCGACGGTTCTGCCAAAAGTTCCTGCGTATCCAAAGATGTTCCCAACAATGTGGACATGTCCAAATTTGATAGCTTTGTCCTCTACGGGAAGAGGAAGCCCATCCTGATGTGCTTCTTGTGCAAGCTCTCCTTCGGCTTTGTCCGCTCCCTTGTGAGCCACGCAGTGCACGATCACCGGATGACTCTGAGCGAGGAGGAGCGGAGGATTCTTAGCAACAAGAACATCTCCGCCATCATCCAAGGGATCGGCAAAGACAAGGAGCCCCTCGTGAGCTTCCTGGAACCAAAAAACAAAAACTTTTCACACCCTTTAGTTTCCGCAACCGACCTCATAAGCCCCGGCCACAGTTTCTACGGCAAATTCAGTGGGATTCATATGGAAGGGGAGGGGGGCGCCCAGACTGGGGCTGCCAGCACAAGCGACCAGCCCCAGGCAGCAGACCTCTTAGCCCCAGGGGGCCTCTTAAACCTGGGGGGGCTGACAAGCTCAGCTCTGAAGACCCCAATTACCTCAGTTCCCCTGGATGCCCCCTCCTCCAGCCCTTCCGCCGCCTCCTCCGAAGGGAAGGGCCCCGGGGGCCCCGGCAGTGATGCGCAGGGCAGCTCCTTGGCGAAGGCGGAACTGCCCGGGGAGGATCAGGAGGATCAGGAGGAGGAGGAGGAGGAAGGCGCTGGCGGGGGTGGCCAAGGGCTGTTTCCACACAGGCTGGAGCAGGATCCGGAGGAGAAGCTTCCTGCCACCGCTGAGCCCGGGGGGTTGGTGGCCCACAGTGGCAGCCGCCTGAAGGATCTTGCTCTCTCAAACCAAAGCATAACCCCCTTAATGCCTCACGTGCTTCAGGGGGTGTCGAGGGGCCTGGCTCCTCCCGCGGCTCCTCCTCCCGCTCCTCCCTTCGTCTTTGATGGTGCAAACAGGAGGAGCTGCTTGAGCTTTAACCGGGAGGGCAGCCAGAGGGCAGCCGATGATACGGGGGAGGAAAGTGCCAACAGAGACGATGCCCCTGAACTCAGCGAGGGCCCGGAGGGGGAGGATGGGCTCTGCCTCCCCCACCACCAGCACGGAGGGCCCCTCTGTGATCTGGGGGGGGAGGGGTGCCCCCCGGGGGGAGGGGTGGAGTGCCCCAAGTGTGACACCGTGCTGGGGTCCTCGCGCTCCCTGGGGGGCCACATGACCATGATGCACTCGCGCAACTCCTGCAAGACCCTCAAGTGCCCCAAATGCAACTGGCACTACAAGTACCAGCAGACCCTGGAGGCCCACATGAAGGAGAAGCACCCGGAGCCGGGAGGGACCTGCGCCTTCTGCCAGTCGGGGCAGCTGCACCCTCGGCTCGCCCGGGGCGAGAGCTACACCTGCGGCTACAAGCCCTTCCGCTGCGAGGTCTGCAACTACTCCACCACCACCAAAGGCAACCTCAGCATCCACATGCAGTCGGACAAGCATCTCAACAACATGCAGACCCTGCAGAACGGCAGCGGGGAGCAAGGCTTCAGCCACGCTGCGGGGGCCGGGGCCGTGGCCACGGCAGCCGCCACCAGTGTTGGGGGCGGCTGTGGGGCCCCCTCCCCCACCAAGCCCAAGAGTAAGCCTTCCTGGCGATGCGAGGTGTGTGACTACGAGACCAACGTCGCCAGGAACCTCCGCATCCACATGACCAGCGAGAAGCACATGCACAACATGGTGCTGTTCCAGCAGAAGAGCAGCCAGGTGCCCCTCGGCCTGGACGGCCTCTCCGCCGAAGCTGAGCTCTACAATTACTACCTGGGCCAGAACCTGAATATGGACCACAGCCCGGCCTCCGAGGCGCAGTTCCTGACCGGCAGCCATTTCCAGGTGGAGCCCAGCCACACCTTGGCCTCTGTGGCCCCATCCCTAGGTGAGACGTCCAGGTGTTTCTCGGTGTAATGGGAGAGGAAGGGACTACCTTTCGCCCAGCCCTCCTAGCGGCACCTGCCCTCCTCAGTAGGAAGTGGCCCATGTGGGCACGGGGTGGTGACAAGACCCCTCTGCGCCTTCGTTCCCCTCCAGTCTTGGGTGGCGCTTGGAGGCTGCTGGGGCCAGGGGAGAAGGAGAGAGAGGGCTTCCTCTGCGTGCAGTCTCTTGCCGTAAGCCAAAGGGACACGACCCTTCTAAGGTTTGTGCCACTGGAGGCCCTGAGGAGAGGGCTGGGGGTCTTCTCCTAATTGCCACCTTCACCTGCCTTCCTTTCCTATTGCTCAGCACCCCCCCCCCGGGTCCCGGCCTTGGCCAGCCGAGCCGGGACGGAGGGAGCCTTGCTTGGCTGGTGGGCCCTCCAGAGTCGGAGAGGGGGGGCAAGTGGGGAGGGAGCTCAGAAGGTTCAGAGGGTGGGAGCCTCCCAGGGCCGGTTCCTTAGCAGGGACACCTGGGCAAAGCCTGCACCTGAACGTTGTAATTACGAGGGAGGCCTGGTCCTGGGAAGGCTGGAGACCCAACTGGAGGTGCAGCTGCTTCAAGGGCTTGCGGTGGACTCGAGTGAAAGAGTTGCCTTGTCCGAGTCCTTCCATTCCATGGCTAGGAAAAAGGGCCCCGTTGTCCCTGTGCGTGTGGCAAGGACGCTTGTGGAAGCTTTTAGATGAAGAGACTCGGCTGCTGCAGAAGAGGCCAAGCGTCCCCTGAAGGACCCAGAGCTCTCATTTCCCTATGCAAATTGGGTGGCACCACAGATGGCCCCTCCTGAACTCTGGGCTGCGAAGATGAAGCTGCTCAGGCCGCTGGGAGACCCTCCCCACTTGCTCTCCCCCTCCTCCTCTCTGGGGGACAGGCTGGCTGGGGGTGTGGGACGGTCCGGGGTGCCCCAGGCTCTCACATCGCCTTGGCCCGACTGCAGGATAGGGGAAAGGGGCTTTCAGGGTTAAAGCCTCCGTAGCAGCAGCAGCAGCAGCAGCCCAGGTGCTCCGGACCCCTTTCCCTGGGGATACGCCCCGCCCTCAAACGGCTCCTGGCCAAAGTTTTCCACCTCGTGTTCAGCAGCTGCAGCTTGTCTCCCCGTGACTTAAGCCGACTCCTCCTCCTCCTCCTCCTCCTCCTCCTCCTCCTCCTCCTCCTCCTCCTCCTCCCTTGGGCGGAGGGAGCTGGTGGGTCTCGTGAGGGTTTGGCAAAGGCTGCGATGTCCACTGCGCCACTTTCTCCTGCGGCCGAGCAGACCCAGTTCCTCACTTCTTGCTCTAGAAATTCCTCCTCAGGGTCCTCGTTGCCCTTCTTGAAATGGTTTGAATTTCTCTGCTGGTGCTTAGAACTGGATCCAGCACTCAGTTGGTTCTGACCAGTGGACAGAGCTGTTGTTCCCCACAATTGGGGAATTGCGGTTCTAATGTATGCCGTATCAAGAGGACAGGTGCCTCTGTGCAAAAAGCAAGGAATGTCTGAGGAAGAAAATGGCAAAGAGCTTCATCGTGTGATCTTTGTTAGGTGGGAATAGAATAAAAACCAAAACACAAACTATCTAGTAAACCAATGCTATTAGTTGGACGTGGAGAGATGTGGGGATGTTAGCGTGATCACACAGAACAGCACAGCAGGCGTCCCGTCGTATGTGGCAGGGTTTTGTGGGCCCCGGCCAGAGGAGGAGATGCCGAATAGCCCCGCAGGGTGGAATGCCAACGGGAGGCAACCAGCCCACCCCTCAGCCCCCTTTAGGCCTGTGGGGCAGGCGTGCGCCAGTGTGCTCGTGGGTTACATTGTGGTGGGAGAGCCACGTGGGGGACTAGCCAGGCACGCTCCAGCTGGGCCGAGAGCCCGGGGTCCCCTGGAGGTGGGCAGTTGGCCAGGGAAACCTCTCTGACTGCCCTTCTTCTCTCTCTGCACAGTGGGGGGAGAGATCCCTCTGGAGCCGCCGCTCGGGGGAGGGCAGCTGCTGCCCGAGGAGCTCGTGAACCTGGGGGAGACCTTTGACCAGAGCAGCGACCCTTCACGGAAGCTGTTCCAGTGTGCCATGTGCAACAAGTTCACCACTGACGCCTTGGACCTCCTGGGACTGCACCTGAACGCGGAGCGGGCCCTGCCTGAGGAGGAGTGGAAGGGGGCCGTGGGGGAGGCCTACCAGTGCCGGCTGTGCCATTACAGCACGCAGCTCAAGGCCAACTTCCAGCTGCACTGCAAGACCGAGAAGCACCTGCAGAAGTACCAGCTGGTGGCGCACATCCGGGAGGGTGGGAAGGCCAACGAGTGGCGCCTCAAGTGCATGGTGATGGGGAACCCGCTGCACTTGAAGTGCAACGCCTGTGACTATTACACCAACAGCCTGGAGAAGCTGCGCCTTCACACTGGCAATTACAGGCACGAGGCCAGCCTGAAGCTGTACAAGGTGAGGCGGCCGGGGGGGGGGCGTGGGAGGGCAGGGGCTCGGGGGGGGGGGGGGGGCTCCAGGCCAGCAGGCGCCACTCCTCGCCCCTGCCTGCTGAGGCCCTTGTTGCCCCCAAGGCCGATGAGGGCCATCGCAGGGCCACCTTCCGCCCCCCCTCCGCTGGGTCTGCCTGGCTGCAGCTCCCTCTCCCCACTCCTCCACACCCCCCCCAGCACAGAGTCCTTCCAGTGGGGTGGCAGAATTGCTCCAGACGTTTCTATCGATTTTCCCTGGACTGCGAGCTTCACCTTTCCCTCTAATCACCCCGTAATGGCTTTAGTATGAACAATCGGGCACCACCTGCGATAAATCTAAGCGGCAGCTTTGCTCCCCAGACACGTCGCCTTCTGGGCTTTGGCCGGCTGCGCTCCTGCTTCCCAGCCCTGCCTGCTGCCCTCCTCCCTTCCCCTCCGGAGGCTCTGCCCCTGGATCTTAGCCCCCCCCCCCCCGGCCCCAGAAGCCACAGTGGGCACCTCTGATCTGTGGGGAGGATGTTGGCATCCTGTGGGCTAGAGGGAGGGTTCCCAGCAGCCTCTTTTCTCTCCCCAGAGGTTTCACCTGCTGGTTCATTTCTGCATCTTGGCGAGAGCAAGGAGGTGGCTCTGGATGCAGCTCCCCCTTTGGTTTATGTGGGGGGGACGGACTGCTGGGTGCTGCCTGCCTGTGGTGTGTGTAGCAGCAGACTGGCCTGGTGGGGGACCTGTGGGTTCATTGGCCCCACCCCCAGCCCTCCCTCCGCTCTCCTTGGCCTCTCCTAAACGGAGTCCTTCGCCTGGCACTTGCCTAATCAGTTTACAGTGCAGCTACCTGGATGTAATCAGGTTCTCTCCTCTTGGAGGGAGAGAATCCCTCCAATGGCTGGCCGGGTGAGAGAGAGAGAGAGAGCGCCAGGCCACCCCCTGGCATTCTCCTTTCTTCCTGATGCTCCCTAACTTCCGGGCACCACGCAGATGAAGCCCGCCAGGAAACACAACGCGTCCCTCCCGCCTACAGTGGCTGGCAATGCTCCAGAAAGCTCCAGTGTCAGGAGCCCCCTGCGCCCCCCCCTCCCCCAGCCCTTTGCTTGTAGCATCATTCTCCCTGGCAGAAAAAGTGTGGGGGGGGGAGGCCTTTCCAGGGGGGGCCTTCTGGCTGGACTCTGGACTCCTTTCCCGAGGGAGCTGGGCCAGTTTGCCTTGCTGTGGCCTTGGGGCCTTTTGTCCATTAGTTTTGTTATTCCACACTAACAAGGCAGAATAAAAGTACAGACACAAAGTGTGAATGATGTAACTTCTCCGTGAATCATCCTAATGTTGAATGAAGAGGAGACATCTATAAAATTATTTCCAAAATCCAAATCCAACACAACGGACCGTTTCCCACCCAGCGGAGGTTGCTCAGGTGCAGCTGCTGAAACAGTTCTTGGCCTGGTGGAGCTGGAGGGCTGGAGATCAACCTGGTGCTTGAGATTTGCCCTGTTAGATTTTAAGCAGTGGTGATCGACAGGGGGGATCCCTCTAAGCCCAGGGATCCACCCGAAGCCTATTGACAGGGAGGCTGTTGGGAGCGGTGGGGGAAGGGCCCTTCTGGCTTCCTTGCCCCCTTGTCCTTGCCTGCCTTCATGGCAGCTTTGAACGGCTGGACGTGACCCCGCGCTCCCTGGGAAGTGCCCGAGGGCCCCCCCTTCCTCTGCCCTCGTCCCTCTGCTTCGGGGGCAGAGCTCTGATCCTTCCTCTCGGGCGGCCCTTCCTTGGCCTGGGTCCTCATGAGGTCCAGGGCCTGAGCTGCTCTGGCGATGGCATTGCTGGGGCTTCAGCTGGTTTAGGCCGCAGAATAAAGATTGCGCCAATCTCCCGAGATCTGCCAGATTCATTAGTTGGGTCACTTGTGCCCCCTCAGTGAAAGGATCCGCATTCTGCTCCCAAAACAGACGGGGGACCCTCCCCATCGAGAGCTGCTTGTTCTGAAGCTCATGGACCCAGCAGGCCTCTTGTGCGCGTTGTCCGCATCGCACCGGTTGAGCAGCCAGCGTGGCTCTTAGTCTGGGGAAGAGGCTCCCTTCCCAGGGCCTGTTGGCAGCCCCCTCCCCTCGGCCGGCCCCTCTCTTCCGCCACCTGCCCCTGTTCCGTCAATTTGTGGGCAGTCGAGATTTTCAGTCGTGTTTATCCAAACTTGTGGCCGTCCTCCACTCCCTGCCTGGCTCACCTCCGGCTTTTGAATAGGAGATTGGCTAGCTGCCAACAGGGCCTTTTGGGAAAGAGGCAAGCAGCCCCGTAGGAGAGAGGCCGCTAATCATCCCTACCAAAGGGGACGTTGGAGCACCTGAACGTAATCCAGGTTGCTACAAGGCAGGTGGCTGGTCCTGGGAGAGGAGCCCCCCCCCCTCCCTCCGTCTCTTGGGCTGAGCTGTTTCCTCCAACGCCCCTGAGCGGCTTGCCTTTTGCTGCTGCTGCCTTCCCTGGAGAGTGTCCCCCCCCCCTTGCCTCGATGTCCTTGGGGTCTTCCAGGACTAGGAGTGTTGACAAGGGCTGGAGCGCCTCAACAATCCCTTCCCACCGATTTTGGCAGGAGTGTCAGTGGGGAAGGAAAGGGGGGATTCAGGCGGGGAATTTGAAGCCAGCTGGGGGCACAGGAGCTTCTCTGCTCTGGAAGCAGCTTCAGGCTGGACCAGCAGTGCCCCTTTGGATAGGGAGGGTCGGAAGAAGAGTCCAGAAGCAGCGGCTGAACAGTCTGGACCGAGGGAGCCCTTGCAAGAGAATCTGAGCCAGGGGGTGTTTAAGGAGAAAGCAGAGCCGAAGAACCAGCCCTGTGGGGCAGTTCCTCCAGACCGGGGTTTTTCCCCACTTTCAGTTTGGTATTTGGCATGATTCTCGCAGTCGTCATGGGGCTGGATGGCTTATAAAGGTAATAAAATAGGTAAATAAAATAAATAAATCTGGCGGAGAGCCTGGCCAGAAGAAATATCGTCTCAGCAGCTGTTCAGGACCTCGGAGCTCTCACGAAATCCCCATGATTTATATGACCTGCAGCTGAGGGGCTGCGTGACGTACGGATCCTACTCAGGATTGTCCATTGCTGGCGTTATAGTTCAAAGCCTGTTTTGCTTTGCATGGTGTATAATCCCCCCCCCCCCTCCACCCCCAGCTTCCCTCATTAATGTCCTTCTTCCAAACTGGTTTGTTGTCTTGGTCTGGGAGGAATCCGGTCTTGCATCTGAGTTTCCTAAAGAGCCGTAAGCCTTGGCTGATCACTACAACGGAATCTGGGCGGTTCTTCTCCCATTTTCTCGTTCCCCGCAATGCGCCTGTCCTGCTGAAACAGAAGCAGCTCTGTAGCATCCATGGAGACGTCGAGCCTGAAGCGCAATGTGACGTCCACCCAGTTACGTTGGAGGCCTTGTTGCCATCAGTAGGTCCCAATGTTGACAGTGGAGAGAGGCTCCCGTGGAAGGCTGCAGGGCCTCCATTCCTCTGCTCCCTTTCGGCCTTTTTTCAGTGACCTTACGCATCAGGCGGAAGGACACACAGCCGCCTTCCTTCCTTCCCTCTAATTAAACAGCGCTTGGCACACAACGGCAGCCCAGGAAGACGCTTTCTCACGTGGGGTTGCATTGCTAGATCTGACCCCACTCAGGCAGGCACTGAAAAGGAATGAAAATCCGTTGGCTCCTTTCTCCACCAGGACCAAGGAGCTGAGACGTCTCCAGCAGATCATGTCGTTGTCTTTTCCAATCCTTGATACGGAGAAGCATCTCTCCTTCATCCTGGAGGCTGCAAGGGAAGGGCCTGCTCCCTGCCCATTGATACAGTTGTTTGGATGGTGGGTGCTACAGCTGAGCTCATGTCAAGGAAGGGAAAGCTGCTGCTGCTGCTGCTGCTGCTTAGAGCACCGGGGGCCGATGAAAGGGTCAGGGGGCTCCGTCGAGTGCCAGGACCTGCTGGGGGTTGAATTTTCGGTCCATGTATCTCAGCAGAGTCTCTTCTGCAAGCATTTAGGGTCTCCTTCTGCCTGACCCCCTTTTCCTCAGAGATGGTGGGCGCTAGGCCTTCTGAGAGCTAGCAAGGAGAAGAAGAGGTACTACTGCAACAATCTTCTTCCTTTCGGGTCAACTAATTCTCATTGAGGTTCAGCCAAATGGGCGTTTTTAAATGTCGTAACCTTGAGGTGTAGCTATCCTCCGTTTTATTCACCAAATATTCTCAAGGCTGTTTGATTACAGAACTCTTGTATCCGGCCAGAGGCTGTTACTGTAGGAATTTAAGGCAGGATTGTTCATGTAATTGCTTGTAATTGTAATTTATAATTCTTATTTCAGGCAAGGAATTCAGCTGCACACTACCAGCTGGAGGCCCTGACAGAATCATTGCTATATAAGTCTCCTTGAAGGAGAGTTGTCCGTCTCTAAAAGAAAAGAATATAAGTAACTTAAGGTTCAGCTGTAGAATCCGTGGGGCTCCCCGAGTTTGATTGCTTGCAGACATTTTATTGCCCAACTAGGTAACAACATCAGTGTGAGTGGGTGTGAGGTACGTTTATACACCATAGCTTGCTATTCCAGTTTTGGTGGAGATGTGGTTTTCTTCTTGGTGATTCCTTTGATTAGGGAATTGTTTTCTGTGTGATTCGCCCCTATTTATCTGGACATTGGCTGCTGGAAAGGATTCGCTCTGCGCTTTTTGTTTCCTTCTTAGTTCTTTTATTGTCCCTTTTGTGATACGGAGCATCCCTGGCAGGACAAGCTACTGTATATGAATAAGGGACCAAACCCCACATTCATTCCTACTGATGATGCTGTCTACTTGGGTAAAATGAAACGCCTGCAGGCAAAGAGCCGAGTTCACCCAGGGCTCCAGAGCTGCTCTCGTCTCTTGCTGAGCGGCTTCTCCTTCGTGTGTTCGCATCTGTGTGGGGACTTTCTGGGCCTGGGGTTCTGGAACCCCAGGTGAGGGCAGCTCTTGTTTCCCGCGGGATGGGCAGCTTCCTTCGCGTGGACCTGCTTAGGCTTGTGATGCACACAGAAATGGCAGCCACCCGCAGCCTGGGCCCCGGAGGCCTTGCTTTCTTGGGGCCCTGAGCAAAAGGCTCGGTTTTCTTGGCTTGTGTGACGAGAGGCACTTGAACCTCAAGGAGCTCCTTGACATGTGCTCAAAACTTCCCTAAGTTGGAACAAGCTCCAGCCGCTCATTGGGAGTATCTAAGAGATAAATTCTGTTAGGTTCTAGGAGTGTGTGTGAGAGAGAGAGAGGTGGGGGGGGTGGAAGGGAACTTGGAGGTCTTCTAGTCCAACCCCATGCTTAGGCAGGAATCCCTACACCATCTTCTTAAAAACTCCCAGTGTTGGAGCATTCACAACCTCTGGAGGCAAGTTGTTCCCCTGGTTAATTGTTGTGACAGTCAGGAAATTTCTCCTTAGTTCTAAGTTGCTTCTCTACTTGATTAGTTTCCACCCATTGCTTCTTGTTCTACCCTCAGGTGCCTTGGAGAATAATTTGACTCCCTCTTCTTTGGGGCAACCCCCTGAGATATTGGCAGACTTGCTATCATGTCTCCCCTGGTCCTTCTTTTCATGAAACTAGACATTCCCAGTTCCTGCAACTGTTCATTGTATGTTTTAGCCTCCAGTCTCTTAATCCTCTTTCTTGCTCTTCTCTGCACCCTTTCCAGAGTCTCCACATCTTTTCTACATCGTGGCGACCAAACCTGGGTGCAGGATTCCAAGGGTGGCCTCACCAAGGCCTTATAGAGTGGCGTCAACCCTTCACGTGATCTTGATTCCCTCCCTCTGTTGATGCAGCCTAGAATGATGCAGCGTCTCAGCCATGAAAGCCGGCTGGGCGACTGGGCCAATCCCTTTCTCTCAGCCCAACTCACCTCACTGGGTTGCTGCTGTTTGCCACCTTGAGTTATTTATAAAAATAATAAAGGCGGGATATACATTAAATATATATATAATTGGTGTGTTTGAATGTCTGAAGCCAACTCACAGGAGCTGAGCAGGAATGGGCCACATCCGGCAAGCCATCCTGTTGGGAGGCCGCTGGTTTTATAATATCCAGGCCGAGGCCTTGCGGGTTTACAAACCAGTCAAAGCGAGAATTCTCCGAGGGCCGAATCCTGAAGGGCTGATTTGAGGAGCCGAGGAGGCCATGGGAGGAGAGCAGCTGTCCCAGCTGCTGCTGGGGCTACCAATGCGGGGCCCCTGCCTGGCTTGGGCCTTCCCTCCTACAGGGCAGCCTCGTTAAGGGCTGATCTGCTTAGCTGGCCGGTGGAGCTGGCTCTTGCCTCCCCGGGGGCCGTAGCCCCTCCTCATTAAGCCGGTTGGGGCTATTGATTGGGCATTTGTGTTTGGAAGAGTCTTACTTACTCCATGCATTATCTTGACAGATTGATCAGACCTGATTGAGAACCTCTTAAAGGAACGAACAGCTATAATGGGAAAGTTGGACTCTGTCATCCGTTAGGGTGATTCTGGAGCGAGAGGAACAAGGCTGACATCTTGGAGCAATTGTATTTACAATTAACATGGCTGAAAACGATTGCCTCTATTGATCCCCCCTTCCTGCAATTACAGCCCCATTGTTTACATTCCAGCACTTCAGTTATAAAAAGGAAATTCAATAATTATTGCATTATTTAAAGTTAAAGTGCCACAGAGTTTGCTGGCTGTGCTTGCTGCTTGATTTAACATTCAGTAAAATCTATGCTGAGCTTTCCATCCTGAGTCCGAGCAATGTAGGCTTTTAATGAGGCTGGGAAGGCGGAGCAAAATCCTACCAGCCAGCTCTCCCTGGGGAATGGGAGAGGGATTCGAATCCGGCTCTGATGGCTGGAAGAGGTGGAGCAAACCACGGGGAGAAAAGTGATCGGCACTGGTCTGGGAGGGGCCTGTTATTTAGGGGGAGGGGCTCACCTGAGAGTATCTTGGCACACTGCCACCCTCCTGCCCCACCTGGGAGCGGGGCAGAAGGGGGAGCTCGGCCTTGAAACTGCACCGGTTGGGTGCGGAGGAAATCTAAGCGGCTGTGAAATTGATCAACCGTCTCCTGGGGCAAACGGGCCTCCCTGCCCGCCCGGCTTCTCTCCTCTCCTTCAAGGTGCTGCTTGCTTGAGAGTCAGGGCAGCAGAGACCCCTCTGCCTCCGGGCTCCAGCTGGAGCCACCAGCTGGCAGGTTCTCTGCCGCCTCCTGAGCCACCTAGACTGGCACGAGGCCCTTGGATGGTGGGAGGAGCAGAGGTGCCAAAGTCTGACCCACAGCAGAAATCCCCTCTTCCCTCCTCCTTCGCCATCTCCGCTGTCCCTTTCCTCCGACCGCGGTGGTGGGGGTGGCCCTGAGGGGGGTGGGCGCAAGGAGAGTTTCCTTCTTTGCCCCTCCGGACACTGAGGGCTGCCGTGGGGGGATTGCAGGCGACTCAGGTGCCGTGCAGAGAGGTTGCCCTGCCCCGGGCTGCAGCCCCTCTCCCATACGCGGGCTGGGGGGGCGGGGGGGGGGGTTACAGAAACGTCTTGCAGATCAGATGGGACTTCAATCCAGCTGCAAAAGAAGTGAAGGGATCCGGAGTTGACATTCTGTGGACACCTCCCCTCCCCCCGGAACCTCCTAACCAGAATCTTCTCCGGAGGAAGAGACGCTCCAGGCTGAAGGGGGTGATCAGCCTGTCCTCTCAGAGTTAGCTTGGAGTTTTCTAATGACCTCCAGCAGGCAAAATAGATTATTGGGGGGGGGGGGATTCAATAAATCCATTTTAGTGGTTTCCAGACCAGCCCCAAAGATCAGGGAGGCTTCTCTTCTGGTGGGGAATTGTTGAGTTCCTTTTCTACTTGCTCATTTCCCCAAAAGGAAAAGCCCACATAATTTGGGGTATGGTGTGTGTACATAGATCACCCAAAACTAATATTTCCGGGCGACCATCCGGCTGCAGGAGATGATGGACAGGGGGGGGGGGGCAGCAGTTGACTGGAGGTCGGGCCAAGAGGCCGGGCCTGGCGACACCAAGCGGCTCCCCGGCAGAGCGCCTGAGGAGCCCCCCTTTGTGCCCTGGGAGGCCGGGCGCTGTGCTGAAAGGGGGAGCAGCAAAGAATCAGGACTTTCCCCTCCTCCTCCTCCTCCTCCTCCTCCTCCTCCTCCTCCTCCTCCTCCTCCGTTGCTGCCCTCCTTCTCCTTCCCCTTTGCTCCTGTGTCCCAAGCGCCTGACCCAGAGGCAGAAGGGCTGCTTTCCAAGGGACTGGACTGGAAACCAAGCAGGTTCTTCCCTAGGAACCGGTGGCTTCACTAGAAGTCATTCTGGTCCACAGGCTGCCTTTGCTCAACAGGGCGGCTGTTAGACAGCAGCCTCCAAGGACCCCCTTGGCTGGCTAAGGATGAGCACGGAGGAGTTTGGAAGCAAAGGTCTCTTGGAAGCAGAATCCTTCCGCCCTGCCTGCCTCAAGGAGGCTCCCGTCCTTCCCAGGATACTCTCGCAGTGCCAAGGGGGTGGGGGGGTGGGGGGCAAAGGGGCACTTGGGCTCTTTTGGAGGTTCAGATGCAGATTCCAGAGGGAGCTCAGCTGTTCCTCCGCTTCTCACCTGGGCTCCTTCTTCTGTGCTTCTCCCTGCAGCACCTTCAGAAGCACGAGAGCAGACTGGAGGGGGAAAGCTGCTTCTACCACTGTGTCCTTTGCAACTACTCCACCAAGGCCAAGCTCAACCTTGTTCAACACGTGCGCTCCTTGAAGCACCAGCGAACCGAAAGTTTGCACAAGTTGAAGCGCTTGCAGAAGAGCCTTCCCGAGGAAGAGGAGGACCTGGGCCAAATCTTCACCATCCAGCACTGCCCAGCTGCTGACATTGGTGAGTGGCCTTCTTGACCAGCAGGTTGCAGTCCTGCTCCCATTGCTTGTGTGGTAGGATTCCAGGGCCACGCGTGTCTTTCCCCCCTGAGCATTGCATGTGGACGATACTGCTTAAGATTTCTAGTCTGTCCAGAGCGGTGAGATGTTTTCGGTGCTTCTGGGGTCCGAGCTGGTCTGGGGCAGGGAGCCGGTGGTTTCCAGAGGCCTCCGCTGCAGTCCGGTCGAGGGTGCTAAACAGTCGCTTGCCCCGGGCTCCTCCTTGTTTGGGCCGATTGGCCTTTTGCAGGCATCCTTGGCAATGGTGGTCAGGCCCTTCTGTAGAAGGCAGGGGGTGTGAGAGAGGGAGCCCAGCCCCTCGGCCTCCTCAGCAGATTCTGGGAAAGCTGCAGGCAGCTCAAAGGCTTCTGGTCCTTTCCCAAGCGAAGTCCGGTGTTCAAGTGAGACGCATCAGGGCGTTGGGTCAGCACGGAGACAAAAAGGAATGGGGAGCGGGAATTTGGAAAACATGGAGTGTTTTGCCATAAAATCAAGGAGAAACGAAGGCATCTTGGTGGGACGCTTCCTTTAAGGCTGCCCTCGTATGGCCTCTCCTGTGCCTCCCATTCTGAGTAGGATAGGCTGCCTCCATCCATGGAGGGAGGACTTCAAAGAGAGGCTGGGCAGCCTTTGGCCCAGAATGGCATGAGGCCCTCTTGGTGGGCCTGCTGTCTAAATGGGAGCCCCCAATCCTTTAAACAGTCTTTTTGCACTGGCGTTGAACCTTTGGGCTCGCCTGCTTCCTTTCTCAGATCTCCCCCTTGCTGCCAAGGGTCCTCTGCAGTGGGCATCATCATCATGGCTGGTTTACTTAGGTTTTGCTCAGCTGGCCCGAGTCCAAGCATCTGGTTGCTTTGCCCAAGAGATGCTTGGTCGCCCCCTGTTCTCTTTCTGATTCCAGCTCAGTCCTCCGCTGTCCTTGCTTTCCACCCCCCCCCGGCTTCCTTCCTGCACAAGACGCCCCCCCCCCTCCCAAGTGGGGACTCAGAGCAACTTTGCTCATCCTTCTCGCGGGTGATGGTGGTGGGTGATGGGTCCCTCTGTGCTTTTCTGCCCCCAAGAGGAAGAGACGCTTGGTTGCCGAGAATTGCTGTTCCTTTCAGGCTCACCCGGCCTCTTTGGCCCCGGCTGTTCCAGGGAGCGGCTCCTGTTCAGCCCAGGCGGAGGAGAGAGAAGGAGGCAGAGCTGAGCAGGTCTCCCGGCTCCCCCTGGCTCCCCCTGCAGCTGAGGGGACCTGCTCCGTCTCTTGCCCCTTTCCCCTCCTTTGGGGTTATTCTCTCCCTCCATCATTCTGTCTTTTAGCCTCGCAGCAGCTTGGTGCAGAGAAAACATTTGACCAATAAATAGGCTAGAATTATGGAATGTTTTGCACGAATATGGATTTGATTGCCGAATGTGGTAAGAATGGTATATGATGGAAGTAAAATATGCATGAGAACAAATGGAATGCTTAGCAAATGGCCCAGGCAGCGGGCAAGCAAAGGTGATAATGCCCCCTTCCTTCTTTCATACATTAATGGATGTGTAGAAATAATATTTTTGGTGATGTTGCTTTTGAATGTAGTTAATGCCGTGTTGGTAGTTGAAAAGCCAAACGTGTTGTGGCCTATGTTAGAAAGCCTGGTATTTTTCATTTATTTTCTGTGATCGTATAAACATGGCTTATCCCAAAAGATGGTGGGTAGGTATGTCATTGTTTGAGACTGTTCCATGTTTTGAGGTGTTTTCTTTCCATTTTGAACTTGCTAAGCAGTATTTGCAGAAGAACAAAAGTTGGAAGCAGAGTTGGAAGGGACCTCGGAGGTCTTCTAGTCCGACCTCCTGCTCAAGCAGCAAACCCTGGCACCGTTTCGGACCAGAGGGGCTTCAGTCTCTTCTTAAAAACCTCCAGTGGTGAAAATACCTACAACTTCGGGAGGGAAGCTGTTCCACTGGTGAATTGCCCTCCCTGTCAGGAAGTTCCTCCTCAGTTCTAGGTCGCTTCTCTCCCTGATTGGCTTCCACCCGTTGCTTCTTGTCCTGCCCTCGGGGGCCTTGGAGAATAGCTTGACTCCCTCTTCTTTGGGGCAGCCCCTGAGACGCTGGAAGACGGAGCAGTACATTCAGCTCCTGTTAGGACTCAACTACAGGGGTAGCAACCTGGGTTTCTCTGTAGGAGTCTTCACCCGAGGCCACTTCCGGCCTTGCCTGCCAGGAGCAGGGGGGCTGCTCTTCCTTCTGGGACCTTCCTCCCCCCACCCCACCCCACCCCACCCCACCCCGGTTGCCCTTGGCCTGAGCCCGGGTGTCCACAGACTTTCCCAGGGAAGCCAGGAAAGGCCAAGGCTGAGGAAGTCAGCATCCCTGGGTGAGCTCCCTCAGTTTTTCTGACTGCTTGGTTGGTTGGATAGACACACATGCACACACAAGTGCACACACACCAGTGTATGTCAACTGACCAGCAGCAGCCAGGAGGAATTGCCCCAGGGCTCCTCGCCTTACTTCTGACGGCTTGATACACAGTTGGGCAGGGGGGGTGGAGAAGAAAGAGGCAGGAGGGGAAGCAGGATTCCAGGCGCTGGCCCTTCCTCCCCTCCTCTCTGTCTCTTCCCCCTCTGGCCCATCCATGCCAGCCTGAGAGCCCCAGGTCCAGCCCCCGGAAGTCTGGCTCCTCCAGGGCGTCCCAGCGCCTGCCTGTGCAAGGGTGTCCCGTTCCCCCTGAGCAGCCAGGCCACCACCCCGTTCAAGGAAAGAAGGCACAGGCTGAGCAGGAGGAGCAAGGGGGGGTCTGCCGTGGGGCAGCCACGGTGTCCCAGGCCCAAAGAAGGGGCTAGTGGAGCAGGGAGGGGGGGGCTCCTCCCCACGCTTGTCCTCAACAGCTCCTGTCGCCCATTAAGCAGCGAGAGGGGAAGCTGGAGCTGTCGACTTGCCCCAGAGCTGTATCTGCCACCCAGATGGAAAGCTGGCTGCCCAATTTCGGGGCTAGAAAACCTGGCGGTGGGTGGGGGGGTCCCTCTGCTGGCCACAGCCGGGCAGTCGTGGGCTGCTCTCCCTGTTGGGCTGGGCCTGGAAGGGCCCCCACCCAGCGCTCGGCCCTCCTGTCTGCTAAAGGATGCCTGGGAGATCGCAGACATGGCAGCCTTGGGGGGGGGGGAGGGGGAGGGTGACAGTGGAGGGGGCGCCTCCTCTTTGCTGCCAGGCAAGACTGAAGCAGGCGGAATCCCACCTGTGAAGGTCTGCAGAATTACAGCAGGTGGTTGGGTAAATACAGTCCGCCCTTCTCAAAATGGCTGCCCTGCCGGCACCTTCCGGGAAGAGCAGGTGGCCGACGGACGGCGGGTCCTCATTAACCTCTCGGGCTGCTTGAAGTGAGTCAAAACTAGGCAAGTGACCCCAAAGCCCAAAGGGACGCCTCAAAGCATGAAATGGGCATCAGAAATACAGGAAAGAAATAAAACGGAAGAACCTTTGGGGTGATGTCAGTTTCTGCCAGTTCATCTATGGGCCTCCTTAATTCCTGCCTACGGGGAGATCTGGGCCTGGTTGGGGTGGGGGGTCTCTTCCCTCTCAGCTCTCAAGGGGGGGGGGAGAAGACGGGGCGGGGTGGGGGGGGGAGACCCCCCCCCATGGTTTTCTAGGCAACGTGTCAGCCAGGAAGGGACTTCAAGGGATGGGGAGCATTTCTATCCTTCCATTCAAAAACATTTGTTTCCCTAAAATTAGTCAGTAATGAATGAGCCAGTTCATCTGTCAAGTGCCCCCTGCTCCCCTCCCCCTCCCCCTCCCCCAAGGGGACAAAGGGGGCAGTCAGAGCTGCCGCCTCAACCTCCCTTCAGTCTCCAGCTGCCCCCCCACCCACCCACAAATGGGGTTTGTGCACATCAAGCACCCCCCCCCACCCCACGGATGCCTGTGCAGCACATTCCCCCCTCTCTCCAGAGGTTGATTGTAAATGAGTCTGGAGGGCAAGAAAAGGGTTTGGACCTAAAGAGTCTGATTTCTAAATGCCTTTTAGGGTTAGAAGGTACTTTACCATTTAGTCAAATTTATTACATTAAACGAAGTCAGTTTGGAATACTGAAATATTTTCAGGGAAAACTGATAATTTTTAAATCTCTGTTTACCTTTAAATATAAAGTGGGGACAAGGCCACCCCCTTGGCGGTTGTTCCGGCTGCAGCCTTCGGGGAGCTGCCTTCCTTCGGTGGGTTTCCTATGGGGAGAGCGGGGGAGACTGCTGCCCTGAGAGCTGGGGATCCCCTTGGCTAGTCAGAGGAAGGGAGGCCTGGGGGTTGGGACGGCATAGGGTTGCACACACAGGGAACACGCGCCCAGTGGCCCCTTTTTCAGCTGACGCCAACCAGCAGCTTCTGCTAAGAGAGTCTCACTTTTAAGGTGCAGCCATGCAGGCAGAACTTCAGAAAGTTGCAAATCTCTGAGCAATTTTGTGAGCATTAAAAATGTCCTCTTTGCCAGAAAGGTCATTCATAACTTGGCTGCCCTGCTGATGTACAGTCAGTGATATTGATTGATTAATGTATAAAAAGCAGCAAATGCATTTGCTTCTAGGGAAGAGGATAAAGTGCAGGCGAGTCTCTCTTTATTTTCACCTCATCCTTTTGTTTGAAGGACATCCACCCCCCACTCTTTTTTTGTGTGTTGCCGGCTTCGGTTAAGGGGGATACAAAAAGCCAGTTTCTGCCAAATAATGCATTCACAAAAGGAACATTGATTCACATCAGTGTTGCTTGAGTTGCCCTTGCGATGAAGTGCCTCCCGCGTTAACCCTTCTCTTCACCTCAGGCAAACCGCCCGGCCGCGCGTAGCCTAGAAAGGGCTGCAGAGGACGGGCCCTGAGGAGGAGAGAGGCGGCTGCGTTTCCCAGCAGGGAAGGAGGACCGGCCGTTCTCTTCCAGACGGCGGGTTTGTTGGCCGTGTTAGGACGGGGAGGCCGGGGGGGGTGGGTGGGTGGGGGGTAGGTGGGAGCCTCTCGGCCGGCTTGGCTTAACTGAGCGCACGGCCCTGGAGCACGGCGGCCCAAACCTTCGGCCTGTACTGAGGGAAGAGGAATTGTCTGGGGCCTCATATTGAATATATAAGATAGTTAATGTGTATAAATAACACATTTCCTTTATTTTTAAATATTTTGGGGGGGTTTGTAGAGCCGCACGACAAGCTGTCCGGGCCCACGAACAGCCTGTGGCTCACGGGTTGGACCAGTCTGCTCATACAGGCCCATTTGGGGCCATCAGAAACATGTTGGATAATATTTATTTATACCTCAAATTCAGAAAACAGCCCATCTCCCTCACAAACTGACTTTGGACAGTGTACAATATAAAACATTAAAAACTATATATAAGTATTAGAAGGCAAGGTAGATAAAATTCAAGGTTAAAAAGATGGGTTACGGTTACGCATTTCCAAAAGGCCAGTTGGGACCCCCCCTCACCTCTTGGGGGGGGGGATATTCCCCGTGTGGCCCCAGTGTGTCCCTTGTGGCTGTCCAGCTTGGCTCAAGGGGGCTGTGGCCCCTCCTAATGAGCAGGGCAGGCCAGGGGGTCCTTTTTCTGATGAAAACTGACAGGCAGAGAGTACAGGAGGAGCAACGGGCTTCTCGCCCCAGAAGGGCTTTGAGGGAGGGGGGGCTGCCACCGCATGTGTTGGCAGAGGGCCTCCTTGCAAGGGCATCCACTGATGTGGCCGACCACCCCTTCCACGGTCTGAAGAGTGGAGGTTCGCTGCTTCTCCACAGCTGCCAGAAATGACTCCGTCCAAGGATTGACAAGGGCCCAAGGCTTTTCTCATATGCTCTACAGGAGGGGTGGCCCATTACCAGGCCGCCTGCCCGCTGCCTCTGCGGCACCGTTCCCTCTCCCCTCCACCCCGCTGGTGTGCAGAGCCAGAAACTGTGGTGAAAACTGGTGTGTGGATGTGGGTGGTGTTGCCTTCGCAAAGCTTGTTTCCCCTGCATCGTTGCACTGGGCAAGGCGGGGCTGCTTATTCCTGGCAGGATCCGGGTCTCAAAAGCAAACGGAACTCTTGCCACCGATAAGCCCCAGCAGGCTCTTCGCGGCTGTTTTCCGTGGACGTCCTTTTCTTGTGTTGAGGCTTGTCATTCAGTCGTCAGTGAAGCAGCTTCTTGACTTCTGGGCTTTCTCGGTATTCCTGCTGCCATCCCGGCACTCCAGATGTAACTGAGGGGGGGGGCAACCCCCCACATATCAGAGCCATGCTCCTGCCAAAGTATGCTAAGTGGTTGCATTAATCCAATTAATACTAAATTATGCAATTTTGTGCAATATTTCAGATAGTGTATATTTTGAGAATATATAATTCATGGGTTCCTGTTAGTAAGAGAAAACATTGCACTAGGAAAGGAGTCCATTAGAGAGGGAGAGAGAGCCCGGGGGGGGGGGGATGTGTGAAAGGAATGCAAAGGAATGCATCGCCTAGGCCTTTCCTTCAATGGTTTTGCACCGGAACCGACACAGAAGGTGAAGGAGACTCGGATTCTGTGCCCAGAGACCTTGTTCAGATCAGTGCTGTCGACTTCCCTGTGATGCTGGGCCTTAATTCCATATTTTTAAAGTGAGGTTGGTTTGTTTTCTATGAAAGGGGCAGAAGGGGAAGAAAGTTGAGCCGAGTGATGAGAAAAGGAAGCGGGTGCGAAGTTCACCGCAGTGTCTGGCAGGATTATTAGGAGATGCAAACGAAGCTTCTTTTTTGGGAACACTTCGGGTGCTCCTGATAGCGAAACGGCCCTTCCCTGAATGTCGGGAGGGCTGCCCAAGGGCAGGAGATTTGGGTGGTCTTTTGGTAGCTAATTGCAGAACGTTGCATTCGCTGCAGTCAAGGATTGGGGTCTCAGCCCCTCGCCCTTAGCCCAGCTGGGGAGAAGACAGGAGAACCCACCTCTCTGCTGCTCCCTTTGTGCCAGAGAAGCCATTGGCATCAAAGGCTCAGTTGCTCTGCTGACTTCTGTTCCCTTCTGCACCCGCAGGGGGGCTGCTGGCTGCTCACAGCCGAACCTTCCCGACTATTTTTAGCTGCTGCTGCTGCTGCTGCTGCTGCTGCTGTGCAAAAGGCGGCCGGCCTCCCTCCCTGGATGCAGCTAGCGAGGGAGGCAGGCGGAGGAGGGAAGAGCTTGGCGTTCCTTGGGTCAATTAGGTGGGCCTCTTGACTTGGCCAGGGATGCTCGGACGCTCCTGTTTCCTCCTCCACTGGCTGGGTCCCTTTTTCTCCGCTGGCCCTCAGTGTGGCCCAGGTGCCTTCCTTCTCTAACTTAGATGCCTCTCTTCTCTCTTCAGCCTCCAGAGAAGGTGAAATCCAAGAACCAGATCCCAGAGATTTCAGAATAAAATAAAAGTAAACTCTGCTTGAGAACGCTTTAGTAGGAAAGCTGGGCTAATTGTAAATCAATGAGTCTTAAAATGCAGCATTGATCTCCAGTTAGAAGTTTGAAAGGGAAAGCGGTAATTACGGTGCTCCAAAGGTAGCTTCTTCAGTCACAGGCTCTGGGCAGAGAGGAAGGTCATTGGAGCTGGCACCAGGACGGGATAATCGGGATAATTAGCTTAGCCACTGCTTTTGGGGTATGGCGAGGAGGACCAGAGTCTGCCCTGTGTTATGAATTCCCTTCAGGGAGATATTGCTGCCTTGCTGGGTGTTTGAGGATTCTGGTCCTGCTGGAGAACGGAGGGGGAGCTTCCCCGATTCCCTTTGCTTGCAAGGCTTCCCCTTCTCTCCTCTCGGCCTGGCCCATCCGCGGGGAGGCGCACAGGGCACATGCGAAACCAAGGACCGGCAAGGGTGGCGTTTCAGGGCGTCCTGAGCAGCAGGAAGGAAATCCGGTCCCTTGGCCAGAGAGGATGCCGTGCAAAAGGGCCCCTTCTTCTCCACAGAGGAAGGAGTTCCACCCGGGGATTTGCAGGATTTGCATCTGGGACGGAGGCTCCCTTGGAGAAGCCTGGCTTGGCTCTGGCTTCAGCTCCTAACGAGCAGGAGAGGGAATTGATTATGCTAATTGATATGCCAATAAGAGAACTTGTTACATCTGCCATTGGTTAAGCTAGCTAACGAGTCCTGCTAATCAATGAAACCAATAAAGATTTCATCCATTAATGAGAAACATGGTAATTAACATTATGCGTAGACCAATTAGCTGAACCAATTAGGCAGTGGTCCATGGGCTGTTACAGGCCGTCAGAAATCAAACGCCTGAGGGGCCCAAGCTTTCTCAGCCTTCGGTCTACGGCCTTGCCCTCCCCCCCTCCCCCCCCTCCCCACTTTGTGCTAACCTATCTAATGCACTTAAGACCATTTGCCCGCCACCTTCTCTGCCCTCCGCCCAGGGCTCTCGGCAGCCGCTTAAAATCTAAAAGAACCGTGGAGTCCTTGATGCTTTCTGAGCACGGCTGTTTTCTTGTAGATGACTCATTGTCCGACGGGGTAAAATTGCCAGTGCACTGATGATATCACCTAGTCAGGTAATGAAACGTCTGAAAGCAAACAGCTCAGAGGGCATCAAGGATTCCACGGCTGGACCATAAACGTTTTCTTCCGTTGGAACAAAACAATAAACTTCTCCGATTCACCTTTAACCAGATTTATTGAAAGGAAAATATTCTGCTGTCATCACATTTGGCAAACGTCCCTGTCTTGAGGACCCCGATATGCCCTGGTCATTCTACCAAAGAATCTTAGTGGGTCCATGCAAGAAGAGGAAGGCCACTTTACGGCGGTTTCCTCATTGGGGACTTAGAGCCTCTTATTACAGGTTCTCAACCTTTTCTTCACCCCGGAGGACCCCCCCCCTCCCCTTTAAATACCTTTCGTGGCCATGGACGCCCCCCCCCCCAAGACTTAAGATTTAAATCACAACATTTCTTCAAGCCTGGGATGACATTGCAGCCCCCTGGCGGTCTGAGGACCCCCGATTGAGAACCGCTGAGTCGTCTTATAGCATCCTCCAGCTACCACTGAGGTGCTGTAAAGTTTCTTCTAATTAATTTTATAACAGCACAATCTTCGTTGTGTAACTCGAGAAGACACTGGGAAACTGGCTTATATTTTATAGGCATACTGGTACAATTTCATTTATAGTGAGTTTTAAAGACTTTATTGAAGCTTTGGTGGTTTACACTGAGTTCCCACGTAAGGTGTCTGAGCTGCTTAAGCCACGAATTGAGAAGGGCTCATTTATCACACATTGATTTATGCTTTCTTTGAACCAAGAAGGGCCTCGCCGCCTTCTGCTTTGGCACTACCACGAGGACAGTTTACCCCTTCCCATCACTGGGTTTCCTGATATTTTGATATCATCAGCTGATAGTTTCCGTGGAGTCGATGGGTCAAAATAGATGGCAAACTCTCCAATCTTTGGGTTCAGGTGTAGCAAACAAAATGTCCGCTCTGAGAATGGACAGGTGTGAGCAGGGCCTTCTGCCTTTGTGGGAAATAAGAGGCGGAAGTGGCGGAAGATGAAAGAGGAGGAAGCCATTCGGTGGCTGCTTCTGTCCAGGAGGAAGTGGGGGCGGCAGACGAGAGCCTGCGGGAAGCTGCCGAAGGGTCTCTGAGCACCAACACCGATATTTCACTCTGGCACTTCCTTTTCACGGTTAGGTATTGACCTTGGGAGACCCCTGGTGGATTCTCTAATTGAAAATTAATACCAGATCGATGCTAGGAGTGATTTGCATATTGATTATAAACAATTTTGAAGACACTGGGTGAGATCAATAGGGCTCCATGCAGACAGTGATGGAAGCGCCTTCCCCTGTCTCCATCTGCACTCGGGAAAAAGTGTGATCGCGGGAGCACGCCTCTTGGTGTGAGGAGCAGCGCAGACGGGGGACAGCATCCAATGGGTGGCTCCAGTTCCGACAGCCTTCCAAAGACGCTCCCAAGGAAGGCTGTGAGTCCTGGCTTGAGCCCATTTCAAGAAGGTGCGATGGGGATTGCGTGCTAGACGGCCCCCTCTCAACACCTGCCACTTGCCCCATCAGCAGCCTCGCCTGGGTGCGCCTGACTGCTTCCTTTCAGTCACGGGGCTGCTAGAACGGAGAGGCAAGAGAAGCGCAGGCTCTTCTGGAGCCTGGCAGGGCACTCCAGGGGGAGGAGACGAAGAAGGGTCCCCAGCAGAGAAGCCCTCGGGGGGGGGGGGCTCTCCACAGCCCGGCTTGCCTTGGAGGAGCTGAGCTGCAGAGGCTGGCCGTGCTCTCCAGAGTCAGTCAGGGACTTTGGCAGGTTTTAGCCGAAGAGAAAGAAATTGGTGTGTGGCTTCCTTCTGTGGATTTCTCTTCTAAAAAAACACCACAACCATTGAAGTTGAAACGTGCTGAAGGAATCCGTCTCCAGACAGAAGCAAGGGGAGCACATCCCTTCTGGCCTCGAGGGGGCAGGTTGGTCTTTCCCATGGAGCTTCTTGGGAAACCTAAGAGCCACTAGTGGAGAAAGCGGCTGGAGAAAGGAAGCCGCAGAAGCTGTCCAGGCACCTCCTGCTTGCCCCATTCCTTTTGGATTCTGCTCTGGATTGCCCAGGAATGCTGCAGCTCATCAGAGTGAACATCCTGCTCCTGGGATGTCGGGAAAGCCAGGGGAGAGGCTGGCTGGCCTCTATTCCATAGATAAATTGGAGGGAGGGAGGGGGGTCTTTCCCAAACGTCCCTTCTCTGCCTTCCCCCAAGAGCCATTTGCCCAGGAGCTGCTAATGTTTCCTGGCTCTTCTGGATGGGCTGCCATGGAATGGATGGAAATGGTCTCTCTGACGATCTCATGAACCTCCTCTCTGTTCCATTCAGGGGAGCTTTGTGTTCTATGCCAACTCAGAGAACACCTGGTGTGAAAAAGGAAAATGCCATAATTTGCCAGAATGACATACTTTTAACTGCTAATATCCTAGTGCCTAAATGGTTAATGCATTTGAACCCAACTGAGCCCAAGGATGGCCTATTTCCATGCTCCCGCGGGGGTGGCTGGCTTGAGGTTCATGACTCCTGCCTGCACAGCCAGTGGAGGCCACGGCTAGGCCAGTTGGGCTCCTCTGGGAAAGTGGCGTCCTGCTTGCTCTTATTGATGCGCTGGTCACGCTGTGGCTGGACATTGTAATGTATGTTTGTGGGAATGACCTTGAAGCGTTACCTGGAATATTCAGCTGGTGCCACAGGGATCAGCCCAGGTTGTCTGGATCCAACCTAGATCCACTCTTACAACAGAATCAGCTCTGTCCTAACCCTAACCCAGGATGAGTCTGCTCGGCCAGTCAGAGCTGGGGGGGGGGTTGCCAAGGCCCCCTCTAGGGGCCCCTAAGAAGGGTTTCCTCTGAGTGACAGCCTCCCTTTTGGGGTGCTGCTTGTGGCTGGGAATCCAGCCTTGTTGGGCCTTTGGAGTCTTCCAGGAAAGCCTTGGGGTCTCTGTTAGGGATGCTGGTTTCGAGTTGGGAGATTTCTGTGGGTTGACCATCAGAAGAAGGTGCTTTGGTGGCATTTAAGAGGGCAGGGAGGCAGAGTGGTGGTTCAGGGCCTTGTTCCGAGCCTGACCTGAGAAGTGAGGGGGAAGGGAGGGGGAGGAGGGGAAGATGGGGGGAAGAAAACAAAGGAAGGGGCTGCTGTAGATGCAGATGCCACATACGGGAGTCAGTCTGGGCAGTTTGGAGAGGAGGTGGAGAAAGAAGAGAGAGGTGGAAATAATCCTTTGCTTGAGGCCCCGAGGGAGGCTGGGGCTCGAGTGCAAAATATCACATCTCCAAAGAAGGTGGGGGGAGGGGGCTCCTGCGCCCGTCTTGTGCAGCAACCAGGAACCCCTGTGCTTAATTGGAGGCTTTTCCTCCGGTGGTCCTTGCGTCCTTGGGAGAAGAGGCAAAAGGCGGGAGTCTCCCTTTCCTCCTGCAAGCTCCCCGTTTTTCCCTCCAGGCCTTCTGCAGGTGGACGGGAAACGGTGGCCATCCTGGCGCTCGCCCGGCCCTCCTTCCGTGGCATTCTTCCCCTGCCTCGGCACATGGCAGGTGGCCCAGGGGATTGGGAAGGCTCGGATCCGGGGCTTCCCCCTTCCGTTGGCTGAGGGAGGGAGGGAGGGCTGGTTCTGGTGAGACGGGATGGGAGAAGGTGCTGCGTTTCGAAGAAGCAGCCTGTGCACAATTAAAACTTGTTTCTGGTAAACCTCATTCCAGGAAGATGAGCTTTTAACAAAAGGCTTTTGACAGCTGCGGGGTATTTCAAATTTTTTTTTAATGCTGAAAGAAAAATCAATACATTTTTCTGGGTTATACATATTCAGAGCAGGCTGGATATTTCCATTATAATGGAAAATGGTGTCTGTTCCCATCTCGCCTGTCAGAGCTGCACCATTGCATTTTCCAAGCCACTGCTAAATATTTCAGACCCAATTTGATTGTGGTTTGTGACAGCTCATGTTTCTCGGCTGCTGAATCTTCTGGAATGGGATGCCGGCGGGGGGGGCTATGGGGGGAGCCAGCGCAGTGCTCCACTTTCCTCTTCCCGCCCTCTGCCTCCCCAGCCACGCCAGCCTGGCCGTGTTGGTAAGGACTGTCATTTTGTCAAGCCAGCATCTAGGAGGCCTGAATCCCAGAGGGAGACCCTGGGCTGGAGGGAGGGAGGGAGGAGACCTGGCTCTGCTGCCTAAAATCTGGATGTCTGCCAGCACGAAGGGCGGGAGAGGCAAAAGAGGGTTCCCTGCGTGGGAACACGAGTCCAGCGTGTGCCTGTTTAGGGCCTGGCGGTGCCCCGGCTTGAGAGGGAGGATTTATCTCCAGTAATTCAACCGCACTGAAAACTCTTCAGGTGGGCAGCCGGCCAGCCTGCCCAAAGGCAAAGAGGGGTCCTGGTACCTCTGATGCCAACCTCCCCATGTTCGCTGAGGCCCTGAGAGCAGCACCCTGGAATGCAGGGGGCTGGCTGGAATGCAAGAACCCCTGCTCAGGCGGGTGAGAAGAAGGCTTCCTGGCCCCAGTTGCTCTGCCCTGCACTTCCCAAAAGCCTGTCACGAAGGTGGCGGCCTAGGGGGCCACCCGCAGAAGGCTCCAAGGCCCTTTGCCTGGCTGGATCCCGGCCACCTACAGGCTCCCCTGTCTCCTCTCCCGGGCACTCAGTTTTGCTGCTGACACTGCTGAGTCCGGATGGGGGCAGCCGGTCCAATGCGGGCACGGAGAAGGGAACCGGCAAGGAGGGTCCAGTTTATGAAGAATTCCTCCCCCCTCCCCACGTTTAATTGGCATTCTCCTCCATGGTTTTTAAGCATCCTAATGATCTGCTTTGCTTCATCTTGTTGACCAGCCTCTGGGGCAGTTCTCCTGGATTCCCTCCGCCCCAGACTGGCAGCCCTCTGCTCCCAGGTAGGGGGTGGTGCCCATGGGGGGCTGCAGAGTCCCAGGAGCCCCCTCCAGCTGGGTTTCTCCCACCACAGAGGCGGAAAGGCTGGTCGGGGGCTTCCATTTGTTAAGCGGAGGGGGGGGGTGCCCATCCGTCCCCTGTCCCTGCCGCCACAGGGAAGGGAGAGAAGGGGTTGGCTCTTCCGCTTCCCGGACTGTCCTTCTCGCTGCAGAATCTGCCGTGGGAGGAGAGCGGCCCAGGGCCCGAGAGCAGGGCTGCTGAGGGCTGACCTGTTTCTGCAGAGAGACAGAATCAGGATGGGGGTCGTCATTTCCTGGAGCCTTCAGCTGCGGCCTTTCCCATGGAATTCCTCCTCCTCCTCCTCCTCCTCCTCCTCCTCGTTTCTCACCAAGTGGGCTCCTTCGGCTGCTTCAAGGAGGCTCCCTTCTGCCCTGAAGGGGCCCCTGCTGGTGCTTCCTTCCTTTTGAGGCCCTGCTGACGTTCCCCAGAGCCTCCGTCCGAGAAACCTCTGGGAATTCTTGGTTTTGTGGCCAAGAAATAAGCCCTCCCTTCCCTCCCTTCCCTCTTTCTCTCCCCCCCCCCCAAGTGACTCCTGCTGATTGTGTGTCTTTCCTTCCCCCTCTTAGTCCAGGGGCTTCTCCTCCCCTCCCTCTCAGGAAACGCCTGCTGAGGCTGCTTCAGGGCTTCGGGGGGGGGGGGTGCAGAAGGCTGGGATTTAATCCTCGGGGGGGGGGTGTTTCTCTCTGCCTAAGAGGCGCTTCCATTTCTTGAGGGCTGGGGAGCATGGGGAGCTGGCCACCGGGCCCCCAGAGGTTGGGAAAGGCTCCTGGCAGGGCCTCTCCTGACTCTGGGCGGGGCCGGCGACTGAGCCAGCTGCAGGAGGCCTCAGGTTGCCTCTGGCGCTCTCGTCCCCTCCAGAGGAGCTCATTGGAGATGCGGAAGGACTCGGCGAGGTGGCCACAAGCCCTGATGAGGCAGCCAAAGAAGTGGAGAGCGTGGCTGACCAGGACCAGGCCACGTGGGCAGGTGAGCAGGGTGGGCAGAGGCCTTGCTGGCTCCTGCTGCTCCATGTACGCCTCCCTCCCTCCGCCCATCTTGTCCCTCGTGTTTCCAACCGGAGCGCAGATTCCGATGGGGTCTCAGGTGGATTTGAGTGCTGCTTTATCTGTCCGTCAAGCGGCTAGTGCGAAGCTGAAGGAGGGAGAACGAATCCCTCCCTTCAGAGGGGGCTTGTATTCACACACATCGCCCTCGGGTGTTTTACCCACTCGGAGCCAGCCGTGGGCAAGCAGAGGAACGGGGCAGAGGGAGGAGCCGTCCACGGGGCTTCACAAAGAGGGCGTGTGGCTGCATTGCACTGAGCATGTGGGATGTGGGAAACCCAGAGAAGGTGGCAGGGCAGCAGAGGGCCCCTGGCAAGGCCCGGTTTGTTTCACGCACACAGCGCTGGGGCCCAGGGAGCAGGACTTGGGCTCAGAGGGGGCTTCATACGTATGGAGGCCCAGGGCTGCTTGGGGCTGAACCCCTCCTGGCCAGTCCACCCTTCCTGCTGCCAGTGAAGAGGAGAAGAATTCCTAGAGCAGCCCTAGGAGAGTCTAGGAATGCCACCTGCTTCTCTCTTTTCAGCCCCCTCCCTACCACCAGCATGGCAGAGGCAGGAAAGGAGGGGTGGTTGAGGGACGGGGAAGGCGGGGGGAGCCTTCCAGTGACCCGGGCACCCAGTGGGTGAGGTGGGGCTGGTTCACTGGATGGGCACAGCCTGAGTCCTTCTGTGTACAGACAGGAGCCCCTTGCAGGCGCTCGAATGGGGAGATTCCTGGCTTTTGGCCATAGGATCCTCAGGCCCAGCTGCGGGGGTGGGGGTGGGGGGGAGGCTGGCAGCAGCTTCAGCCCCAACTACTCACCTTGTGGGTGACAGAAAACTGCGCTCCTCCCCAGGAGCCCCTTGGCTGAGGCTGAAGTGGGAGGAAGGCAGGGATGGGGGGGGAGTGCTCTGGGCCGAGGCTCCTGCAGCCTCTCCCCCTGCCCACCGAGGCCATCGGACCCTGTTTTCACAGAGCGGTCTTTCTATCTCTTTGGCAGCTGAAGGTCCCCAGGCTGAGAAGGAGCCAGCAGAGCCCTCGCTGCCCTCCAAGCACCCTTCGTTTTCAAGACACTCGGCGTCACCTGTCCCCAGATGGCCCACGCCATCGGACGAGGCCAAGCTAGAGCAGGTGAGATGCCGGGGTGGCCCTGGCGCCTCAGAAGCCTCACCTCGCTCTTGCGCTGAAGCAAGAATGCCCTGCCTTCGCGTCTCTGGGCAGCCCAGTGCCAGCATGCAGAGGGAGGGAGGGAGAGGGAGGGAGGGAGGGAGAGGGAGGGAGGGAGGGACAGAGGGGGAGGGAGGGAGGGAGGGGGAGGGAGCCCTGAGAAAAGCCGTGAGGGACCGGCTGGTGGGGCAGGCTGTACTGTCACCCGGTCCCCTTCCCACCCCTGTCGGCACCTGCTCTCTTCTGCCCCCAGGTGTACCACTGCCTCTACTGCAAGTACAGCAACCCGGATGTCAACCGGCTGCGGGTGCACGTCGTGACCCAGCACTCCATCCAGCCGATGCTCAGGTGCCCCCTCTGTCAGGACCTGCTCAGCAACAAGCTCCACCTGAAGCTGCACCTGACCCACCTGCACAGCGTGTCTCCCGACTGTGTGGAAAAGCTCCTCTTGACGGTTAGTTCCGGGGGGGATTTTGGGGCCCCTCCACCGCAGGACACGTTCAAGGCATCCAGGCGGGCACCGAGAGGAGGAGCTTCGGGAAAGCAGAGGGAAGGGAAGCTTGGAGGGGTCAGAAGACCCCGCTGTGGAACCGGGAGGCCTCCTCCGGCTGCCACGGAGGCCTAGGATCCACCGTGACCTTCTCCGCAGCCTCCTTTTGGGGCTCTTTCCGAGGGATTCCCCCCTCGTCCCCACTTCCCTGAGAGGACCCCTGTGCTGAGAACGGTGCCCAGGGCTGCCCCCGTGAGGCGAGAGGTGCGTTTGGGCTGCAGTGCTTGCCAGCAGTGGACGACGACTGGGCCCAGGAGAGAACGGGGGAGGTGGCCCCTTTCCACGGGAACGTCCTGGCCCCCAGGCCCCTGGGGAAGAGGACCTCGTCCGCTGCCAGCCATCTCAATTTGGCCCTGGGCAAAGGGCCGGGGCTGGACTTGGAGGCTGCGGCCGCTACAGGCGTGGCAGAGGTCCCCCCTCCTCCTGGCTGCTGGGACAGGGCTCCTCCTTAACCCGAGAAACTCCCTGGAAATAGCCTCAGCTCTGAGATACCCAGCTGGGTCCGGGGGCGGGGGGGGTGGGGGGGGCTCGCAGTTCCCCGGCAGATTGTGCTGCTGCAGCCAGGAACCTCCTGGGCAATGGGGCCAGGCGAGGGTGTGCTGTGCTCGGGGGCTCTGGATTCCAACATCCCTCCATGGCTTCTCCAGTGGAGAGGAAGGGCTGGGTCCCCCTTGGTGCTGCGGGAGGGGTGGGTGGGGGGGTGGGCATAGTGAAATCCCAGGGAGGGGGGAGCAGTCCACCTGGAGAGGGGGGAGGAGGAATGAGGAGCCCTGTTGATACCAGCTGAGGGTGTTCTGGCTCAGTGGCCCCCCTGGCTTCAGGACTGGGGGCTGGCCTGGGTTCTCTGCAGCCTTCTCGTGCAGAGGGCGGGTGGAGGCTTGGGCAGAAGTCCCTGCGGGGAGCCCACCCTCTGCTTCCCCTGCTCCCATTGCTCGCCCCTCCCGTCAGCTGTCCTCCGACCTCCCAGCCACCCAAGGTGGCTCTCCTTCCCCTTCTGATAGGAGGCGGTGGAGAAAGTCCTCGGCCGTTGTTAATTTGGAGCCCCGTTGGCCAATTAGGAGGCCCAAATTAGAAGCGACCTTGATGCTGTGCCTAAGGAAGTTTTCCTCCTCCTGGCTGGCTCTGCCTGGGGGTCTTTGTGATGGAAATTGCCTCCTTTGGCTGCCTCCCCACAGCAACACCCCTCCCCCTCCAGGCTGCAGAATTTATTTGGGGCCAATTATATTCCAAGGGGAGGGAGGAACCGAGAGGAGAGCCTTTCTTGCCCCCTTGGAGAGGAGGAGGAGGGGAGGAGGAGGAGGAGGAGGAGGAGGAGGAGGCCATGGGTGCTCGGGGGGGGGGGGGCGTTAGCAGTGTGTGTGTTTTTGCGTTTGTTTCTGCCTCTGTGTGTGTGTGAGAAGAAGGGATCCCAGGAAGCCTGAGCAGCCCTGGGCCGACTGAGCCAAGTGGGGATCTGAGGGACCTGGGATGAAGACGCCCCTGGACGTGGGTGGGTGTGGGGGGGGGGAGAACTTCTTGCCTTTCGCCCTTGCAGAGAAGAGCCTTCCGTACTTGGCTGACTTCCCATTGTTCCTTGTAGCCACCTGCATTTCTTCCCTCGTCAACCTGCATGAAAACATTTCTCAGGTCCCCTGTGCCGGAGGGCTTGGAAAAGGCATGGAGGAGTTTGTGGGACCCAGCAGCCCCCGATTCTGGTCCCTTTCCTCAGGCTACCCCAGTGGGAGCAGCCTGGCCCTGGGCTCCTGGGAAAGGCCTTCTCCCTGGGCCAAAGGCTGCCCAGCCATCCAGGCTGCTCCCTTCCTTGCACTCGCTTGAGAGGAGGACGGTCATCCCCAGGACTCCCGGCCTCTTTCCTAGGCGTCCAGAAGGAAACCCTGGATGGCGGTCAGTTCCCCCGGCAGGGCTTCCCTTTCAGGAGTGGTTCTGCCCGCCTCCCCCGTAGCCGTCAGGGCTGGAGAGACTCCGCAAACGGCTCTTCAACCCACTTCCTACTGCTGGCTGTCATGGCAGGACTGTCCGCAGCCCCCCCCCCCCCCCCGGTGGCTCATGGTCCCTTCCCTGCCGGCCTCCCAAAGGAGTTGCTGGGACTTGTGGCAGCCGTGAGGGGTCTTCATGCTTGAAGATCTGGGTCTGGTTGGAGCTTTTGATGATCCAGCCTCCCAGGACGTCCATTCTCTCTGTGGAGTTTACCCGGGAGGGAACTTCCTTTTCTCCAGCCTGGGAGATGGGGGAGGAAGAGCTTCTAATCCTGAGCTTGGAGCGTCTTCTCCCCAGCTACAGTCTGGACTTGTGGCAGTGAGGGAGGAGGTCCCCTGAGTGGGGGGTGTGTCCGTGTCCAGAGTGGGCTCCCAGGCCAAGGGTTCATGGGGGAAGGGGGCCTGAGTGGTGGGCCTATTGGTGGGGAGAAGGGGGGGGCCTGCCAGGGTTCCTTTTGCTCCCGTGTGCAGCTGACGCAGCTGAAGCCTCCCTCCTTGTTCCTTTCCTGGACCCCGCTGTGCTCCTTTGCTTGCGCTCCCTTAGGGCCAAGTCACCCCCAGGAACAAGGGTGCAGCCATCTTTGCTGAGGACTCTGGCGCGTCCTCACCTCTTTAGCTTTAGTTAAGGGCTTTTTGCATCCTCAGCCGCTCGGCTTCACTTCCTCCCAGGATACCCCAGAATTGTGCAGAAACACCGTTACAAATTCAGTTTGAATCGTGCAAAGTGGAGAAATAACATCAGTGCTTTTCATTCCGTGGATGCCATGAGTTCCGTCTGAATGCAGTCGCAGGGACAGGCGTGATGGGCTTGCATGTTGTTTAAAAAACGGAAGGAGCTGAAGTGCAACCCCCCCCCCCGGGGGGGCTTTGTTGGGGCTGGAAGGCTCCCCGCCTTGCAGAAGGTTTTAAATGCTGTCTCCTGGTTTTCTTTGGCGCTTTGGCAGGTGACCACGCCGGAGGCCGTCATGCCTAGCAACGTGTTCCCCACAGCAGCAGCGGCAGTGGCAGCGGATCGAGATGGAAACGAGGAGCCCCTCCAGCCACCCGGTCAGTCCCATTTTTCCCTGGGCCCTTGCCAAAGTGTCCCCTGAGAGGGAGTGGCGGGGCCCTTGGCATGGCCTCGGCCCTGGGGTGGCCCTTGGGGCCTGCGGTAGCTCAGAGCTGGCCTTGGCATCCACACCTCTGCCTTGCTCATTCCAGAAAGGGGGAGGGGGGGCGTAAAGGAAGAATCTCACAGGGGGCTGGGATTGGGAAGCAGCACACGCCCACACACGCACACGCACAGAGCTCGGATAGAATTGGGGCGGGGAGGGAGGGAGGGAGGGAGGGAGGGAGGGAGGGCCGGGCTCAAAGGGGAAGCTGAGCCAGGCAAGAGGGGAACATGACTTTAGGCCAGGAGGAGGCGGGGACCAAAGCACAGGGGTGCCCCACCACTGACCAGTCCTTGCTCTGGTTCCCCTTCCACAGAGAGCTCGGAGGAAGGGGGCAAAGGCCTGCGGTTGCTGCCAGAGGCCGTGAGGCATGGCAGCAGCGGAGGGAAGCCTGCGGCGTCCGAGCAGCCCGGGGCCAGAGAGGAGGAGACGGGCTTCTTTTGCTGGAAGAAGGGCTGCGGCCAGGGCTTCAGGACCTCCTCTGCCCTCCAGGCCCACTTCGGTGAGACCCACGGCAGGCGGCCACAGCTTCCTGTTTCCGATCGCCACGTCTACAAGTACCGCTGCAACCAGTGCAGCCTGGCCTTCAAGACCGTCGAAAAGCTCCAGCTGCACTCCCATTACCACGCCATCCGGGCAGCCACCATGTGCTGCCTCTGCCAACGCAGCTTCCGCACCTTCCAGGCCCTCAGGAAGCACCTGGAAGCCAGCCACCTGGACCTGAGCGAAGCCGACATCCAGCAGCTGCACAGCGGACTGCTGGTCAACGGCGAACTGTTCGCCGTGGGGGACCTTCCGTTGGCTGAGGACCACCCCGTGATGACGACGGAGGAGGAGGAGAAAGAGGAGGAGAACAGCGACCAGGAAGACAAGCAAAGCCCTGTGGGAAGCGACTGCGGGTCCCTCCAGGAAGACTCTGGCTCAGAACCAAAACGGGCTCTTCCCTTCCGGAAGGGCCCCAATTTCACCCTGGAAAAATTCCTGGACCCAGCCCGCCCCTATAAGTGCACCGTTTGCAAAGAATCCTTCACGCAGAAGAACATCCTCCTGGTCCACTACAATTCCGTTTCCCACCTGCACAAGCTGAAGAGGGCCCTGCAGGAGTCTTCCGCCAGCCAGTCCGAGGCCACCAGTAGCCCCGACCACAAGCCCTTCAAGTGCAGCATCTGCAGCGTGGCCTACAGCCAGAGCTCCACCCTGGAGATCCACATGCGCTCTGTGCTGCATCAGACCAAGGCGCGAGCAGCTAAGCTGGAAGCAGTCAGCGGCAGTGGCCACAGCAGTGCTTCCCTGGGCTCCTCCATGCCCAGCCCCTTGGGGGCCGGCACCACGAGCCTCACCTCCTCCTCCGCTGCCCCCCAGAGCAACATAAGCACGGGTAGCACCGGCTCTACTCCGCCTCTTCTCAGCCAGGCTTCTTGCGACCCCACAGGGCAGCCTCCTCTGAACCTGCCCATCCGGAGCAGCCACTCGCCTGCAGCCCCCTTGAGTCCTTCAGAACCTAAAGAGACCAATCGTAAGAAGCCAGGAGATGCGCCTGCGTGCCGCCAGCCGCTGCCCCCACCGCCCAACTCTCTGATGCAGGCCCAGCTGCAGCAAGAGCTGCAGCAGCAAGCATCGCTTCTGCAGGCCCAGCTTTTCAGCCCTGCGCTCCTGCCCCACTTCCCCATGGTCCCAGAGGCCCTCCTGCAGCAGCAGCAGCAGCAGCTACTCTTCCCCTTCTATTTCCCCAGCGCCGAGTTGCAACTGAACGCCGAGGTGCGCTTGCCGATGACCAACGGCACTTTGACGCTGGGCCTGCTGGAGGATCTGAAACCCCAGCTTCCACAGCCAAGCCACCCGCAGATGATGCAGCAGCAGCAGCAGCCGCCGCTTCCACTGTCACAGCCTCCATGTGTGCCCGTCCCACCGAGCGTGGCCCCGGACAAGAAGGCCAAGTCTGTGGCGAAGGAAAAGGAGGCCCAGCGAGAACAGGAGATGGCAGAGAAGGGCGGCAGAAGCCCCTCCTGCCAAGAGCCCCCCCTGCCTGAGGCCAGCAAGGCCCAGGAGAAGGCTGACCCAGCGGGGCCCACAGAAGCAGCCGGGAGCAGCCCCGAGGAGGCGCCTTGGCTCCCTCCCCGCATTGCTGTGGATGCTCGTGGGAACGCCACCAAAGCTTTGCTGGAGAACTTTGGGTTTGAGCTGGTCATTCAGTACAACGAGAACAAGCAGAAGGCGGCCGGGAGGGTCGAGCAGGGCATCGGCCTGGAGAGGCTGGAGTGCGAGTCCTGCAGCAAGTTCTTCTCCAACGTGCTCATCCTGAAGACCCACCAGGAACACGTCCACCAGCACTACCTGCCCTTCCAGCAGCTGGAAAGCTTTGCCCAGCAGTACCGAGAGCACTACGACCAGCTCTACCCGCTGCGGTCGTCCCTGACGCCTGAGCCGGCCCCACCGCCCCCTCCTGCCCCCGCCGTGACTGCTGCCCCTCCCCAGCCCCCTTCCACGCCCACCCTGCAGGTCTCTGCCTCCCCCATGACCTCTCCCTCCCTCGCCCCCAATCCGCCTCCCTTGCCCCACACACAGCCCCTCCCTCTGCCGATGGAGCTGCCTCTCTTCTCGCCACTCATGATGCCCACCATGCCTTTGCAAGCCCTGCCGGCCCAGTTGCCGCCCCAGCTTGCCCCCGTCGACTCTTTACCAGCAGAGCTGGCTCAGCTGTACCAGCACCAGCTCAACCAGGGCCTCTTGCAGCAGCAGCAGCAGCAGCAGCAGCAGCAGCAGCAGCAGAACAAGAGGCCACGGACACGAATCACCGACGAGCAGCTCCGGGTCTTGAGGCAGTATTTTGACATCAACAATTCCCCCAGTGAGGAGCAGATCAAGGAGATGGCCGAGAAATCTGGTCTGCCCCAGAAGGTGATCAAACACTGGTTCCGAAATACGCTTTTCAAGGAGCGCCAGCGCAACAAGGACTCGCCGTACAACTTCAGCAACCCTCCCATCACCAGCCTGGAGGACCTGAAAGTGGACTCCCGGCCGTCTTCTCCGGAGCCTCAGAAGCACGAGTACTGGGGGAGCAAGAGGTCCTCCCGAACCCGCTTCACAGACTACCAGCTTCGGGTGCTGCAGGACTTCTTTGACGCCAACGCTTACCCCAAGGATGACGAGTTTGAGCAGCTGTCCAACCTGCTGAACCTCCCAACTCGGGTGATCGTGGTGTGGTTCCAGAACGCTCGCCAGAAAGCCAGGAAGAACTACGAGAATCAGGGGGAAGGCAAAGAAGGGGAGCGACGGGAGCTGACCAACGACCGATACATCCGGACGAGCAACCTGAACTACCAGTGCAAGAAGTGCAGCTTAGTCTTCCAGCGCATCTTCGACCTGATCAAACATCAGAAGAAGCTCTGCTACAAGGACGAAGACGAAGACGGGCAGGAGGACAGCCAGAACGAAGACTCCATGGACGCTACGGAGCTCCTGACGCCCAGCAGCTCCACCTGCAGCACCCCGATGCCTTCCCAGGCTTACGGCACGCCCACCTCCTCCGCCAGCGCGGCCTTTCCGTCACAGAGTACCACCGAGGCGGATAGCGACTGCCCTGCTGCCTGCCAGCCTAAAGCAAACGCTGCCGATGAGAAACCAAAGCACCCGGAGCCTTCAAGCGCCGCGCAACAAAGCCCGGCTCCAGACAAGCAGCGGCAACCAAAGCGAGATGGGCAGGTCCCGGCGCAGGACCAAGAAGAGCTGAAGCTGAGCTCGGTGCACCCAAAGGCCTCCCCGCCCCTCCAGCAGCAGCCGGCCCACCCTCTGCAGGGGGGCCCGCCCCAGGCAAGCCCTCCCCCCGCCCAGCTGTCTCACCTGCCTCACAAGCCCCTGGCCACGCCCATTGCGCAGCAGCTGGCCAGCCTGCCCCCTCAGCTTGTTCCGTATCAGTGTAAGCAGTGCAAGCTGGCCTTCCCTTCCTTTGAGCACTGGCAAGAACACCAGCAGCTGCACTTCCTGAGCACTCAGGGCCAGTTTCTCCACCCTCAGTTCGACCTGCCCTTCATGCTCTTTGACCCCAGTAACCCACTGCTGGCTAGCCAGCTGCTCTCTGGGACCCTTTCCCAGCTGCCCATGAGCTCGGCCACCTCGCCCTCCACCCCAACCGCCACCATGAGCAGCCTGAAGAGGAAGCTGGAGGAGAAAGCCAGGGTCAGCCCAGTCGGGAACGATGGCGGCGCTGGGGGAGAGGAGCCCCAGCGGGATAAGCGCCTCCGGACCACCATCACCCCTGAGCAGCTGGAAGTGCTGTACCAAAAATACCTCCTGGACTCCAACCCCACACGCAAGATGCTCGACCACATCGCCCACGAAGTGGGCTTGAAGAAGCGGGTGGTGCAGGTGTGGTTCCAGAACACCCGCGCCCGGGAGAGGAAAGGGCAGTTCCGAGCAGTGGGGCCTGCTCAAGCCCACCGGCGGTGCCCCTTCTGCCGGGCCCTCTTCAAAGCCAAGACCGCCCTGGAAGCCCATATCCGATCTCGGCACTGGCATGAAGCCAAGCGGGCGGGATACAACCTGGCCTTGTCAGCCATGCTTTTGGACTGTGAAGGAGGAGGAGTGGGGGGCCTCCTGGGGAAAGGAGACCTCTTTGACGGGGCCAACTTTGCACAGCTGTCTGCCCCCGGCAGTAGCAGTGACAGCCAGGGAATCCCCCTCTCCCCAGGCAGCAAGTCTCTCGAGCTGTCTCCGCAGACCCTGCTGAGCCCGTCCTCCATCAAGGTGGAAGGCGTGGAAGACTTGGAGAGTCCCTCGGTGTCCTCGGTCCACCTGAGCTTTGACCAAGCCAAGCTGGACAACGACGACTGCTCTTCCGTCAACACAGCCCTCACAGACACGACGACGGGGGACGAGACCAATGCAGACAACGACAGCGCTACAGGGGTCTTCACAGAAGCCAGGGGGAGCTTGGGGCCAAGCGAGGGTCTGACCAAGGCGGCCATGTTAGCCATGTCAGAGTACGAAGACAGACTCTCCTCGGGCCTGGTGAGCCCAGCTCCCAGCTTCCACAGCAAGGAGTACGACAACGAAGGCACCGTGGATTACAGCGAGACCTCAAGCCTGGCAGACCCCTGCTCTCCTAGCCCGGGCACCAGCGGCTCGGCAGGCAAAGCCGGGGATGGCGGGGATCGGCCAGGACAGAAGCGCTTCCGGACCCAGATGACCAACCTCCAGCTGAAAGTCCTGAAGGCCTGCTTCAGCGATTACAGGACCCCCACCATGCTGGAGTGTGAGGTCCTGGGCAATGACATTGGGCTCCCCAAGAGAGTTATCCAGGTCTGGTTCCAGAACGCCCGAGCCAAAGAAAAGAAAGCCAAGCTCAACATGGCCAAGCATTTTGGCATTAATCAAAGTGGCTACGAGGGGCCAAAAACCGAGTGCACCTTGTGTGGCATCAAGTACGGTGCCCGCCTATCTGTCCGGGACCACATCTTCTCTGAGCAGCACATCTCCAAAGTGAAAGAGACGGTTGGGAGTCAGCTGGACAAAGAGAAGGAGTATTTTGACCCGGCCACTGTCCGCCAGCTGATGGCGCAACAAGAGCTGGACCGACTCAAGAAGGCCAATGAAGCCCTTGGCCTGGCGGCTCAGCAACAAGGCATGTTTGACAGTCCCCCCTTGCAGGCTTTGAACATTCCTGCCAGCTACCCAGCAGCCCTTCAGAGCATCCCTCCGGTCCTGTTACCAGGTTTGAACAGCCCATCCCTGCCTGGCTTCACTCCTTCCAATACAGGTGAGTTGCACCTGTCTCGCGAACTTCCCAGTTTGGCCGTCCAAAATGGGAGGAGGGGAGAACGTGGATGAAGCACGCCCCTGCGGAGGCAGGAGGAGTCTCTGCTAGAGGCACTTCCTTTTCAGGTGGGGGGGGGTGGGGGTGGGGAGGGGTCTCGTCTTGAGAGCCTCTTGCAGCCTAGGAGGGGAAGGGAGCCCGAGGACGGAGGAGAAGGATCAGCCCTCTGCCTCTGGAGGCAGGTGGGATGGGGAGGTTACTGGTGGCCTTGCTTCTTATCATCTCTTTAGGCCGGCATGGGGGAAGCTCCGTTGCCAGCCCTCCCGTTGCTCCATAGCAGCCACGTGGATTTCTACAAGAGCTTTATGGCGTTGAGTGTCTGTTTTCTGAGAAAAAACAATGCCCTGCCTGAGGTGTGGCCCCTCCGTGCATCTCCTGACCCTGTTGAATCACGTCCACTTCTGGTTTCTTAGGCTCACCTTCCTGATCTCAGCGGGAACCTTTGAGCTTTTCAGACTGTCCTGCAAGTGGGATCCTGCCGTTCTGGGTGCCCTAGAGGGGGCTGCTCCCGGAGGGGTCTGGTGGGGCCCCTTTGGGTCCCTCTCGGAGATGACGGGGCAATAGGAGTGGAGGCTTTCCCTTTAAATGTCTGCTTAGTGAATAAACCAAACAGCAGGACAACTTTAAAATGACAGAATTAGAAAAAGAAAAACACAGCAGGAAAAAAGAAAGCGAATGAGATACATATGTACGTGAACATTAATAGATTAAACATTCCGTGTTTGGAAGTTACTATGGGGGGCGGGGGGGGGTTCCTTCACCAGGGCCATGCTGACCATTTAGGCCTAAATCCTGCTTTTTCTCTCCCTGTCCCTGAACCCGTCTCTCTGCTTTGTTCCAGCTTTAACGTCTCCCAAACCCGCCCTGATGGGTCTGCCAGGCACAAGCGTTCCCTCGCCCGGGCTTCCCACCTCGGGATCCCCAAATAAGACGGCCCCCCTCAGTTCCCCCCGCCAGCACAAACCTCCGTGGGCTCCACAACCCCCCTCCCACTGCGGAAGGACAAGGAGAGCGAGAAGGCGAAGGAGAAGGAGCGCCCCTCCAAGACCCGGGGGGAGGCCCTGTCGGGGCCCAAGAAGGACAAAGGGGAGGCGCCCAACCCTGGCCAGGCTTTCCCCGCCATGGGGCCTGCGCTGGAGTACTCGGCAGAGCCTACCCAGCTGCAGGCCCTGCAGGCGGCTCTCAACACGGAGTCCCTGGCCTTGCTGACCAATCCCTTCCTCCCGTGTTTTGTGCCCGGCTTCTCTCCGTACTACGCCCCTCAGCTCCCGGGGGCCTTGCAGAGTGGATACCTCCAGCCCATGTACAGCATGGAAGGGGTCTTCCCCTACGGCCCGGCCCTGTCGCAGGCCCTGCTTGGCGTTTCCCCGGGCTCCCTGCTGCAGCACTACCAGCAATATCAACAGAGCCTCCAGGAGGCGCTGCAACGGCAAGTGCAGCTGCCCTTGCCCAAAGGCAGCCAGCCCCCCGTCCCCACGGAGGGCCTCTCCCCTGAAAAAGGCCCTGCCAAAGAATCCCCCAGGCCAGAAGAGAAGAGCAGCTCCCGCCAGGGATCCCCCCGAAGAGAGCTCGCCACCGCAGGAAGCAGCAGCAGCAGCAGCAGCGCCCCGGACTCCCTCTGGGACCCCTTCATTGTCCCTCCGGTGCAGTACAGACTGGTGTGCCGGAAATGCCAGGCCGGATTCGGGAGCCAAGAGGCGGCCGACGTCCACCTGAAATCCCTCTGCTGCTTTGGCCAGTCGGTGGGGACTCTGCCCGAGATGGCGCTTCAGGTGCTCGCTGGCGGGGGCGGCTCCTACCAGTGCGTGGCGTGTGAGAGCACGGTGTGTGGGGAAGAGGCCCTCCAGCAGCATCTGGAGTCTGCCCCCCACAGACAGCACCAGACAGTCCCCCGAGCAGCAGCCAGAAACGCCAAAGAGCCCCCCAGTCAATTACCTCACTCTGCCTGCCTCCCTGACCCGAGCACCGCATCTACCTCGCAGCCCACCGCTCACCCCAAGGACGGCCCCCTGCCCGCCGCTGCCCCCCACTCCTCCAAAAAGCCCTGGCCTCCGGCAGCCTCCCCTCCGGGGAAGCCCCCGCCTCTCTCCTCATCTTCAACGGTTACCTCAAGCTCATGCAGCACCTCAGGGGTTCAGCCCTCTCTGATGCCAAGGAAATTCTCTTCGGAGGAGTCTGACTCGGGCCGCGGGCCGGAGGCGGGGGGCCCGCTAGAGCCCAGCTCCCCTCGGGACGGCGGCCTCCCCAGCGTGGACCCTTTCCGATTGTAAGCTTTGAAGACAGACTCTTGCAAAATGAATCTAGAAATAACAAACCGGTTTCAGAAATAGACTAACTGCAATCCCAAAGCTTCTAACCAAAAAAGAAAAACGAACCGAGGGAGAAAACGCCTGGGTGGTTTTCCCAGAGGCCGATGCTGGCAGCTCGGCTTGCTTCTGGGCGGCCGAAAGGTTTGCTGTGGCTCTCTCAAAGGTGGCTGTCACCCCCCCCCCCCCAGGAATCAGCCCCCCCACCCGCACAACCCCCTTGAGAGCACAGTGGAGGCCAGCATAACTGTGTGGGAAAGCAGATCGCCCGGGACCATTTTAAACTTCTTGCTATCTTAGCCTTCAGATACCAATGGCTTGCTTGCTAAAAGGAAAAAAAGAAATGTAACATTTTTATTCTCAGGTCAATTGCTCACACTTTGTTCGGTTTTCAGAATCATTGTTTTATATAAATATATATATAATTTCTTTTCTTTTTTTTGGTTTTGATTTTTTCCAAGGAAAGGATTTTTTGTTGTTAATTTAAAAATGGGCAGAAAGTATTCAAGAGAAACAATGTGAACTACAGTAAGTTAGCTTTCTGGGGATTTTAGGGGCATCTTTTCTGCTGAAGCCAATTTCAAGGGGGACCATTCAGCCCCCCTCCCCCTTTTCAGAAAAGAAAACACGCCGAGTGTTAAGGACTTGGAGTTCTAAACAACTGACTTTCTGTATTTATGATAGATATGACCATTTTTGGTGTTGAGTAGATTGTTCCATTGGAAATGAACTGAAGCAGTATGGTAGATTTAAAGACACCCCCCACCCTTTTGTGTATGTTTAGCTTTTGTAGATGGTCCGGCTGGCGGCTTCTCATTCGATGTTGTCTTGTCCATTCCTGTCCTGACCGGATGGAGCCCAGTCTGACTCGCCGCAGCCCTTTTGCGTCCGTCCCTCCGTTCCCCAGGCCATCCTGTCCTAAGCTTCCACTTATCAGTCGCTGCCTTCGTTCCTCAGAGGGCGGCTGCAAAGTTATTTTATAAAGTTAAAGGAAAAAAGGGGAATCCCTTCTGAAATATTTTTCTTGGGAGCTCAAAAGTTTCTAAGGTGTATCCCTGTCGATTGTGCACTTAACTCTCTCTCTCTCCTTTCGGCTTCCTTCCCTCCTCCCTGTGTAAAGGCTCCATTTTGGAAATGTTGGCCTTTCTCTCTCTCTCTGCCCTTGGGGCCCCCACGTTCCTTTTGAAGGACTTTCCGAGATGGGGCGAGTGGGGGGGCCTTTTGTTTCTTTCCTCCAGAAGAAGTTTATGCTTTAAATAAAACCCAAAGACAAACCCTTTCGGCCGCTGGTGCAGAAGGAGCAAAAGAGGCGTCTTTCGAGGATTCGTTTCTCTTTTGGCCACAAGGCTCCCTTGGGCGCCCAGGAATGAAGGAGCCTCGGTGCTTCTCCCGCCCTGAGCCTCGACAGACACTTGGGGGGTTCTTACGGCGTGCCGTGCTCAGAAAGGAGGAGGGCGAGCCTGGAGAGCCATAGCCCAGATGTCCTTCTGTGGCCGTCTCCTGCAAAGGGAAAGGGATTCGGCTGCCAGGCTGAGTTTGCGGCCAGGTGTTTTGAGCCCAGTGCCGCCATCCCTGCGTGCCATACCCCCCCCCCCGCCCCCAAGTGCTCTGCCAATAGAGCCTGCACCCCTTTCACTTCCCAGCTCCAGACCCTCCCCCTGACTGACGGAAGGGGGCTCTGGGAAAGGCAGCCTCCCCACTGCTGCCCCTCTCTTAGCTGCTGATGACTTGATGGGGGATCCACCACCCTTCCCTGACAGGAAACCCCTTGCCCTGAGTTGCCCTGTGCCCCAGTGGCCGCCGGGACTGCCCCGAACAGCCCCCTCTTTAGATCCAAAGTGGTGTGGGTGGGTTCTCATGGTTTGAGAGAGTGTGTTGCTGTTGAACATGACTTAGTATCCTGAGACTATTCATTTTATCTTTGGTTCTTTATGTGGTATATACCTTGTTAGTTTAACACTAGCCTTTCCTGGCCAGTTTTGTGGTCTGCTTGCGTTGACCTCTTTGGCCCCCTCTCTATCTTCTGCCCTGGTTCCCTCCCTCTGCCCTCTTCTCCCGTTCTGCCTTTCCTCCATCTGCCTGGGGCATCCCCAGGTCCTTCCCAGTCTTCTGCCTGCAGGCCTCCACACTCAGCAGAGCTGACGCTGCAGAGCTGCCGGGGAGGACATTGGCAGCAGGGTCCTCCCTGGCCGGGCAGTGGCAAGCATTGACCAGGCTCCTGCCTTGAGCCAAGCTAAGGCCCAACCATGATTGCACCTCACCCTCTGGGGCCCTCTGGGGAGGAGCAAGCAGCTATGGCGATCCTGGCCTCCGAAGAGGGCTGTGCCAGCGCTTGAGGCTGAGGGCCTTTCCGCCTCTGAGCCCTTCTGTTTGACGGGAGGAACCAGGGGGAGGCCAGGAATAGTCCTGCCCAAGAATGTTAGCAATGCAGACGGACGTGGCTGGCTCCAAGGTGGTGCCCAGCTGGGCCTGGCCCTTAGGCCTTGGGCACATGAGGAAGTGGAATCCTTTCTGGTTGGTCGGTTGTCTGGACGGGTGGATGGCTCTGAAAATCCTGCCCACTGTGAAACACATAACTTTTTACTATTTTTTCATTCCTTTGGTTGGGGGGAGGGGGACAAGACTGGATAAAACAGAAAGTATAAATGAGGTGAAGTCTCTAAACAGCCTTTGCAATGTACAAAAACTAGAGCAAGTGAAACCAAAAATGACGTTCTTGGTGTTTTTCTATAATGTCGTCTTGTTAGCTTTTTTGTTACTGTAATAATGCTGATCTCAAATTGTACCAAAATACATAGAGATGGACAAAAGCAGAACCACACAGAACTCTAAAAAAAACCAAACAAATTTTGTCACAAAACACTTTGTTGTCATAGTTAAGTTGATTGTAGATGGTATTGAATATACTCCTTTGAAAATATTTCATCAAGTATGTTTCCTGCTCATTGTGGTACATTAAAAAAAAATGAGCCAAAGCTCTTCTTGTCTCTGCTGTGCCAGAGTCTCTCTCTCTGCCCGAGGGAAGGACGCCCCCCCCCCCGCATGCTGGACAGAACAGGACAATGGCAAAGGCACGAGGAATCCAGGATTTGGGTGATGGGATCTGCTTGCTTGCCAAAAAGCAAGCATGGCTTCTCTCTGGGCCCAATGATCTCCCAGGGCTCCTGGGTGCTGGTTTTGGAGAAGGGACGGGCCAGAGCACGGCCAGAAACAGCTGCCGGTCTGCAGAGTGGAGCTCTCCAAAGAGGTGGCCAAATGACCAAGACCAGCATTCAGCCCAAGCGACCCTGGACTCCCTCCCTGTAAACTGGACCAGGACACAAATCATCGCAGACACAGATGGATAAGCACAGGGAAGTGAAAAGGGGGGAAGATGGGATGCAGGGCGGTGGAGCCCTTTTCCGTTTCCTGTGGATGTTGCAATTCCGACTTCGGTGGCGGAAAGTGGGAGGGGCTCATTCCTTTGCGAGGTTGTTGCAGAATAATGGGAGCTCGTGTCAAGGGAGAAGGGGGTGGGGGCGGCTTGAGGAGAAGTGGCAGGTTCTTTGCTGGAGTCTAGGAGTGTCCCTCAAAGAAGCCTCTCCGCCTGGCTGCTGGGTCCATTTCAAACGATTCCATTGCAGCCATGGTTTCTCATGGCTGGCTACTCATGTGTATGCGGGGGGGGGGGAGGTATTTTGGGGGCGAGATAGCAAAAATTAAAAAGAGAAAAATATCTTTCCCTCTCCTGGGAGGGACCCCATGAAAGAGGAGCCGTTTGCTCCCTGCCTTAGGACAGACACTGCCGTATCCAGCAGAGCAGCAAAAGGCGGCGGCAGCAGCACCACCACCTTGGTGTCGGGTGGATTTGTGTTGCTCTGAAACGGAGCTGCTCTTTGTGGCTGTCTTTCTACTAGATGCAGATTCCTCTTTAAGCAGCACTAGCCAAAGATGGAGAAATCTACGCAAAAAGAAAAGGGAGTGGACAAAAGAAAAATCTAAATCAAATCAACATTTGGTGTAACCACCCTTTGCCTTCAAACCAGCATCAATTCTCATAGGTCCACTTGCACAAAGTCAGGGATTTTGCAGGATTATAGTCAGGTGTATGATCAACCAGTTATACCTAACGGGTGATAATGATCATCGGTGTGTCACACGTAGGTTGAAACCCAGTCATGAACTGAAACAGAAACAGCTGTGTGGGAAGCTTAAAACTGGGTGAGGAGCAGCCAAACTCTGCTACCAAGGTGAGGTTGTGAAAGACAGTTTCATGCCATGGCAAGATTGAGCACAGCAATAAGAAACAAGGTAGTTATACTGCGTGAACAGGGTCTCTCCCAGACAGAGATTTCAAAGCAGACTCGGGTTTCAAGTTGTGCTGTTCAAGCTCTTTTGAAGCAGCACAAAGAAACTGGCAACGTTGAGGATCGTAGAGGCAGTGGTCGGCCAAGGAAACTTAGTGCAGCAAATGAAAGACACATCAAGCTTATTCAAAATTGGAAGATGTCCAGCAGTGCCATCAGCTCAGAACTGGTAGAAACCAGTGTGACCCAGGTACACCCATCTACTGTCCAGAGAGGTCTGGCCAGGAGTGGTCTTCCTGGAAGAGTTGCAGCCAAAAAGCCAGACCTCCGATGTGGGAACAAGGCCAAGCGACTAAAGTGTGCACGAAAAGATAGGAACTGGGGGGCAGAAAAATGGCAGCAGGTGCTCTGGACCGATGAGTCACAATTTGAAATAATTGGCTGTAGTCAAAGGCAGTTTGTTCGTCGAAGCGCTGGAGAGCGATATAATAATGTGTTTGCAGGCAACAGTGAAGCGTGGTGGAGGTTCCTTGAACGTTTGGGGATACATTTCTGCAAATGGAGATTTGGTCAGGATTAATGGTGTTCTCAATGCTGAGAAATACAGGCAGATACTTATCCATCATGCAATTCCATCATGGAGGCGTATGATTGGCCCCAAATTTATTCTGCAGCAGGACAAGGACCCCAAGCATACAGCCAAAGTCATTAAGGACTATCTTCAGCGAACAAGAAGTACTGGAAGTGATGGCATGCCCCCCCCCCCCCCCCCCAGAGCTCCGATCTCAATATCACCGAGTGTGTCTGGGATGACATGAAGAGACAGGAGGAGGTGAGAAAGCATCTACATCTACAGATCATCTGTGGTTCTCCAAGATGTTTGGAACAACCTACCAGCCGAGTTCCTTCAAAAACTCTGTGCAAGTGGACCTAGAAGATTTGCCGCTGTTTTGAAGGCAAAAGGGGGTCACACCAAATATTGATTTGATTTAGATTTTTCTTTTGTTTGCTCACTTTGCATTTTGAAAATTGACAAAAATAAACAATCATTATTTATATTTCTGAAAGCATTCTTTGTTTACAGCATTTTTTCACACCTGCCTATAACTTTTGCACAGTACTGTGTGTGTGTGTGTGTCTGTGTGTGTGTATTTTCGTAGATTTTCACGGGGGTAGGTATGCTGGTCTTGTTGTGTTCGGGTCTTTTCCCATGTAAGATTGAGATTGTCTTGGCAACGTTTCGGCCAGGTCTCACTCACCATCTTCAGGTTGAAACAAAGCCAGCACTTCACACACCTCCACCAAGATTTATAGAAAGACGGCAGCTCCAACCACGCTTTAAGCCCAAAACACCAGCCTGAAGATGGCGAGTGAGACCTGGCCGCAACGTTGCCAAGACAGTCTCAATCTTACATGGGAAAAGACATGAATGCAACAAGACCACCATACCTACACCCGTGAAAATCATACACACACACACACAAACACACACACAAATATACATACATATACATATATATGTACATATATACATACACACACACAGACCTCAATCCTGAGAATTAACCACTCATTTGCCTTGACTTTCGCTTGCCTTCTCCTCCCCTAGCATCGCAGGGGAACAAGTGGGCGGGTGATGCCATTGGGCAGAAATGCCAGCCTTCTGCATGCCCCCCCCTCCCCAGGGCTCCATTCAGCGCTGTCTTTGAGTAACGGTTTGGAGAGGAATCCTCCCTGTGCAGGTGCAGAGGCAGCATTTTTCCCTAGGATGGGTGTGGGTACACAATTGCACACAAATTAAAAGATGGAACTGCTGCTTCTCAATTGGAATGAATTTAGCTAAGCAATCTCCAGTGAAGTAATATTTTTAAAAAACATATTTGATACACGTTCTCATACTTGTATAAGATTCCTGTGCTCCTTTTAGGCTTCTTAGCCCTGAGACAAGGGGGAAGAACTGGAGAAGTAGCTAAGAAGTGGCAGGGAGGCAGGATGCATGGAGTGAAGCTGCTTGGGTGCTAATGAAAGCGAAAGGCAATTGGAGCCTGCTGGCTTTGTTCAGATGGTATCATGGTTTTGGTTACCCACGTTTAATGAACAGACTATAATTTTGCAATTACACAAATCATAAAACCTGGATAAACAGCCTGAATAGCTACAGCTGCACTGTGTACTCAACAAAAATCAAAGCACTTTATAAATTAATGTGATTATATAGAGAACCATTAACTGAGTTTACTTTGTTGCAGGTCAAGAAATGGTTTTGTTTCTAGATTGGTTACAGGCAGTTAGAAGTCCCAGGAATACAAACATCCAGCATTAAATTGTCATTTAAACTCTTGGATGATGGAATGTTTCTGGATTTTCCTTTTCCTCACCAAGGTTCAGGACTGGCAAATTTGGGTCAGTTGGACTGACATGATGCAAAACCCATTTTTCTTTGCCGACTCTTCTATGCACCTTGAATCCTTTTCTGGTGTCCACGATAAGTGGCCCCCGAAGTTTGGATCTTCTTTGCAGAGCTGTAAGATAGATAGATAGAATTCTTTATTGGCCAAGTGTGAATTTGTCTTTGGTGCAGATGCTTTCAGTGTACATAAAAGAAAAGATACCTTCATCATGAATTGTAAGGTGTTCTTAAGGTCCCCAATGCTGCCCCAAGTAGCAATAGCAATTAGACTTATATACCGCTTCCTAGGGCTTTCAGCCCTCTCTAAGCGGTTTACAGAGTCAGCATATCGCCCCCAACAACAATCCAGGTCCTCATTTTACCCACCTCGGAAGGATGGAAGGCTGAGTCAACCCTGAGCCGGATTTGAACTGCAGAACTGCAGTCAGCTGAAGTAGCCTGCAGTGCTGCATTTAACCACTGCGCCACCTTGGCTCAAGTGAATCCTGATCTTGCCCATTGTGGCCCTCAAGCCAACAGAGTCCCTCTCTGTTAAGAGAAAGCACGTCTTCATCCTTAAATGAAACCAGTGGCTGGATCCCCTGCTAGTCTCTATCCGATCCTTAACCAATACCAACCTTAGTCAAGGCTCGGACTCTGTGGCCCCTGTTATCTTTGCTAGTTTATGCTTCAGAGCATGATGTGAGCCCAGATAATGAGTCAATTCAATAAAGCATTAATTCCTGTGTGAACACGGCTATTCCTTTTTATCCCCTGGCCCTCCTCCAGCATGGCATTCTCACTCTTGGCAGAATTTTGTTTGTGAGGATCTTTCAAAACAAAAGATTGAAGCCAACATGTCAAGATGATGACAACTGAAGACACAGCTCCCTGGGACTACAGCACCAGCGGGGTTAGGCAAGGATGGCTTCGGTTTCTGCCCCAGGCAATCCTGCCACTGGCCTCCCGGACTGGCCTAGAAGAGGGGGGGATGCCCAAGGGAGAACATTTCCCTCCTATTCAGGGAGCAGGAAGGCGCGTTCCTCGGGGCCCCTTCCAGCCCAGCAGAAAAAGTATCCGGGCATCGATTTGCACAGAGAGGTCGAGCCCGGACTTTGCTTTGGAGTGGAAGGAGACGGGCATTCAGGGCAAAGAAATGGAAGAGGCTTTGCCTGGCCAAGGGTACTCCAAAACCCATGGTGCTGCTCATGGGGAGGTGCAATCTCTTGCGTCCCACACTGCCTGGGGCGCTGCTGCCCCGCCCGGCAGAGGCACCTGGGCCCGAAGGGAGGCCGGAGGCTCCAGGCGGGCCGGGGGGGGGGGAGGTTCCGCCAGGTGCGCTTCCGGGTAGAGCCGCACGGCTTGTTCCACGTGGCGGCGGGCCCCGCCCCCACGCGTCCTCTCGCTGCCGGGCAACGGCGGCCTCCCTTTCCCGATTGGCTGGCGCCGGCGGCGTCTCCAGCGGGCGCCTCTGCTCTGCCGCGGCCGTTGAGCGCGGACCCCTCCGGGCGGCTCGGATTGGCCGGCTGCGCGGGGGGCGGGGCCAGGGCCCGAGGGCGCCGGGGAAGCCGTCCGGGGGCCCCTGGCGCTCGCTCCGTCCGAAGGCCGAGGCTGCGCGGGCGCAGGTAGGCCCCGAACTCGGCTCCCCGCCCGCGTCCGCCCCGGCTTCTCCTCCTGGGCCGGAGCTCCGGTGGTGGCGGGGGCGGCCTCTGGCGCAGCGCGGCTGTGGGTGGCTGAGCGCCTCCGCTCTGGCTCCGTACTCCGGCAGCGGCCCCCCCCCAGCCCTTCCCCCCCCCCGGAGGGCCCTCCTGGCGCTGCAGAAGCCCCGGTGACCACGCGCTGCGCTTCCTCCAAGGGCGGAGGGCGGAATCTGGGCCTCCAGGCGGCGGCAACCGGGACTGGGAGCCCTTCTGGCGGCTCCCCTGCAGAGGCCAGGAGGCGACAGTGGAGGCGGCGCCAAGGCTTCTGGGCCGTTGCCTGCCCTGAGAGCTGGAGCGCCTGGAGACCCCTCCCCGCCTCCCCCCTCGGAAGGAGGCCGATGTGGGCCTTTGCGGGGACCTCCTGCTGCTGGCGAGGGAGCTCCGCGTGCGCGAAAGGGGCTCGTTGGGAGCGGCGGGGATGAGGGAACCCTTTGACTCCCTCTCTCCGTCCCAACGGCTCCCAAGGAAAGGGGCGGCCTTGGCTGCCCCACAGGCCCCTCTGCCCCCCTAGGAACCGGCGCCGGTCTCTCCGCATTTGCAGTTGTGCCTAATGGGACACACAGCTGGCCTGGGAGGATGCCCGTCGCCCTCAGCGTAAGGGGCTCCCTTTTAAGCTAGAGGTTAGTCCTGGTGGCCTTTCTCTGTGATCCCCAAGAAAACGTTTCCCGTGTGGCCTTGGCTGTCTTTCCACTTGGCCTCCTTCAGTTTTCATTCCCATTCCGTGTTCTGGTCTTTGCTTGTTCTAAAAGTTTAATGGTTGTTTATCTTAGATACCGGCAGCTTTTTTCTCTCTCTCCATCAAAAAAGGATTCTTGCTCTCTGCTTGGCTGTCTTTTCTCTTCCAGAGCCTTTGCCCTCCTACTGTCAAAGAATCTTACTAGATCAATGCTATTTTTCCAAAAGTAAAGGAAATCAGAACTGCTGCTTTATCATTTTATAGAGGTATTTTATTAGGTAGTACGATACATATATATATGTAGTATGTCAACTACTTCCATGTTTTTAGTGAAGATAATATTCAGATTTAGTAAACAAAGAAGAAATCAAGGAAAGGCTGGGATTGGAGATTGTGTATCTGTTTGCCCAACGGATTAAAAGTCGGATTCAGTGGACAAATCCATCGGAACAAATCTACTTCTCCCACTTCTGAAAGGGTGGAGGGGGGACAATGGCCAGAACTCCAGTAAGGAGGGGGGAGGGGCTGCTCTAGAATTGCAGCGCTGGGCGGGGGGGGGGGGGAATTCCGGCCTTTCCATGCCCAGCCCAGGCCTTGAGGAGCTGAGAGGGCAGAGGCCTGGCCAGCTTAGTCTTTCCATCCAGGCTGCAGGCATACATGACTGGCAGGTGTGATCCCCCCCCCACCTTCCTCTAATTCTACAGGATGGTTCTTCCCTGCTTCCTGTCTCCCTGTTTCCTTGGCCATTGCCCTGTGCTTTGGAGGTTCTTCTGAGGGTTACCATGGCATCCGTGGGCCTTTCTGCCTCTCCCTTTGCTTGACCATCTGCTTTTTCTTACTGTCCTGCCTTGGGGGGGGGGCATGGAGTGGTAGTTGGGGCTGTTGCTGCCTGGGAGAGGGTCTCTGAAGAGACGCTCTCCCTCTCCCCAGCCGCCACCGTCACTCCCATTGTGGCTTCAGCTGGGTGCCTCCACCTTTCTTCCTCTCACTTGGCCTGAAGCCCCAGAATTCCCTCTGCACAGTGAGTGAGTCCGAGCGCAGCAGCGGCACTTCCCTCTAAGCTTCTCCGGACGCTCTCTGTGCTCGGGAAGATCTTGTGCCTCCCTCCCAAAGGGCCCTCTAAAGAAAGAGCTGGAAGGATTCCAGGTGACTGAGCTGCAAAGGGGGGGGGGGCAGCCTTTCTCCTCCTCATTCCTGGTCCTGGCTCTCAAGCGCTTGAGGCTTGTTGAGGCTGTTTGAGGCCTGCTCTTCCCAGGCCTGGCTTAGCCCCCCACGGGGGAGGGCAGGAGCCAGCCCACCAATGGGCAAGCAAGGAGCAGGACGCTCGCACAACTTCCCAATGGGATGGAGCTCCTAGGTCCCTGGTTCCCGAGTGTCAAGGGGGAGCTCCTCTGCAGGTGGCTGGGCCGGGGTGGCCGGCCCTCTTCCTGCTTCCGAATCTGCTGGAGAGGTGGGCTCATCTTCAGGGACTGAGGAATTGCTCCTCCCTCCATCCTCAACGGGCGCCGGAGGAACCTTGCAAGGAGACTGGCAAACCTGCAATTTGCCTCGTTAATTCTTCTGATAAGGAATTCGGAAACGCCAGTCTGCTCAGGCAGCAGCTGGATAATATGCGCTTTCATAATCTGTATTTTACAGGAGTGTGTTGCCAGGGCAACAGAAGCACTAGGACCGCCCCTTGCTGATCTCAAAAGCAGAATGAATAAGGAGGCTCTCCGGGTGGGGGGTGGGGGTGGGGGGGGCAGCGCTCCTTTTCAACGGCTGGCTTGGAATCCTTTAGAGAGGTTCTTTATAGGACAGCCACATGGGAAGGACCACTGAAGGACAGCCACATGGGAAGGACCAGGGGCCCCTTGGCTGTTCCCAGGGACACCCAGGGGGTTGCATGGGGTCAGGGAGAAGCCAGGAAGTGACCGTATTAATTGGAAGTGGATGGCTGGGTCCACCTTCTGCTTGGGAGGGAAGAGCAGGGAAGTTGGTAGGATGACGAGGCCCTGAGCCAGACCCCCCCCCCCCCCCCCCCACAAAGGCAGGTTGTAATAGAGACTATTGCTGGAAAAGCAAGTTCACCTTCCATACTGTATGCCCAACCTTTGGGCCATTTGATTAATTGATTTGAAAACATTCGAAATAGGAGTTCCTAGAGTTACAGGAAGAGAGATGTTTCTTTCCTCTGTCTGGCTGAGCCAGAGCTGCAAAGGAAATGGCTCTGGCTTGCTTTGGAAATGCTGTGCATCTTAGTTAAAATGAGGGGTTGCCCATCAATTAACAGAAACATGTGTTTTTTTCTGCAGCAGGTAAAATCCAGCAAGTAGAATTACCTGAGCAGAAAGTTGGGAAACAGGGTGGCAGCAAAGGTGGGGGAGCTTCCACGAAAGCAAAGATTTAATTGCACATTGTTACTCACACATAATTTTGTTTCCTTCTACTACTGAACTTTGATTTTGTTGGCGTGTGAAGGAGAGGAGAGAATCCCCAGGATTGAAGGTGGTAGGGATGTTGAAAGAGCCACTCTTGGCTGCTAACTGCCATTTGGTCCACTTGCATCAGAGGAAACCAGTTATTTAAATTTCATTTGATTTCTTTTTTCGCCTTCCATGTCATTCTTTACGGACAAAGCTTTTTCTAAATGTGGAATGAAAGATATTCCCAGTTCACGGCCTGGGAGGTCAGCAAACGCTTTGTGGCTCCCTTGGAGCGTAAGCATCTGCATTCAGTCCAGTTTCTGTGCTAGAACCGGCCCCCTAGACTAGGAGAGTCCGCCTGGTTGGCCCTTGGCAGGCCGAGCTGCGGCTTTTGATAGAATGGGGAGGAGACAAAATTCGGCAAGTTCTCCATCTCTCCTTCCCTTTTCTTTCAAGAACCAGAGCCAGCAGTCTGAGGACCATTATCCCTCCTCAATTCACCATTGGAAGCTGGGTGTGCGTGTGGTTGATTCTCGCCTCCTTCCGCCCGCTTCCAATGTCTCTCAATGCCCCTTTTGGGGGTTTTAATTGCAATCTTAATTGGTCCAGTCTGGTTTATTGTGTGGTCATCTGAAACACAGGATCAGGAGTTACTTTGAAGGAAATCCTGTTGTTTTATTCTTTTCTTTAACGGCCTATTTTAAGGAGCCTGAAGCTGCTATTGTAATGAAGTGGCAAGAAAGTTTGGGCTCTTTTTTCCTTTTTTGGGGGGGGGGGGTCTTAAGTAAACAGATTCCTTGGGTTGAGCAAGGACAAAGGCAAAATGGAGTGCTAAATTGGCCACGCCCACACAGCCACATGACCATCTAGCCACGCCCACCCAGCCGGTCTGGCCACACCCAGTTCAAAAAGCTTGAGGACCCCTGGCTGTTTAATACAGGCGTGAAAGGGCCCAGGGGGGCCAAGGTCCAAGCAGGCGCCTCTGCTGGCCCTGAGGCCGGCTGCCTGCGAACCTTTCTGGGCCGGACACGAGAGAGACCCAGCCTGGGACTCTCCCCACAGGGACAAGAGGGAGTGGGATCGGTTGCCTCCCCCACTGAAGGCTCCTAGGGGGCTGGAGGACAGCCCTTGGCCCAGAATGCGTGGGGGCTGGGCTAGAAGACCTCCAAGGTCCCTTCCGGCTCTTCTCCCGCTTTCTCCACCAAGGCTGCTCTTTCATCCTTTAGTGCCAGGGTGGAAGGGGGAGAGGCAGCAGCGGATACCATTTGATTTCCCCCCTCCCGCACCTGGGGGGAGCATTTGCAAAGGCCAGCAGGGACCCGCGGGGGGGGGGGGCTTCTCCCCCCATTGAGAGGGAATCGGCTCCATTGGAGAGTCGGTCTGAGCCCAGGGGTCTTACAGGTGGCCGTCTCTTCCCTGCCCATGTGGGGTGTAGGGAGAGGACAGGCCCACATTCCTGCGCTTGCCTCTCCCCGAAGCTGTTGTCTTTGTTCCCCCTGGAGCCCTCCGGCTGGAGCAGCTTTCAGGAGAGCAACAGCGACCTCTGGGTAGGCCTGAAAGGAGGCCAGGAGCTGCCTTTGCTCAGCCCAGCCCCCACCCACCCCCTTCTCTGGAGCTCTCCAGCCGGGGGGGACGGGGGGGGGGCTTTGTTGCCAGGAGGAGCCAGGCACAGGGGCAGTTCTGCTCCCCCAAGCCCCCTCTGGGACGGAGCCTGAAATGGGGTTGCCAAGCAGGGCCAAGAAGGAAGGATACGCCCAGGGCACCTGCTTTGCTGTGGCTCCCCACTCTTCCTTCGGAAGGCGGGAGGTTCCCAGTGATGGCCCTGGGGACACGGCCTGCTGCAGCAGGACGACAACGACGTGGCTTCATCCGCCGCTCACGTGCCAAAGGGAGGGGGGGGCTTGTGGTATGGGGGGGCGGGTGTCGCTGCTGCTGCCCTGTGCCTCCACAAATTGCTTGTCTTGCGTTAATGAGCTGTAAATGAGAAGCCTTCTGCTGCAGGAGGGATGGGGGTGAGCAGCCCTTCTGCACTGGAGGACAGCCCTAACTTCTCCTGGAGCCCCTCGGCAGAGCCCAGGAGAGCCCACGGCTGGCAGGAGCCCTGAGGAGCGGACTGGAGGAAGGAGAAGAAGGAGGGAGCCGATGCTCCTCCTGCCCACCTGCCTGTCCTTGTCCACGTCTCTTTTGTAATCCTCCAGGCAGGAGAGAGCCCCCCCCCCCCCCCGCTTGGCAGTGCCACAGAGATTCTGCCCATGCCGGTCTTTTCTCTGCCCCGGGCTTCCTTCAGTGGGAGGAATTCCTGCTAAGAGGAGAGCTAAGTAATCTTCCCCTGGCCTAACGTTATTCTGGGGGTTCCGTTTGATAGCAGCACAAGCGGCCCGATGGAGCGGGTGTCCTCAGAAACCTCGCCATGGGTGGGGCTGGGCCTCCCCTTTCCATTTCGCTCTGCCTCTTTCCTGGGGCAGATTTGAACAGCCTTCTTCCTCCCCTTCATGGAGGAGGTCGCACTGGCCTTGCTGGAGCCCCACCCCTCTCCCTGGCAAGAGCCTTGCCTGGCGGACGCTGCAGGGTGGGTGGGAGCCTTTTTAAAATCTCCCCGGCCTGGATGAAAAGGAGTCGTCACAGGCAGCCATCCCTCCGTACAGGCAGCCCTTCTCCCATGGAAACCCCTCCCTCCTCTTCCAAACGCATGGGGGGGGGGGACGCAGCAGCCGAGTCTGTCTCCTACCTACCTCTTCCGCGTGTCTTCTTCGTGCCCCCCCCCCTGTGTCCACGCTGGCGCTCCTGCCAATCTGAGCAACGTCCTTCGCCCAAAGCCCTTTTCCTCCGAGGAGCCCAGGGCCGGCTTTCTCTCCTTGTCTTTCCTTGTGGGCACGGCGGCCTTTTTCCTGCTAGACGGTTGGCCGATCGTCGTCATCGGAGAAAGAGCCACACCTGAGAGTTAGTTTTCCATCGACGTCGGCTGCCTTGGTGCAAATTTGGGTTCTTTGTCTCTTTAGTGCCAGATTGAAAGCTTTGAGGAAGGCAGCTGCTGGCATTTTGCCCACTGCAACTGGTGCCCAGGCGCCCCAACGCGGCTGGAGAGGCAAACGGGCAGGGCTGCTGCTGCTGCCCCCCTGCCGTTCCCGAGGGGGCAGAGATGGCAGCCTTTGTCTTCTCTTGTGCTGACTCCACCGCACCGGATGCTGAAGAGGAGGGTGGGGATGGTGGTGGTGGGGGACCTGATGGTGCCACGGATGGGCTCTCAGGAGCGGAGAGGAAGGCCGAGAGTGTCTTCCTGTGCCCAGGGCTACCTGCTCGGAGGAGCCTCCCTGGGCAGCTTCCTTTGGGCTGGCCTGAATGCAGCAGGCAGAGCTCCTCTGCCCAGCCACTCTTGCTATCACACGCAAGTGTGGCGTTGTCACTGACTGGATGGCACTGTGCCAATGAGTTTGCCATCCCGCCATCCGCCCGCCCTCTGCGCCTCGCTCCCTCCTTCCCTCTTCTTTCCCTCCTCCTCCTCCTCCTCCTCCTCCTCCTCCTCCTGCCAGCTTGGCTTTAATTAACATGCAGATTAATTGATTTTTAAAGCTGAAAAACGACAGGCGTGTGTCTATCAACCGGTTGGCACCATCCAGTTGATGTGGAAGGACCGGGAGGACCCCGCCCATGCCCCCCTCGGTGCTGAGGGAGGGGACAGCCTGGTCATCCCTGGTTAAGAGTAACCCTGCAACCTCTCCTGGAGCGCCAGAGCGTCCGGAGAGGCACCGAGGGGCTCTGAGCCCCCTTCAGCTGGGCTGCTTCCAGGCTCTGTAGGGGGCGAGGGAAGGCCGGGGGGGGGGGGCAGTTCCTGCCTGGGGTCCCTTGATTGGGAAGCAGAGCTGCTGGGAAGAGCCAAGCCTTTCAGCTGATCTTTCCATCAAAAGGCAGAAATGGGTTTAGCTTCCATGCTTCCCTTTAGCCCTTTAATTTCATTTTGTGTATTTAAAAAAACCTGCTGCGGCCATGGATCCAACCTGCCACATACATCAGGCAAAGGCCTGGCGAGAGGTGAGCCCCTCTGCTGGGGGCCGAGGCTGCAGGCCGGAAGGGCCACTCCGAAGCTCTCTTGGGGGCTCTTGAGGGTCCCTGTCACAGGCCAGGAATCGGCCGGGCAGGGTGAGGCGTTGGATCAGCAGGAAGCAGAGCCTGACAGGCGCCCCACGGCCAATGGGGGGTCTGGGAAGGTGGCAGCCCGCAACGGCCTCCCTCTGGAAGCCGCTCCCAAGGGCCGTCCCAAGCACAGCCCAGCTCCAAGGGCCTGTGGGATGCGTTATGCCAGAAACCCCCTCGCTCCTGCTCTGCTTGGCATGGGAGGGTCCCTGGGCCTTTCTTCGGGCTAGGAGCTCAGTGCCAAAAACAGCCATTCCCAACCCAGCAGCCAAGGGTGAGAAATCCTTGTGAAATCTCTGATTAGGCTGCTAAATATGTGAAATCGGACTGCTTGCTTCCGGTGGAAAGAACTGGCTGCTGTGGGAGGGAGGGTAGCCCATCTCGGCTGCTCTCTGGCCTTGAGCCCCTCCTTCCCTGGAAGAGCCGGGGGCCGGAAGCCAGAGAGGGTGAGGCAGAGCTCTGGGGATGCCTCTGTAAGCCGAAAAACTCTTCCTAGCATGGGTTGCCTTTGGGGGGCTTGTCCAGCTGCCCTTTTTATGAGGGTCTTTGGAGCACCTCCTTTAACTGGCAGGCACCCAGCCGTTCTCCTAGCCCTCTGCTTCAACCTCCTGCTACCTGGAGTTCCTGGCCAGCTCTGGCTGTCAGCTGGGCCTTTCTTCCTGCATGGGGTCTCTCTGCTGGTGTCCCCCTTGTCCATGCGTCGGATCTCTGATCCCTCCAGGATCCCTGCTGGAAGAGGCTCACTGTGCTTTAATCAGGGAGGGTAGCTGTCCATACGGACACATCCCTCTGCTCCTTTTTTGAGAAAACAGAATTAGGCCAAAGACTGAACAGGAGTTAGAAGATGCAAATGAAATGGATAAGAGAAAATAGATTTCTCTACCAAGGATCATCAACCCTGGGGGGGGGGGGGGAGGGGGATTCTGGTTGGGATGGATCAGGAGAGAGATGAACCGGGGGGGGGGGGCATCAGACGAGCCCCTGAAAGAGACAGGAGACCTGCGACTTGGGATTGCCACATGAGCTGCACTGGCCTCTGCCCGGATCTTGCTGGCCTCTTCCCTAGAGCCTTAGCCTCGAGCGGCAGAAGCCGGGTCTGTCTGTAAGAGACTTGGTATCCGTCCTGGCTGAAAGCCCCCTGCCCGGCCCCAGGCCTTTATTACAGGGAAGGGGACCAAGTTCAGCTCTGGTTCCCAGGTTGGCTGCCAAAGTTTTACAGGTCTTTAACCAAGGAGGTGGGGAGATTCTGAAGTTTGGCCCTTGGTTCTCTGTCTGAGGCTGGTCTCTTGCCTGCCTCCTCTCTGTCCCTGCACTTTAGCTTCTGCTCAGCGGTGTCTCCTCCAAGGAGGCTGCCATGCAGATAAGGGCCGAAGGAATCCGGGGCTTCTAGTGTAACCCCTTTTCTGCCTTTCCTCAGGCTGGAAAAGTGGCGGCCAGCCGGAAAGATTGCAAGAGGAACCTGGAGATGGAAAGGGCTCATCTGATGGGACAGGAGCAAGTCAAACTGCATGGGGATTCGGTGGAAGGGCAGAGCGTGTGGTCAGGGTTCCAAGACACCTGGCTGCAGGTAAGGCAGCTGCTCTGGGAGAGGCAGCCTTTCAAATCCTCCCCTCTCTACTCCGAAAAGCACCAGAGAAAAACCCTTTGGTTGCCCAATGCAGGGGAAATCCCTTCTTCCCGCGTGACCCATCCTTCCAGCTCAAAGGCTGCCTTGCGGACCAGGCCAGCCAGCACACGGCCAGGGCCCACTGGGGGAGGCTGTCCGGCTTCTCTGCCTTGAATGTGCAGCTCTAAAGGCCATTCACACGTAGCTTTGGAAGCCAGGCTGGCTGTGAGAAAGCAGGGAGAGAGAGAATGGTTGGTTCCCTGCCCCCATGTTGTTCTTCTTGCCTTACTCGGAGGACAGCCGTGAGCCAGATCAGGAAAGCCGCTTTGGGCAAGGGATGTGGAGCTGGCTTTTCTGCCCAACTGGCCTGGCCTTTCCCCAGACTGGGCCACGGGAGTCTCTGGCGGGAGGAGGGGGCAGCTCTTTGCCCCAGGTACCCCAGAAGAAGCGTTAACGGGAGGCCCTGGGTAGGCAGGTGCCCGCTGGGGATGCCCGCCTCCCCCTTTTCAGGGCAGCAGCAGCAGCAGCAGCTGGCAAGGACAGGGCCTTTCCTAGAGCCACCCTTGCTTGGATGAGAGAGGAAGGCTGCTGGCTTGGGCCCACCGCTTCTGCTCTCCAGTTGCACGTGGACTTGGGCGTTCCTTTGGAGCAGAGGCCTCCCTCCGCCATTTCCCCTTCCTTCCGCTACTTTAAATCCTGGGACATATTGAGGTTCAATAATTTGTTCTTTCAGTGTTGGCCCTGCCCCCAACTCTGACACCTCTGTGGCTCTTTCTGAGTCCCCGGCCACATTGGTTAGCAATTCCCCCCCCACTGCAGCCTCTCCCCAGAAATGAGGCCCATTTTTGGCCAAAGAAATGAGCCGGGTTTGCCTGGTTTTGGCCTGCAGAATGGTTCTGGAGGTGGGAGGGGGGTGAAAAACGGGCCTCCCCTGCCTCCAGAAGATAGAGGGAGAGAGGGAGAGGGAGGGAGGGAGGGAGGGAGAGACAGAGCCTTCTCGAGCTCCTTGGGTCTGAGAAGAATTGCTTCAAAGCTAAGTTTCCTGAAATAGACCACTAGACTCCTAAATAACTGATCTAGGGAAAAGAAAAGTCAACCAAAAGGAGCAACATGCCAACAAAAGCAAATAAAACACCCCAGGAGCAAAACAGATTAAAGTTTAATTTGTGTTCATTGCTCAATGGACTGTTCAATTGGCCACGCCGACCCAGTCACATGACCATCTAGCCACGCCTACGCAGCCGGTCCGGCCCCCCAACAGTCCGAGGGACCATGAATTGGCCCCTTGTTTAAAAGTTTGAGGACCCCTGCACTAACGGCTTTACCCACTCCTCCCGTCCCTGGCGCCCAGCAGAAAGCAGCCGCCAGCCGTCCCTCTCACGGGGGGCCCTCTTGTGTTCTTGGCTACTGGCCAGCCCCTGGGCCCGGAGTGGCCCCTTCCTGCCCTGCCCTTTTCTGGGATACTCGAATGCTCCAGCGATGGCGTTGGTTAAAGAGGCGACTTTGTGCTTGCCCTGGAGCTGGCCTTGCGCTGGATGCCCATTGGGATCTTCCTCTCCGTGAGGGAGGGAAGGCAGTGGGGGACGGAAAGAGCGGGAGCAACCTTGGGAAGGGGAAGGAAGTTGCGCCCATGAAACCTCACCCTCCACAGCGACCGTCACTTGGACGGCCCTCCTGCCCATAGGCCCAAGAGAGGCATCCCTCTCCCTCCTTCCTCCCTCCCTTCCTCCCTCCCTCCCTTCCCTCCCTCCCCTCCCTCCCCCTTTCTCCAGCTGCTTTGTGGAGGACCCTCGGTGGCAGTGGAGACAGCTGGGGCAAGCTAGGAGCTCCCCCGTGGCATCTGCCCCCTCTCTTCCCTTCTCCCATCAGTCCTGCGAGTTGACCCCATAGGTGCCCCCCTCCCACTGCGTAACCCTTTCCCTTCCGCCTCAGAGAGCAGATAATGGTGGCTCTTGGCAGAAGGAAGGGGCTTTAAGGGCTCTGAAAGAGACACTTAGTGCATCTGCCTTCTGCCAGGCTGCCACTGTGCCATGAGCTGCTTCTAAGTCTACTGCTATTGCTATTGCTGCTATTGCTAACGCCTAGTAATCAAGGTGTATTTTCAGAGCTGCCATTTGGGGGTGGATTGGGGGGGTGGGTGGACGGGGGGGGGGGAAGAGGGAGAGAAGACACAGAGGCAGGCGGGGGGCTCCCCCTGCTGCCCTCCTGCAGAGCTGCAGGCCTCCAGCATGGCTGGTTGGACAGGCCCGGTGGATGGGCACTTGGCCGCTGCCCCAGCTCCAGTGGGAGAGGGCCCCTGCCAGAGCAAAGGCAGGGAGCCTGCAGAAGATCCGGAGCCCTTGCTCGCCTCGGGGAAGCTGGGCACGTTGAGGGATGCTGAGATGTGCTTCAGATGCTGCAAAACTCTGGCTTCCTTTCTGGAAAAGCTTTGGAGGAGAGATGTTGCCAGCCAATGTACCACCCGTGATTGACAGGGACAAGGGTACAGTTTTTCCAATGGTCTCCTGCTGGAGCAAAAGTCGATCAGTCTCTGGGGTCTCTTTGAAAAACAATCAGATGGTGCAAATTTGGCCAGGTTCCCTGGTCGGAACCAAAGGTTGGGAAGGGCTTATGGAGGCATCCCTGGCTTCGGCTGGGATTTGGACTAGAAGACCTCCAAGGCCCCTTCCGACTCAAGGTATCCTGCCCTCTCCAGGGCGGCACTTTCCTCCAGCCAACATGCTGCTAGTCCCACCTGCCAGCGGAGCGAGGAGACTTTGCAAGAGGGGAAGAATTTTGCCCGTTCCTTGATGTGGAGACCCAGTTTGTCAGTGCCTCTGAGACAGGGACCTGGCAGGCTTCTGACATCCCACCGTGCCCCCGTTCTGTCCTAAAATACGCTAGACAGAGAGCCCTAATCTAATCTTCCTCTCTGCTTTCTCGTTTTCAGAGTCAGGGTAAAACAAATTGGCCCACGTTAATTGTCTGCACAGCCACCCAAAGCTTTGAGCTGTGATTTACGAGCTCAGGGCGAGCACTCTACTACAACACATTTTTCTTAATTTATTTTTAATGAGTATCTCAATTAATTTTCCAGGAAACATCTTAATGATGTTGGAGATGAATGTTAATCAGGTCTGGGCCTTTCAGGCACCAAAGCGCCTGCCTCGGGGGTGGAGTATGGCAAATGGTTCTATTCGCCAGCGGACGCCAATTTCGGGGGCCCCCCACTTCCTTCTGCTTGAGGCTTATTTTTGAGCAAAGTGCTGAGCTGATATCAAGCCAAGTTTGTTTCAGAAAGAGTTTGCAGAAACCAGATATTGAGAAAAGAGTCTCCTCATCCTTCAGCAATGGGGAAGCCATCGGAAGTCATCATCCTCGGTTCCACCAGCAAGTGCTGCTTCAGTGGCCACTTAGCCAGGCCTGGAAAACCCGGCTCCCTCCAGGGGCTGCTTAGTGGCGTTTCATTCGTTCATTCATTCATTCGTCCGTTCATTTGTTCGTTCATTCAGCTCCCCCTTCTGACAATGGGCAGCTTACAGCACTAAAAATGGCAAGCCTCCCCCTCCCGGGTCAGTACCAGGGAAAGGGGAGCCCCATTTGTCCCCCCCCCCCGGAAGGGGACTCCTGCTTGCCTGGGTTTAATGCTAGGAAAGGAGCCACATCCTGGGAGGAGGTTGGGTGCCAATCTCTTTACATGGCAGAGTGGAGCCATTTGCATTGAAGCCCAGAGACGGCCAAATCTGACACGGTTTCCAGAGAAGGAGCAGGGCCAGGCAGAGCCGTGGAATGGGGGACGGGGGCAGCACCTCCACCCCCTCCATGCAGATAAGCAGAATATCTAAGCCCCCCCTCCCCCCATTTTTGCCTCCAGCCCTTGGGTGACACTCCGGGCCAAGCCCTTCACTCTGTTGCCTCCTGTTTGCAGGACCGTCTGAGCCCCCCCCTCTCCCCCCCGGGCTCTTGGTTGGCTCGAGCTTCCCAACAGGCAGGCAGTTACGATGTGGTAGCAGCTTTTGCCTCCATAGCGCCAGCTAGCCGGCGGCTTCTCCAAGGCATGGTTGGCAACTGCAAGGCGGCCTGAAGGCAGCCCCAGTTTGGCCCAGCAACGAGAGGCTCAGGAGGGTTTCAGTTCCTTCCCTGAGAAAAAGGTGGCGGCAGCAGCATGGCTGATTTCACTGTTTCTGACCGGCGGTTTTGCTGGAAAAATCCCCGTCCTGGTTGTTGGGTCTCAGCACTTCCGTCCCACAAACCCCGAGGGTTAATGGGGCTCCCAGGAGCCCTGAAGGAGAGATCCCTCCCAGCCAGGAACGTTGCTCCCTTCCCCTCAGCCCATGCCTGGAAGGAAAGGGGAGGGAGGCCGGGAGGGGCCAGCCGACCCCCTCCTCCTCAGGCCTTGGGGGTTCCTCCTGGGCCTTCCACGGGAAGCCAGCGGCCTCCTTGCAGGTGCAAAAGTGTTGCCCAGGCTCAGTCTGGATGCCTGTCGCGGCCCACGTCCAGGAGGACTGGCGCTTGCTTCCTCGGGTGTCTTGGTTTCTCCTGGGCCAGGCAGGCCCTGGTCACCAAGAGAGGGTCAGCCTCAGCAGAGCAGGGGGGGGGGCAATCGGAGCACCAGCCAAATCTGACCAGGCTACCCTGAGCGAGCCATGCCACAAGTGTCGTCCTTGACCTCCCTGGCGGCATTGTTCTGGAGCAGTTCAGAGGAAGGGCTACACACCAAGAGGCCCCCAGCCTCAACAGCTTTCATCCCCAGAGAGCCTCCCCTCTTGCAAGGCCGGCTCTCAGCCAGGGGAGCAGCTTTCCAGACTGCGCCTGTAGACGGGTTGCTATTTCTCAGCTTTATGGCTTTGGGTCTCTTCCATGCACTTGTTCAGGACCAATGGTTTGGATGGACCTTCCGGTGGGCTTCAGGAGAGGCCCTGGGTTTTCCTTGCCAGATTTCCATCCACTGGACAAACGTTCCTCCTCCTCCCCCCTTTCCCCAGGTAGCCTCTGCAGCCCTGCATGATGGGCTTCTACCTGTGCACTCAGGTGATTCTCAGCCAGGTGGGAGGTGGTGATGCCAAGGGGAGAGCCTTTCTGGTTGCCCAGGGAGGAGGAACCTGGTGGTCCCTCCAGAGGCAAGAGGCTCCCCACCTCCATCGTGGGTGTTGCTATTTCCACAGAGTCCAAGCAAGGCTGCCCTCCCAGAGCAGAGGCGGGGCGTCCGGGTAGCCGTGCAGCAGCTGCAGCAGGAGAAGGGTGGCCTGAGCTGGACGCACGGACAGCCTCAGGCCCTGGAGATGCTGTTCCAGGAGTGCCAGGCTCTCCAGGCCCAGGTGAGCTTCAGAACTCCCTTCTCCCAGAAGCCAGGGAGGCACCACCTTATATTCCCTGCCCCTGTCTACTCCACAGCTCCGACAGTCTAAGGCATTGACCCAGGAGCCAGAAAGGGAGGGCGCTCTTCAAGCTGAGCGGCACCCGTGGGAGCAGTTGAGGCAAGCAGCGGCTTCTGTCCATATGCTGGAAAACAGCCGGGATCTCTATAAGAAGAAGTACCGAGCGGCTCTGGGCCGAGTTGGTGAGCTAGAGAGCCAGGTGCTTCGTCTGCAAGAAGAGGTGGTCAATCTTTGGAGCAGCGGCCAAGCAGCGGCCAGCCTTGGGCAGCTGAGTGCTCGGGAGATGGGCTGGGCGATGCAGCTCACAGGCCAGCAAGAGCAGACCATCCGGGAGCTGCAGGGACAGTTGGCAGCCAGCCACAGGAAGGTGAGAGTGGCCAGAGCCCTTTTCCCTTTTCCAGGGGCACCGGGGTGGGTGGGTGGGGCAGACACTGGTGTGAACCGCAGCAGATGCCAAGCTTCAGGTCTGTGGTGAGAAAAGGATTTAAATCCTGGCTTTGACACAGAAATCTTGGTGGCGCTTGCGCTGTGTGCCACGAGAGCCTGGTCGTCCGTGGGTTCCCGTGAGTGTCTTATTTACACCCCCCCCCCCCGGCCTTGGCTGCTGAGGGCGCGGTGGGGTTTGCCTCGTCTGGTGGGGAGCGGACACACAGGCAATGGAGCCGCTTGGGCCTCCTGGCTCTGTCTCAGTTGCTGCAGCAAAAGGAAGCCCTGGCCGCCCTGCGCCGAGAGTTTGCATCCTACAAGTCGACTCACAGCTGCTCCAACGCAAAGCACAGGAAACAGAGGCTCAGCCAGGCGATGCTCCGTCAGGTAGGTGCCGATCGTGCTGGCCGGCTGGAGTGAGCGGGGGGGGGGGGCGGCTGGGCTGCCATAGCCTGAGCAGAAACCCGGCTCCCTTTGTCTCGGTTGGGCTTGCCCAGAAGCTCCGGCAGGCAGAAGAGGAGGGTTTGCAGCAGCAGGCAGAGGCCTACCAGGCCCTTGTGCAGGAACTGAAGCTGCAGCTGGCAAGGGAGGCCGAGCAGAACAGCAGCACCTTGAAAGGTAGAGGACCCGCCCCCCTCCGGCCCCCTCCGCCGGTCCCTCCTGCTGCAGCCAGGGGTCCCGGTTGACTGAGCCTCATTTCAGATCTGGCTCGCCTGGAACTGGCTGTGCAGAGCCTGTGCCAGGAGCCAGCGCCAGAGCAGAGTCGGCAGCTGCAGCACCACGCCTGCCCAGCGCAGGGCCTGCGGGAACAAAGCCACCCTGTGCTGGGTGCACAGAAGGAATGGGTGAGTGGCTGCTGATCTGCCCAGGGATACCTGCTGGGCTTTGCGGGGGTGCCCTGACACTCGCTCACCTCCCTCTTCTCCGTCCAGGAACCAGAGAAGCCCCTTCAAAGGGCTAATTGCAGCCTCTTCTGGGACCAGGCCCATCCCTTGAATGCTGCCTCACGGGAGGCCTCTTGGCCTGGTGGGGCTCCAGTGCTGCAGCCGAGGAGGCCCGAGAGCCCGGAACAGCCCAGGAGGGCGGGTAAGGAGGCTGGCTCGAGGCGTGTCGGGAAGGGTGGACCAGGCAAGGGCCAAGAGGGCCAGTTTGTGGGTTGCTCCTTCCCTTCCCCCATCTTTCTCCTTGCCTGCTCACCAGCCGATGGGCAGAAATCGTTCCATTCTTCCTTATGCAGAGATGCTTAGCCTGTTCTTCTAATGCCCCCCCCCCCCCCCCCGGGTAAGTGGTCCTGAAGCATCGGTTGCCAACAGGGGCAGGAATGAGGCAAAGCTTCCCAGTTTCTTTTGGTGCAACACAGCAGACCCATAATGCTCACCCACCCAAGCATGCTGGGCTACGGGAGTCCAAGGGCCCGGGCCCCCGCACCCTTCCTACCCGAGCCTTCTCCTCCGCAGCACTGGAGGTGGCCCAGGACCAGGCGGTGGAGAGGGACCTGGAGCTTCAGCGCCTTGGGGATGTTGGCTGCCCGCCGGAGGTTCTCCTTGGAAGAGGCTGCCTAGCTGGAGCAGAGCTGGAGCAGGAAAGGTCTCTTCCCTGGGTTGAAGTAGGAGAGGCTGGGAGGGGACGTGCCTTTGGGCTGGGGGGGTGACTCACTGCTTTCTTCTTAGCTTCTTGGGAGGAGCCTCTGGCAGAGAACGGCTGAAGGCGCTGAGGGAGAAGCTGAGCAGGTCCAAGCAGCCGCCTTTGCAGGCAGCATCCATGCAGGAGTTGGAGATGCTGCGGCAGCAGGTGACGGGACCATGCCCTCCCCCTGGAGAAGCCAGAGCCGTTTCTCTGTCCCGGAGGGCACCTGCGCCACGCTCCAGGGCCTCTGGGGGGGCCACAGGGCTGGGCTGGCATTGAGGGCCACCTTTCCATGCAGTTACAGGAGACCGAGAGGCGAGGGCGGGCCCTGCAGGCCTCCGTGGCGGAGCAGACGGCAGAGCGCCGTTCTCTGCGAGAGCAGCTGACCAAGCAGACGGCTGTGCTGGGGCTGCTGCAGGGACACTTCAGGCAGGCCCGGCTGCAGCTGAAGCACCAGGCAACCGCTGTGAGTGAGCCCAGAGGGCCGATGGCTGGGCAGCCCCTGGGTCCTGACGGTAGAAGGAGCCTCAGTGGCAGCTCTGGCTTCTCCAGGGCTCCCACCCCACCCAGCCTCTCTTCCAAGGGGGGGCACGCTTTGCCTGCCCTTGTTTGGCAGGAGCAATGCTGGCAGAGGCCTGAGGCTGGGGAGGGGGCGAGTGGGGTGGGCCCGGCCGCCCCTTCAGTGCTGGGTGCTGCAGGGAGCCTCTGTCCTCCATGCAGAGACTCCGAGCTGCCTAGAAGCCATCCTGCTTATCTCCCCAGCACCAGCAGGTCCCAGCTGCCCTCTCCCCACAGCCCCACGGTTCCTTGCAGCCCAGACACCCTGCTCTTCCTCCCATGGACCGCCTGGCCCCAGGAGGGCAACCAGGGCCTGGGGAGGGAAATGAGCCCCCGGCCGGCCTGACTGGGAGATCTCCGAAAGGAGGCGACCCTTTGGAGGGAGCGCTCTGGATCCAGCTGGCAACCATCCCAGGGGTCTCTCTTCTTCTCCCGGCAGATAGAATCCTTACGAGTCTCCCTGGAGGCATCCCACGCCGGCCATCGCTGGCTGCACCAGGAGAGCGAATTGGTGGTGGCCGATCTTTGCCAGTGGGTGAAGGAGCAAAAGTGAGTGTTGCCCGGTCACCGCAGAGGAACGGGAGGCTTCTGCCGAGTTTGCCACGGGGCAAAAGGGAGGCGTGTCTTCCCATTTGCTCCCTCAGCCGCCTCCTTTTGTTACAGGCAGATGAATGAGGAGCTGGGCCGCAAGCTGCGAACGCAGATCAAGCAAATTGCCCAGCTGACCGGCGAGAGAGAGTGAGTGAGACCAAGCTGCTCTTTGAGGCTGGAGGCGGAGGGGAGCATTTGGAGGGGTCCTTCACCCACCCCCCCACCCACCCCCCCTTGGTGAAATCAGATGCCCCAGGTGCCTGCTTAATTTGGGATGGACTGAAAAACAGCTACGGGTACCTTTAAATTCCAGGCACCTTTCCTTTCAAAAGCCTGCCGTGAGCACGGGGGTTGGGGTTACTGAACCAAAGGGGTTCTCTGCACCCCTCTTCCTTCCCGCAGCCTTCTGCATCAACTATTAGAGGGGCTGCAAGAGGACAACCGGCGGCTGAAGAACGAAGTCAAGGAGAAGCGCGTTGTATGTGAGCGCATCAAGGTGAATGCAAGAACCACCAGAGGCTGGCAGGAAAGCAGATGACGCAGCCCACCCCCCACTTCCTTCATTGGCCAAGCGGCAGAGGGGGATGGTATAGAGCAGGGGCCCCCAACCCCCGGCCCACAGACCGAAACCAGTTTGCGGCTTGCTGGGAACTGGGCCAGGCAAATAGTGGATGAGCACATAAAACCGTCCCCTCCCCACATGGCCGGCCCAGGTTGGGGTTGGGGTCCGCTGGCCTCAAGGACGCCTCCTTGGACCTCCTGCTACAGGAGCCTCCTTATGGCCTCTGAGAAGAGTTTTGCTCTGGGAATGAGGAGAGCAGAGGAGCCTTAGAGGAGGATGGCAGCAGCCTTGGTCTCCCCCGTGGCCCGATTCCCTCCCGCTCATCCAGAAAGGGAGAGAATTGGGTCTCCTGCTTGCATCTAGAAGAGCCAAGTGGGCCAGGATGGGTTTGGCCTGGTCCCACGAGTCCCAGTAAACATCGGGTGGTTCTAAATACAACGTTTCTGCTTGCAGGCTCTCCACAACAATGATTTGGAGCCACGGGCTGCACTGCAACAACTCTGGCACATACTCCTGTTGTGAACAAGTGGGCTGCTCCTATTCCCATTGCACTCCTCCACTTTTCCAGGGGCCCCAGCCAGAGAAGGCGGCTCAGGAGCAGAGGCAAACCGTGTGCAGAAGAGCTGGGGTCCCTTCCTGCAGCCCAGGCTTTGCTATCGAGGGAACTCGCCTAAGTGCCCCATCCGTGGCTGCTGTCGCGATGTCCCACTGCTAGCAGAGCGCCACCCTTGCTTGAAAGAAACACCCAAGAGCCACCAAAAGAGTCCAGGAGCAACAATGTTTATATAAACAATAAAATGATATCCCGATCTCGGCAGCAGAGACGGCACGAAGCTATATATAATGCAGAGACATCTGTGGCTAGAGGCCAAAGCGGGCTGGGGTATGGCGAGGGGTGGCAACCTGGCCTTGCTCCTTGCGCCCCGGTGTATAAATCTTTGTGGACCTGCGGAAAGGGGCACAAAGGACAGGCTGAAGAGCAGAGACGACTCCAGGCTCGGGACTTCTCCCCTGCGAGAGGAGCCCACAGGGCCATACCTGACGCTGCCCATCGGGTTGCAACGCTCCTGTTCTTCTCTGCGAGCGCGGAGCTGCTCTTCCGCCAGAGCCATCTCTTCCTCCATGGCAGAGGCCTCCTCCTTGGCTCGCCGCCGGCTCTCCTGGAACAGAACAAGCAGCCATGCGAGATTCCACCCGTCGTCTTCCATCCTGCTTTAACTATGAAACGAGGCCCAACCCAAACGCTGCTACGCTGACTTCACGTCTGTATCTCGGTTGATGAGCAGCGGCGCCTCTGTTTTTTTTTTTAAGTATTTCCAGCTTGCCGGGCATCAGTGCCGGCTGGAATTCTTTGGGAGCAACTGGACGGTTCCCCCGCGGCTCCTCCTCACCTGACGAGACTTGCCAGCATGCTTGATGCTGTAGAACATGGGCCCCAATTCAGCCAGCCATTCCCCATCCACAGCTGTGACACACTGCATGTACTCCTGCAGGGGAAAGGCAGAGGTGAGGGAGCCGGCAACGGAGCCAAATGGATCCGGCCACCCCCGCCAGCATTTCCAGCTGCAGCCCCCTTTCTCCAACGCATCCCCTCACCTTGGTGGTCATCACCAGTTCATGGTAGACGATGTAGTCGGGAGTGTAGCCCATCCCAAAAAGCGAGCTGGTGGGGTGCAAGTGGCAGCGCATCCCTGTGCGGACGTTGACGTATTCCCCGATGCCCTGCAGCAGAGCAGGAAGGTCAGCGTTGCCTGGCCCCACTTCCCCCTTGGGCCTTTGACCGAACAACAGCCAGAAGACCCCGGAGGGCAGGGGGCCTTGGGTCATTAGCCCTCCATGTTGAGACAGGGCCCTGGGATTTTGGCTATGGCATTGCAGAGCGTTCCTTCATGGACTGCTGGGTCCGGATTAGCCGAGGGAACGCCTGGCAGAGACGGACCTACGTTTGAAGGGTCCCAGGAGTTAGGCCTCCTTTATGCAGCATTCCCCCCACCCCCAAGTTAGTTCTATCCCTGTTGATATTCAGGGGTGCCTTCAAAACCTGGTTGTGTCATCCGGCTTGGAGACCCTTTTAAGGTGGCTCCCCTATTGTGGTTCCAGTGTGTGTGTGTGTGGTTCAATCTTTAATGATGCTTTTATTTTTATAATTTGTTAACAATTGTTTTTACGCTGTGTTTTATTATTTCCTGCTGCTAAGAGTCACTTCCAATGTACATAACTTTGATTAATAAATAAATAAAATGGAGCTTCCTTGGTGCTGGGTAGAATCCAGACCTGGCCTCCTGAGGCTCACAAAGAAGTGAATCTGTCTGAGGATGATGGGGAGGGAAATGAGCTCAGCACGTTGCAAGGCGGCCTTGTGGCCCCCCCCCCCCCCACTCCAAATAGGCCACAGAGGGAGGAGCAGGCCACTTTGCCAAAGGCAACCGACGGGGCCAAGAATCCCTCACCTTCAATTTTGCAGCCTGGTGAAAGTAAGCAGCACAGATGCACTTGCGAACCACATCCCAGTCGGTGCCGCAGGAAGCCAGGCTCATGTGTTGCTGCACCATGATGTCCTTCAGCTGCGCTCGCACCTCCCGCACCTGGAAGGCAAGGGCCAGGGCAGGTTCAGCCCCGTTCACGGTCGCTCTGCGCCCCTTGGGCCTCCCCCAACACCCACCTTGCGCATGGCCTTGGCGTGAATGAAGTGCTCATTGCACCAGAGCGTTGAGTAACTGTTATTTTTCCACTGCAGATAAACATTCAGGTAAGTCAAGTGGTCACTCTCGGGAACAGCAAACTTCTCTCGCACCTGGTCGCTTTCTTCCTCCCGACCCTGCAGAGTGACGGCAGAAAGGAAAGTGACAGACCAGGAAGGCCGTTCCTGAGAGCAAAGACCAACAGAAACCCTGGCTCACCTTTGGCCGGTAAAAAATGGCTGGGACTGAGAGCATGGAGACAATCAGCAGGATCTCTGAACTGCAGCCCATGTCACAAGAAACGATCAGCATCTTGGAGAGAGCTGGATCCAGGGGAAACTCCACCATCAGGCGTCCAGTCGACGTCAGACCACCTGCAGGGACAGGAACCTGAGCCAAGCCCCACAGAAGGAGCACATGCCCCCCCCCACCCACATGCTGGGGGTGGGGAAGGATTGTTCCACCCAACCTGTGTTATCAAGCGCCCCGAGAATCCACAACTGGTACATTGAGTTGAGCATGTTGTCTTCTGGAGGGGGATCCATAAAGTGGAACTGTAGCAGGTCCTGCACCCCTAAAGACTTGAGAAGCAGCACCACATTGGCCAGATTGGTACGCTGGATCTCTGGGACGGTGGTGGTCAGCAGTTCATTCTTGTAAGCGCTCTGGGTGTAGAGTCTGCTCGAGAAAGAGAGCAACCACCTCAGTGGGGGGGGGAGCAGCCTTGGCCACAGCGGAAGAACGAGATTTGGCAGCCACAGATAAGCATTTACTGCGGTGCCCACTGCGGGCTGCGAGGAGACCCCCTTGGATACGTACAACTCCTACCTGAAACACTGACCTGGGCCTGTCCTTCCGGCTCGGCCAGAGCGCTGATTTGCATTAGCCTGGCTGATTGGATAGATCTGCAAGGCATCCATGCCAATCCGTGGGTTGAAGACCTGAGATGTAACAAGTAGGGTTAGCTGGGGCTTCATCCCTAGCATTCTCACGCTCTCCATAAGCAAGCTTCCTTACCTTCAGTTTGCAATATCCAGAGTCGATCACAAACATGATCCCATCAACCGTCAACGAGGTTTCTGCGATATTGGTGGCCACAATGCACTTCCTGACTCCATCTGGTGCCTGCCAAGAATCCAAGTTTCAGGATGCAGCTCCTAATCCACCTCTTCAATTGAAACGCTCAGTTTCCCCCAAGGAAAGGCCCTGAGGTGCTGGCTTTTGATTCCAGCATCTTTGCTTTCAGCAGCTAAGTCCTATAAAGGCTAGCAATCCCTTTGACCGAAATGGCCTGTATCAAACAGCTCCTGAAAAGGCTTCTAGTTTCTACTTCCTAAGAAGAGAAAGATGTTTGACTTCTCAAGCCACGGCACAAAATCCATCTACTTCCCAGACTCATTTTTTGCTGCAGATCAGGCTGCTTGCCAATCGTTCTACTCGTCTTGAGCTTGGGAGAAGCCACGTTAGACGCTTCAAGTATCTAGGTACCATTGCCAAGTAATCCGAGATCGTCACTAGTGCAAAGGCAGCCGGCCGTACCTTCTGGAATATCTTGGCCTGCAAATCTGAGGGTAGCTGAGAGTAGATGGGCAGCACAGCCAGAGCAGGAGCATTTTCCAGCTCTTCCAGATGTTCCACAATCTGCTCAGATGTGACCTGCAAGATGAGGCGAGGCAATTAGGGGGCTGACTAGGATCTTAAACAGTCCCACAGATGAACTCACCTCGATGTCCTCCTGGCCTGGCATGAAAATGAGGATATCTCCAGGGGCGCTGGAGAGGTGGACCTGCAGGGCCTGCTTTACGGCGGCCTCCACATAGTCTTCTTGCGGAGTCTGAAAGAGCAAAAAGGAGGCTGATGCACCCATCCGGGGCTCACCTGGACGGCCTTGCTCCAGGCCTTTGCTTACCCCATACCTTGCTAAAGAGAACGTCAACAGGAAATGTGCGGCCTGGGATGTGGAAGATGGGCACGTTTCCAAAGAAAGACGCAAACTTCTCTGCATCCATGGTGGCCGAGGTAACAATCAGCTTGAGATCTGAGCGGCGGGCTACCACCTATGGAAAGACGGGATCGTTGCCCAAGAATGACAGGAAAATCCTAAATGACCCCTTTCCTTCCTCTCGCCCCATGAAAGGGTTTCAGGGGGAAATCCTCTGCTTCTCCAAGGAGACTCCAAGGACACGTTCGTACCATGGCTGCCCAGGTAATAGGCTGCTTCTGCTCAGCTGCCTTTTCGCAACCCTCCTAACAAAAACGTTGAAACGGGCAGCCAGTGCACCTTTAGCCAGTTGTGCTCACCACTAAACCTGACCCAGCAGCACTACAGAGAGGGCGGCCGAGGCCGGCCATTCGGACTTTAGGAGGAATTCCCAGTCATTTGTGGAGCAAAGATTCATTCTGAAGATTGTACTAGCAACACCCTGAGGGAGAAGAGCTAAACAGGAACGAACCCCTATTTAGAAAGGACCTTGGAGGTCTTCTAGTCCAGCCTACATCTGCTTTGTACCATGCTATATTTAAGAAGCAACCATCAAAACTGTTGCTTTGAATAAGCCCAATGATATGGAAAAAAGACCTTTAGAGAGGGATGAAAAGATGCTGCCTAGTGAACGGAGCCTCGGCCCCAGCTGTACAGCGGGTGGAACGAGAGGTTCAGAAGGGACCCTCTCTTGAGCTCAGAAGCTGTAAATTTGACTCTCAAGGCTGCTGCGTCCATGTTATCCGAGAGTGAAAGAGTGCGCTCATCTCCTCATGTTCCTTGTCTCCCTGGTCAGACTGGCAATCCGCTCTGAAGCTCCTATAAAGCCAGGCCATTGGGAACAGCATCTCTAGAGGGCTCTGGGTTGCCCACCGACAGCAATGCGGCGTCTACCTGCTGGCCCTACGGCTGAATGGATAAAGGCTGAGCGAGACTGGCAATTGCAGCCTAAGCAGGCGAAGGACCCGAATAGGCCCAGGGCCACTTTCATTGAAACCCAAGCAAGCAGCTCTTCATCCCTCCGTCCTCTAAGCCCTCAAAACAGATGACCACGCTCCACATTAGAAGCTTTTGCAACACACAGTTGGCCCTCTCAGGATAAACTCAAAAGGGGCTCCAGACGTGCAATTGGAAAGATGCAATACAGGCAATGCAGGCTCAGGGGGTGTGGCTTCTGTGCTGCAGTGAAGTCCCCGTCCCCCCCCCCAAGGAGAAAAGCTGGGGCTGCCTGCCCACAACTGCCACCACCAGCAATCGGCTGGCCACACCCAGGGTGTTTACAAGCTCAGCCCCCTCTCCCCACCATTCTGGGAGATTAAAAGTGGGGCTGGAAGGCTATCCGTTTCCCATTTACCCCCTAAGAGTCCATTTCAGCCTGGGTCCTACTAATCCTAGCCCCGCCTCCTCCCATCTTCAATACCCAGCAGCAGCCGCAGCCACACGCACACAGCAGTTGGAGATGGATAGGAGCAGGGGGGGGGGGGGGACCCTGCCAGACACCCCAGGCAAAGCCTACCAGGCACCTACTTCTCGCAGAAGGCCAAACAGCACATCGGTGTTGAGCGAGCGCTCGTGAGCCTCGTCCATGATGATGGCGCTGTAATGGTCTAGATCAGCTTCCCGCAGAGACTCCCGTAGCAAGATCCCATCCGTCATGTACTTAATCACGGTGCTCTCCGAAGTGCAGTCCTCAAAGCGGATGGCGTAGCCCACCTGGCCCGGGCACAAGGTCCACAGGCGAAACTCACCAAGCAGGCCTCGGCTGGCCTCCGAGTGAAGGCAGCTGGCCCACAGCCTCGCCCAGACGCCCCACGGCCTGCAGCACTCACCTCCTCCCCAAGGGCCACGTTCATCTCCTCACTAACGCGTTTGGCCACAGACATGGCCGCCACTCGGCGTGGTTGCGTGCAGCCAATCATGCCATAGTCTGTGTAGCCATCCTCGTGCAGGTACTGCGTCAACTGCGTTGTTTTGCCACTGCCCGTCTCTCCCACCACAATCACAATACTGTTGTCTCTGTCAGGAGGAGGCAGCAAGCTCTGTCACTGGCTGCAGTGATGCCGTGTAAAGACCCTCCACCCCCTCCCGGAGTTTTCAATTTGCAAAATGCCTCGATATTCCACACGCTGTTTAATACAGGCGCTCCGCATCATTCTATTTGCCTGGGCCCATTCCAGAATCTACTGGATTCTCAACAGCGTAGCATTGGCTTCAGTGAGGCAGCTGCCCTCCCATCCCATTGCCTGTTCCAAGAGAAGCCTTGGTGGAGGCTGGAGGAGGGAGGGAGGGAGGGAGGGAGGGGGTGCAGACCTGACAACTGTCAAAAGCTCCTGCTGAACAGCGAAGATGGGCAAGTACTGCCTCTGCTCCACAATGGACTTTTTCTTGGCAAACTCGCTGCTTGCCTCACTCTTCTCTTTCACGTGTCCAGCAAACTTCTGTTCTGTCCTGCAAGGGGAGGGTTCAGAGAACTTCATCCCTTGTCAGGTCACTCCCCTCCCCTCCCTCGCCCCCGGCCTTTACAAGTGGCCTTGATCCTACCTGTAATCCACCGTGCCATCCTCGGCCAGGACTTGCCCCGATTCCTCCTCCTCTTCCTTCTTTATGCCCATTATGTTCCCAAGCTTTGTACCTGCCAGCTCCCAGTGCCTGTGCTGAGCCTACAAGAACCAACACCAAGCAGTTACGCTTTTCTGTGGTCCACTTCCGCAGAATCACAAGCCTAGCAACAAGAAACTAATGTTCAGAGCCAACGCACGCAGCAGCGGTAGAAATCAACACGGCTGCAGCTGCTACAGATCGAAGTCAATTAAAGGAGCAGTCATCGGACAGACACAGGCCCCCAAATGCCCTTCCAAACAACGGTTCTGCTCTCAAGGGGCCAGCCGTGTGGGTCCTACCAGAGAAAATATTCCTTTCTTGGGATTTCTTAAACCCCCTTAAGTGCCCGTCTGCTGAACCAGGCATCTTTCAAGTGATACCCCTGCGGCCCAGTCACAGGAAGCAAGCCACCTTAAGAGGCTGCCCCTCGGGCAATGCATTAATCTCGCTGGAGGTGACAGGAGCCTAGACTGCCTTCCCCAGCCAAGGCAGCCAGCCGAAGCTGAGCAAAGGCTCCTGAAACTCCGGCTTCCACCAGTAACGATGAGTCCAGAAAACCTAATCCTTTGGGGAAAGTGCTGGCCCACCTGGAGGACGGTACTTGTTTCTCTCCAGGGATTCCTCGTCATTCAACACCCCACCCCCCTCAGCTTCAGGATTTCCCTCGGCTCTCACAACTGAAACTGCTCCCTGCTTTAGTGTGTACAAGCCGCTCGAGCGCTGCACCTGCCTTCCCTTCTGTTAATGGTTCAGGGGAGGTTGTGTTGTTTATTCTGCTTATTATTTTCCTTAAAGTTGCCTTCATTATTTTTACAAATATCTCACGCGGTAAACATATCCACCATACCTTCCTCCTTTTATTTACCCCCACAACCCCAACTACCCTTGGAAGTGGGCTGAGAGGCCGACCCTGAGGCTGGGCCTGAGCACACGGCCTCTCGCTCACTAGCCTGCTCCTTCCACCACACGGCCAAGCCAGCTCTCCCTGCCCACACCCCACACAGCAAGGGGCTCAGCCAGCACCTTCTTGCGCTCTTTTTGTTCCCGATGCTTCCGCACCAACAGGCTGCCTTTGCGGGCAATAATGGCCAAGTCGGAGGTGGCATCTTTGACAGGGATGACGGGCTCAGGCTGGAAAGAATGAAAAAAGGGATAATTTCAAGGCAGCAAAGGTCCTTCCCGCCACCCACCCCCCAAGCACCACCTGACCTGACCTGCTTGGTGAAAACAATGCGCCCATCCAGAAAAGGAGGTACCAGGTTGTGCACCAGGAGATGCACCCTGGCAGCGTTATCCTCCTCAAAGTCCTCCTCCACCTCCAGCCGGTGCACCACGCCACTCGTCAGCATGCGGTTGGTCTCCCAGCGCTCGTTATCCTGCCAAGCAGAAGGTCAAATCAGGCAGCAGCCCCCGCTTCTAGGCCAAGCAGGCCTCGGGGGGCTCCCAGCAATAGCAGGGAACAGGCGGACCCACTGCCTCTGGGTCACGGCTGAGCACCAGGGCCCCTCAGCCTAGGACGCCCCTGCCCTGCCTTGCCCAACCTCATTGATCTGCCTGCGCTGAGCTGAGATGCGCGTCTGCTTTTGCCTCTGCAGGTGCTGCTCACGTTTCCTCACATACTCCTCTGAGGAGGCAGCCAGAGGGTTGTGGAATTCATCGTAGCCCTCATCCATCATATACCAGTCCCGGTCAGCTTGCTGATAAGAGACAAAAAAAGGTTATAGTCTCCCCAGATAAAAATGAGGTCTTTTCTGCTGCACTGTTAAGAGCAGCACCGCAATACCTCACCACCACCACCACCACCACCAAAGAAGCCCCTTCCTCAACACCACAAGCAATTGGACAATCTCTCTCTCTCTCTCTCTCTCTCACGCACACACACAGGCTGCCATTACACCGTGAGAGGCAAAAAGGGATCTCCAAGGGGCCTCGGGGAGGTCTCTAGCTAAGGGTTGGCCAGCTGGAACCGATGTCATGCCACACCCAGCGATGAAAATCCCACAGCCCACACTTAGAAAGTGAAAAGCAGCCCCAGCCCCCCCCCCCCCCGAGCTTGTCAACCAGAGATTTGCTTCCCTCTCATTCTGACGTTTTTTGCTCCGTTTCTTCCCTTTCAGGCATTTTGCCTCAAATAGCAAGGTAACCACCCCGGGGATTAAAGCTGTCAACTCACCCGCTGATCGTCTTCCCACTGCTGCCGTTCTTCCTCCGTTTCAAAGGCAATGCCGTCTTCCCCATCCTCAGATCGCCCTGGAAATAGATCTCGTGAGAGGTCAATTCTACCTTGGATTAAGGCAAATCTGGGCCTCTCCACACTCCGCCATTTTCCGCTTACCCCTGCCTCTGGAGAGCCAAGGGGTTCCGCCCAAATGCCTTCGGTTGTCAGCCCATTCATTGTATTTATAAGTAGGGGTGGGCAAAGGCGTCTCCTCGGGACCCCTGTTCCTGCTGGACCTGCAAAGAGAGACCACCGCAAAACTCACTCTCGCCGCCCCACTCAGGCCCCACCAATGCAGTGCCATCCACCAACAAGCCTCCCTCACGTACCGTTCTCGTTCCCCCCGCCTCTCGCTCTCCCGCAGTTGAGCAGGGCTCCGGTGGCTCCGCTCTGAGTCCCGGCAGGAGGGAGCCGGGGAGGGAGACTCCCACTGGGAGCGGCGGGACCCGCTGTAACCGCTGTCTTCCTCCTCCCAGCTGGAGTGCGACGGCGTGGCTGCATCTGAGCACCGCAAAGGAAGGAGTCAGCCAGCGGCCGAGCCCGGAGGAGTGGCACAGCCGCCCCCGACCGCCCCCCCCCCTTTTGCCAGGTGGGCTCCCCGCTGCCAAGCACCTTTGGGCGGCTGCCGCGGGCTCTCCGGCTCGGTCTTCGGGGCGCTCCTGCTCCTCTCCGAGGAGCCCTCCTTCTCGGCGCGGCCGCTGCGGCGACCGCGGTCGCGGGTCTCTGCGGAGAAAGGCCGGTCAGCGGCGTGGGCGGAGGATCCCGCGGGGGCGGCGCCGGGCTCGGGCTCACCTCGGTCGCGCTTGCGCTCCTGCTCCCTCCGGCGCTCCTTCTCCTTAGACGAGGCGAAGACGCCCTGCTCCCGCCGCTCGCGCTCCCGCTGCCGGCTGCGCTCCCAGAAGCCCTCGCTGACGCCCCCCGGGTGCGACGGCGTCTCCACCTGGGCCGAGCGGTACTGCCTGCCGGGGGGGGGGAGAGGGAGGAGCGGGGGCTCAGGCGGCGTGCCGGGCGGCCCCGAAGCCCCGCCGGACCCCCGCCCCGCCCCGCCCCGCTTACCTGTCCCTGCGCCGCCGGCCGCCCCGCCCCGCCCCGTCGCCCGGCTCCTCCGGCGGCTCCCGGGCCGGCTCGTCCGTGCCCTCGTCGGCGCCGCCGCGGGGCCTCTTGGCCGGCCGATCCTCCCGCTCGCGGCGCTTTTGGGCGGCCAGCAGGTCGAGGCCCAGCAAGGAGGCGCGCGGCGCTGGGATCTTGAAGACGTGCTGCTCCTCGGCGGCGCTGCGCCGCTTGACCAGCACGAGTCCCCCCACCTGCCCCTCGGGCGCCAGCCCGGCTAGCCGGTGCAGCGAGGCCTCCGCCGCTGCCTCCGCGCGCTCCTCCATGGGCCCCTGCGCGGCGCTTCCTCTTCCGGACGGAGCGGGGCCGGCGGCGGCTGTCCCAGAATGCCTCGCGGCGGCGTCCCTCTGCTCCTCCTTCCGCCATAGAGCCGAGGAGGGCCGGTCTAGCCGCCGCCGCCGCCTTTGGGCTTCCTGGGCCGCCCGGAGTCCCCTCCGTCAAGCTCCGCCCTTGTTGGCCCCGGCTGCCGCTCGGTCTGCGGCGCGGGCGTGAGCAAGGAGCCTGGGCCTCTCTCGGACACGAAGCCCCTTCCCCAAAGGCCCCTGGAAGGGCTCGTCTGCCCACTGGAGGGGAGCCAGACACGAGTCAAGGGCCGGAAAAGGAGCCGCCATTCGTGGAAGCGGTTCAGCTCCACTGGAAGACCAGGCGATCCTGGGGGAGCCTCGGAGCAGCTGCCTTTGGCCGAAAGCGCGCCGTTGCTTGTCTCTGTTTAACCCGCTGATTTAATGTTTCTAGTATTTATTATTGAGTTTGCATTGCCGCCTATTCGCCCGTGGCGACTCAAGGCGGCTTACAGAATATAAAGCCTCATTTAAAACAATAAGATAATATTAGACTGGGGGCCATTCTAATCTCGGGGGGGGGGGGTGATGTTCCAGAGAGGGAGCCACCAGAGAGAGGTCCTTCTGGATCCCACCAGGCGTTATCTCCTATGGGGATGGACCTGCAGGCTCTGATGTGACTGGCAAGAGACTGTCCCTCGGATCACCTGGTCCCAAGCCCCAAGGGCTTTAAAAGATGAGAACCAGCACCTTGAATTTTACTTGGAAGCAAATCGGCTCCCGCAGGGGATCCACGTGCACACCGGGGTCTGCACAAAACCATGCGGGTCGCTGCATTTTGCACCAACTGGAGCTTCCAGATGCTCAAGGACAGCCCCAAGGACAGCGTGTTGCAATAAAGACGAAGTGACTAGGGAATGAGTGACTGAGTAGGGATTGTTGGCCCAGGAAAGGGTATAATTGGCAAACCACCTGCAGTTGCACAAAGACCCTCCTGGCCACAACCGCCACCTGCTCTTTGAGCAGGAGACGCGAGTCCAGGAGAACCCCCAGAATACCCACAGGGTCTGTTTGGGGTAGTACCACCCCATCCAAGAGCAAAGGTTCTCCCAACGAACCCCAAACCCAGAGCCACTCTGTCTTACCAGGGTTTACTTTCCTAGAATTTGAATGCACGATTTCTGTACCCTTGGTAAGAGACTTGACAACAAACCCCTTTAATGAAACGTTTTTCACTTTGCTTGAAGTACTTGCAGTTGTTTGGGCAGTTGGTAAAAAACCATTTTGCAGAAAGAATTCAGGGAGTATGGTTTTTTCCATGCTACTAAGGTACCTAAGTTTCAAAGGCAATGCTGGATGCTTCTATGCATAGTTTTGTATGCCACCTAGTACACTGCAATTGAGCAGCCAATAAATTTGGATAGATATTTTGTTACCAACCCCTTAATAGATTAATTTTTGAAGCTGTTTACCTGGTGCAAAGCACACTTCCTTCAAAGGAGACTCAGCATCTTCTACTGCCTAGATAGGCTTAGAGACATATATTTCAAAACTTCCAGAGGAAACAATCACAATAATATTTTATTTTTAAAAATTGTTGTGTGCCTTCTTTCAAAACAACTTCTGAATAACAAAATGGGTTTCCTCTACTCAGTGTGGTACAGGCCTCCCAACCTTACAGGGAGAAAGGGACTGAGAGTCAACAAACGGAACACTGATACCATGTTCCTCGCCGACTGTGACCCATTTCTACCTTCTTGTGCTGGGGTACTGCTTGCATCAGTCTCATGACATCAGGAAAGTTCTAGCTTTTACGCTTCCCCAGGAGAGGATGTATGCCAACAAACGCTTGTTTTCCCCTTGTTACAGGTCTTTTTTTTTAAGGTCCAAAATCCCCCCTACATCATTAATGAAGGGCAGGAAGTAGCCAGTGGATCTCCGACAACACATGTCCTCTTTTACTGCTGATCCAGGGAGTTCACTAATCCTTGACCAGGAATCCTCCGAGGTTGTGATCCGCTCCCACAGCATCTTGAACACTCTGGAATCCTTGTTCTCTGCTCAAGGCAAATAGAATTATGTGATTTCTTTTCTGCCTCTTGGGGATAAAAAGGAAAATATCAACTCTTGTGAATTATCTTTTCCTAAATGTTGTTCTTTGCTACACAAGCTCCACTTCTTTAATTAGTTAATACCCCATGCAAGAATCTAATTCCTTTCAATGTATATTCCTCATTATGTTCTTCCTTACTCTACTAGTCTCTTCCTCTCCAAGTACAACCATTAATTTTCCAATACTGATTATCCCAATATTGAGTGAAGATTCCAAAGGAAGTGTGTGTGTGTTGGGGGGGGGGGGAATTTGCCTTTCCTATGAGTTCTGCTCCGGAACATGAACCTTCCCTCCCATTAGGGCTCACCTGGCTGATAGTGGTGCTATCCTCCTGGCCTTACAAGTATTCAGGGGCAATTTTTAAATCAATTAATAAAAGATGTATTCAAGTCCTGGTTTCTCCTGGTTTTGTATCCATCCTTTTAAGCTCTTGATTAAGTGTTAGTATGCTGATTAACAGAAACAGGGACTGTCTACCAAGAGAAGCAGTTGTAGATGGAAGAGAGCCTGTTTTTCCCTCACAGATAGTACACGACACAACATCTTAATTTCGAAGTAACAAAAACAGAGCTTAAATCCAATTGTTTTAGAACAAAAGATAAAGTCTCGTATTTTAGATCTAACCAAAGGCCAAAAGAAACTTAAGCTTTCCATTCACCTCAGTAGGGCCTCAAGCTCCTGCTTTATGGCACCCACCACAGGTGGTCCATGGTATGTGAGGGCTGTATACATCTGGACCAAGGAGGCACCTGCCCGTATTTTCTCCAAGGCATCCTGGCCAGTGCAGACTCCACCCACTCCAATGATTGGTATGCACCCTAAGAGAAGGAAGGAAGCGTTTATAGAAAAGGAAACTGGTGCCATGGCCTCTCGTGCCTCTTGTTCATCTCATTACCTTGGGTGAGAGAATACATGTCGCTGACCATCTGGGTGGAGAGCTGTCGTAAGGGAGCTCCACTTAACCCTCCCACTTCATTGCATGAAGCCCCACGAAGGGTTTCAGGACGGCTCACGGTAGTGTTAGTTACCACCAGTCCATCAATCCCCAGCTGGAAAAGGAGACCAAAGGAAGAATTAGATGGTTCCCCTTTCCTTACAATCCTTGGGGTGAAGATGCAGCTGACCAGCAGCATGAAAACAGAGCAGAGGCTGCCTGAGTCAGGAACTCCTGAAGGGAATAACAGCCTGCCCTTGTCCTAGTGCTCAGTACCTCACTCACAATCCTGGCAATGTCCCGTTTCTCTTGGCTTGTCAGGTCTGGTGCAATCTTCACCAGCACAGCCGGCTTGTGCTTACCTGGGAGGGAATCCCGCTCAGCAAGAACCTGCCAGAAACAAAGATGACACTGAAGCTCCAGGCTTTGGCCATCTCTTCAATGGGCAGAACAGTACCAGCACACAGAGAGGCTCACAACAAGGTGAGATGCTCTTGGGAAGGCGAGGAGGAGGAGCTATACTCAAGCGAAGCTGCTTCCAATGCGAGGGAGACCAGATGACAGCAAAGACGGCCACTCTGGTATTCACTAACAGTGGGTGGCCTGTTCCCTAATTGGGGCCCAACATTCCTTCTGACAGTGAGTACAAGTGGGCAGCAGCTCAAAGTGTATGCGAGTCTGCTGGGCGCAGAGCATCCCAAGGAGGAGATTTGTAAGGGAGAGAGGAGAACCTCCAAGGCCAAGGCAGAACCCTACCTTTGTAAGTAAGAGGTGCAAGTCTGCTCTGCCCTGCAGAGCCCGCAATCCTGGCGTGTTTGGGCTGGAAACATTCACCACCACATAATCAGCCAGCGGACCCAACACGCGAACGCCTGCAACGTAGTCAGCAGCTGCATCCACAGAACACTTGTTCTTGCCCAGATTTATTCCAAGGGGCATCCCCGCTAAAAACAAAGAAAATGCCATGAGGGCAGAAGCATCCCCCCTGTGTCCAGGAATTTATCCCCTTTGGTCTTGGATGGGCTTGTACCATGCCCCACAGACCCCACGCATAACCTGGGGTCCTTTTAGATTTACAGTTCCTGCTGGAAGAGCAGGCGGCAACTATGGTGAGGAGGGCCTTTGCTGTATGCCAGTTACACCCTTTCCAGAATAAGGAAATAGGGAGGCTTTCCGGTCATTTATGCCCTATTGCAAAATGCTCTACATGGGGCTACCCTTGAAAACTGTCTGGAGGTTTCAACTGATGCAGAATGTGGCTAAGCCATTAGTTGTAAACATCAGCAAGATTCTTTTGCTTGTGTCCCTTTGCCCAAATAGAATCTGAGTGGGAAAGGTAGATTAGTATTTATTTATGCATAAACAAGGAGACACCCCTATGGACACAAAGTGAGAGACTCCTTAAAGGTAGGAAATCCCCTTATACAGATAGTCCTCGGCTTACAACAGTTCACTTAGTGACCAGTTACAATGGCACTGAAAAAAGTGACTTCTGACCATTTTTCACACTTCTGACTATTTCAGCATCCCCACTGTCATGAGATCAAAATTCAGGTGTTTGGCTACTGACTCATATTTATGACGGTCCCAGTGTCCTGGGGTCATGTGACCAACTTTTGTGACCTTCTAAGTAAAGGCAATGGGAAAGCCAGATTTATTAACAACTGTGTTACTAACTTAATAATGGCAATAATTCACTTAACAAGCCCTTGTCTGAAATGGTCTAGAGAGCAGTCCTCAATCGTTCCAGCTCTGCAGACCACCACCAGCAATGGGGCTGGGGGGCAGATTGGCGCATATGCCACTTGTGCAAATGCTGTTTCGCCCTGTCATGCGCTGCTTGCACAGTCTGGTTCCAATGGGCCGCACCGGGCATTGGGCTGCAACGGGGGGGGGGTTTGGGGGCCCCTGGAACAGGGTCTCCTGCTTTAGCAAGAGGTTGGACCATAAGACCTCCAAGGTCCCTTCAACTCCGTTATGCCGTTATTTTCTAAACTTTTAAATGCTGCTTCTTCTATATTTCAGCATTCTGTTGTGTATCGCTCAGTCCCTCCCTGAGGGAGATGAATTGTTCGAAAACGTGAATAAACGAGCAGTCGGGGTGGGGGAAGCCCAGCCCTCCCTAGGCTGCCCCAAAGGCCACAGGGCCGCCTCACCTTTGCTGAGCCGGCGCTGCGCCGCTTCCCGAGCTCGGAGTCTGCGCTCCACCACGGCGTGGCCCTGGCTGTTGAAGCCGTACCTGGAGGGGGGCGGGTGGGGACAAGGGCTTCAGGGGCCTTTCCTCCGCCGCCGCCGCCGCCCACCCGCCGCCGCCCCCGCCGCGCCCACCTGTTGATGACCGCTTGGTCTTCGGGCAGCCGGAAGACGCGCGGCTTGGCGTTGCCCTCCTGGGGCTCCGGCGTGACGCTCCCCACCTCCACGAAGCCGAAGCCCATCTGGAAGAGCCCGTCCACCGCCTCCCCGTGCTTGTCAAAGCCGGCGGCCAGGCCCAGCGGGTTCCGGAACCGCCGCCCGAACGCCCGGACCTCCTGAGGGGCGTCGCGGGAGAGAAACTCAGACTCGGCCCCGCCGCCGCCCCCGCCGCCGCCCTTCCTTCCTCCCCTCCTCCTCCTCCTCCTCCTCCTCCCCCCTACCAGGATGGGCGAGTCCGGCGGGCCGGGCCGGGGCGCGAGGCCCAGGGCGAGCAGGCGCACGGCCAGCCGGTGGGCGTCCTCGGGCCCCACCAGGCGCTGCAGGGCCGGCATCAGCCACCGGCGGTAGAAGCGCTCGTCGCCCCTGGCCGTCAGGTGCGCGGCGAAGATCAGGCCGCCGCCCCCGAGGACCAGGGCGGCCTCCTTCAGGCGCTGCGGGGAGAGAAGCGGAGCGTCAGGCCCCTCCCGGCGGCCCCCCGCCCTTCCCCGGAGCGGCCCTGGGCGCCCGCAGAGGCCTCTCCGCTCACCCGCAGCCCGGCGGCCATGACGGAGATCCCCCGGGGCGCTCCGACGCATGCGCGCGGGCCGAGGAGGGGCCCGCAGTCGCCCCCGCGCGGCGGCGTCAGGCACGGCGCGACGTTCCCGGCCGAAGGTGGCGATCGGAGGCGAGGCTGCGAAACGCTCCTCCTTCGGGGCTCCCGGCGGAGAGCCGGGCTGGCTTCCCCTCCCGCATTCCGGCCAAAGGTGCGGGCTCCTCCTCGGGGAAAGCAGCCGCCGCCCCGGCGACGCTTCCTTCCGATGCAGGTGGGGGAGAAAGTCAGGAGCCCCGAGGAAGCGGAAGGCTGGCCCGCCCGTGCCCTTCCTCGGAGACCTCTCTCCCCTCTGCCCAACCCACCCGGGCTCCCCGACCGTTTCCAACGCAGCCTTTCGCCCGCTTTCCTTTTAGCAAACGACAGCTGCTCTCTCTGCGTCTTTTCCTTCAGTTTTGGGTCGGTGCTTCATTTTTCAATTAAGGGTCTTATCCTCGACCAAAGCTACTATTTCAATTACGGGTCCAAAACTTGCCAACAAGTTGAATACCTCAAGAGCCTCTGCCGTCCGTGGCCTCTTCCTCTTCCGAATGCTATGAAAACTCTGGTAAAGAGGGCCCGGCTCTTCTCAGGAGTTCAGATTATGGAAAAGTCTAGCTTTGTCAAAAGAAACGCCTCCCTAACCCTCTTTGAGTTAAAAACATCACACCCATCTAGGGATCTGAGACAGCATCATTAATATAAATAGGACTAGAATGTAGAAAGACTAAAAAAGGAGTCCCAAATATTGTGACAGATATTCTATTTCCACCATTTTTTAAAGATAGCCTCTCACAGAAAGTTAACTTCTGTACACAGAAAGTCAAAAATCAAACAATCCCCTGCTGATGGGAGAATGCTGACTCTTCTCACCCTGTGAAGGAAATGAACTTGGCTTGTACCAATCTGGGGAAATCCCCCCCCCCCTCAAACAGCAGAGGGAATCCATTTGATTCCACAATAACGGGGAACAAGCAATCCCCGGAGGGCTTCTTAGCCATTTCAGCATCCGGTTCAGTCTCTGTAATCTCTTGCAGTCATATTCTTTCCTCATCTTACATACAAGTTATGACAGAATACAAGTGGGCAACAATGAGGATCAACCATTTTTCCACTTGTTCCAGTGGCGGAAAGGGACCACTGGAAAACAGCATGGTCTCCTGATTATCAGATTATACTGTCCAAAACAGACTCAGTGAAGATCACATTTTTTATTCAGAACAGAGAAGGAATCAACCATCAAAACTGTCCCAGAAAAGCCATGTGGACATATTACATACAGAGGCATTACATGAGAAAGCAGTGTTTTCCTCGGGGCATCATAGCAGCAGATGTCACTATGTGGTGGTGGGGCTGCCATCTATGGCTTCGTCCCACAGGCCAAAGATGGACTAGTTGGGAGCTGCAGACCTAAATGTCAAATGATGGCCCCATACCCAGCCTGCCAGGCCCTGCTGAGGGAAGTCTCTTTTCCAGTCTCTCTGAGCCAGGTCTAAAGTCGTGGCATGTGCCTGGCTCCTCTGCCCACCTCATGCTAGGCTTGGCTTTGGCCTCCTTTCCCAGAGAAAAGCCATAACTGCATCAAGCAAGCAGAGGCTTTAAGGCAGTCCTTCCCACAGTATATATGCCCAGAAGGCAAGCAGTGTGCCCCCGTTCCAGCAGGTTGTCTAGAGCCATCCTGCTGTAGTTGCTGTGCTGTCTTCCAGCCAAAGGGAATGCTGCTCCCGTCACCCCCCTCCAGAAAAGAGATTATCTGGGGTGACTGAGGCACAGGGGGGAGGGAGAGAGCTTTCTTGCTTCCCACCGAAAGGGCCTCCAAAGGACCCTCCAAGACAGCACAATTTAGTGTGTAAGTAGAGCGAGAAGAAAGGCCAAGAGGAAGACAAGGAGGAAAGAGCACCCACTGCAGCAACAGGATTATGCAGCTCTTAGGTTTTCTTCTTCAACTCCTCAAACCTCCGGGACAGATCATCAAAGTCAATCTCATCTGATGCAGATGTGCTGGTGCCAGCAGAAGCAGCAGGCAGGGTATCCGGCACAGATGGCAACTCTGGCAACACAAAGCGATCGCCTGAACGGGGCATGGGGACTGGTGGCTGCCCCTTGGCTTCCGGCGTTACCCGGGGACCTGCAGCAGAGGGCGGAGGGAGAGACATCACAAGCCTTGGCCCAAACAATGCAGAAAACCATCGGCTCCTCCTCCCAGGATTACCAGGGGGTAGCAGGAACAATGCCCAGACAACAGGAGACTCATTCTGACATACCAGCAGCCTGCCTGGTATAGCAAGCTGCTGTTTTCTCTTGTGTCCAAGGCTTTAACAAGAGTGCTGTTGCTTTTGAGGCCTCCCAAGGGTTGCCTGGTGTGAGCTTCTACAGCTCTGGAGGAATCAAATTGCTGCCACTTCACCCCAAGCCAAATGCAGCAGCTCAACGTGTCTTACCAGAGTGACAAAAAAGGCCTCGGCCGGTGCTCCCTGAGCATCTTTGGACTTACCAGTCACATGTAAGGATGGCACTTCCTTGTCAGTATTCCCACCATCTACCTGAAACAGGCACAAGTGTATTTGGCAGAAGCTCATGGCATGCAGCACACGAAATACCTTTGTTTATTTGTACAGTCTGGGAGATTTCAGAAGCATATTTTTCTCCACCTCAAGTATCAAAGCCCAAAACTCTATTGCTGGGTAGGACAGAAAAGCAACGGGGAAAGAGGCTCTGTCTGTCTGTCTGTCTGTCTGTCTGTCCCTCTTCCCCCCCCCCCCCCCCGGAAAATATTTTATCACTATTGGAAGGGAGAAAAGCACGAGGGCAGGTAAACGTAGCAAATTAAAGGGGAAGTTCTGAAAAGCAACTATGGCACCCAAACAAGCAGAGAAACTATCGCACAACTAACGCTTGATCCCAAAGCCTTCGCCCAAAATCTCAGCAGCAGAAAGGAAGAAAAAGCAGCAGCAGAGGAGACTAAGAATATAATAAAACTGTCACTGGTGTGAGCTGTTCCACAGAGCTACTAGGAAGATGGCTATGCAAAGGAAGGGGGGGAAAGGAACAATGTGCCTTGGTTTTGTCCTCCCATCTCAGATTATAAATTTAGTTTCTGCCAAACGGCAGCCAGTCTGAAAGTTTGGTAGGACTTGCGGAACAAGACTTTTTTTTTAGGGTCAGCTGTGAACTGTGTTTTCATTTCATGCAATTTTAGAGGACTAGGTTTTTTTGGGTGACACTTACAGATTCATATGTTGGAGGAGCTGCTGGAATCGGAGGAGGGTGAAGGCCAGTGAATGGTTGGTAGGTACCTACGGGTAGCCCATTGAAGCTCTCCTGCAGAAATCAGAGTGTTTGTTAGGCAAAGCAGATGCAGCTCATTGAGCAAGAAAGAAAAGCTGCTGCAAACTCACATGCTAGCAACCAGATAAAAGCAAAACTATCCGCCTCCAGAGCCCTGTATGAATCAAGGTTTAGTTAATTACCATCCCCTTCGGATGTGGGTAGGAGAAAGGAGGAAGTGGAGATGGCATCGGCAAGGCTCCTTCAGGACCAGGTAGAGGGGCCATGAAGCCGCCACCGCCGCCGCCGCCGCCGCCACCTTTCTTGAAGTCATCCACAAATCCTACGTCGATCAGATCTGCTTCTACACCTGCAGGAGCCTCTGCCTGAGAAACAAGATGGCCCAATCTCACAACCAGGAAAGATACTGCTTGCATACAGTCACTTTTTCAGATTGGTGGCTAAGCAAAGCTATGATTAAATGAAAGGAAATACAATGTTTGCTTCTTTGGGGTTTTCCTGAACATTTGTGTATCTTTGCTACTGAATGTTAAGAGCTTCATAAGAAACAAAACTGATGTTTTACTTGTTTCACTCATTACCTAAGATCATCCAACATACACCACTGCAAAACAGTAGTTGTCCACATGACTCAGTAATTGGTTGTCTTACCCTTAGCTGCAGTTAGTGGGACCAAGCACTTCCTTAACCGATAACCAGTTTCTCGCATCACTATATTCTGATTTATTTTATTTATTCCTTTATGACGAATTGCTTCAGCACAGTAATAGCTGAGCTTTTCTAGTACAAACTGCCAATTTTAATCCTGCCACAATATTTCTATGGGGTTCGGATGTGGCTTTGACTTGGCCGGACCAAAATATTACGTGCATTCCTTTCCATTTTCCATCTTGTAGGCTTGCTTCGATGGATCACTCTTGCCACATGACTTAGAAAAATGGCCTGAATTTCTCATAGAATTCTGATATGAATCAGAATCTATGCTTTCCTTGATGATGTAAATAATCCCATTAGCAAACTAAATCATGACACCTAATAAGCGATTAAAATAATCTTAAGCCATAGGATTTAATTGGAATGTATGGATTCCACCAGAAGTTCTGCCCCATCTATCCAGAGTTTTTTTTTCCAGAATCGGGATTATCGACCAGCATGCAGATCCCCAAAAACTGTTTGGGTGTGGCTTTTATGTTGCAACAAATTCCTTGGGAGGAATTTTTGAAAGATAACCACTCTTACAAAAATTGTCTTCTCCAGTTCAGGGCTGGATCAGCAAATCATAAATTGCTGGAGTCCTCATACAGTACTTCAGATATTGTTTGGAACCTTCTCCAGATTGAAGTTATTTTAAGCCTTTTTTTTTTCCAGGAGGACATGGATGTATATAGTGAAAACTTCCATTGGGATGGGGTGAGCACAGGTTTTGTGACTTTTTTTAGGACAAGGCTACTCCAAAGCAGTCATGACTCACACAACTGGCTATTTAGCCAGTGAAAATTAAAAAGCTAGAATCAAATCTTGGCACTATTTGTGGATAACTAATAAAATGAAGCTCCAAAAATGAAATACAGGAAAGCTGAATTTTTCACTCTTTTTCATACAAGTGACAGCCGAGAGCAGACTGCTCACATCACACGAGTAGGAAGCTTCCACTTACCATCACCACAGAATCTGGTTCATAGGGCACATTATAGTTCTTGGCAATCTCAATCAAGTACCTCTCCACCAGGATTTTAGGAGGTGCTTCTACATTCAGTTTGTGCATTAACTAGAAGGCAAGGAGGAGGAAAAACAATCTGTTACCTCGATAGCTAAGCAGGACTGACAGTTTTTATCAGAAATCACCCAAAAAATAAAAATACAAAATTCAAAGAAGATACTTATTATCGCTTGTATGGATCACCAAAATTCCTACTCTGTAAAACTTGCTTTTGAGATATACTTTATGCCGCCACCTCGTCATCAGTAGCTCTTCCCATTCTCACCCTGTCGTTGACTGTTCCAATCTGGTTGCTTCGGCATAGCTTGCCATATTCCTTGCTGTATTTGGCACATAGCTGATCAGCAACCTAGTACAGAAATAGCACAATTAAAAACTCATTGGCTGGCCCTAAAGTGAAGCACAGAAACACCACAGCTCTTTCTTGGTTAGAAGGCCTAAGCTTAGAGGAACCAATTTTAAATCTCAAGCAAATAAAAAAAATTATCAAGGGAAATTGGGCAATAACCCAGAGTCTGTTTCCTCTCACATAGCTAGTAGTGCTACTCACAATTTTCAACTCAGCTACTTCTGACTGTAGTCGAGGAGCTGCCCAGATGAGGGTAGATACTGCTTCTGCTAGGCCAGGGTCCAGCTCTCTGTAGAAACAACATAAAGTTATGCAATTTATTATCTTATTATTTATTATCAAAATTTATATGCCGCCCAATCCCGAAGGACTCTGGGCGGCTTACAAAAAAAAGAGAAGAAAAAAAAAGACAGTTTAAAATCACAACACCACATACATTCATTCTAATCGGGGCTGGACCTCAACAATGAGGTCAACAGCCCCAGGCCTGCCGGAACAGCCAGGTTTTTACAGCTTTCCTGAAAGCCATGAGAGTGGGTATGGTCTGGATCTCTGGGGGTAGCTGATTCCAAAGAGCAGCCACAGAGAAGGCTCTCCTCCGGGGGCCCGCCAGCTGACACTGTCTGGCTGACGGCATCTGAAGGAGGCCCAATCTGAGGGATCTTACTGGCCGCTGGGAGGTATGTGGCAGTAGGCGGTCACGAAGGTACACTGGCCCTAAGCCATGTAGGGCTTTAAAGGTAATAACCAACACCTTGAATTGCGTCCGGAGACCAATTGGTAGCCAGTGCAGCTCGCGGAGGACAGGTGTAATGTGGGTGTACCTCGGTGCACCCAATATCGCTCGCGCAACCGCATTCTGGACTAGCTGCAGTCTCTGAACACTTTTCAAGGGTAGCCTCATGTACAGCGCGTTGCAATAATCCAGACTTGAGGTGACAAGGGCGTCAGTAACCATTTGAAGTGTCTCCCGATCCAAATAGGGCCACAATTGGTGCACCAGACGAATCTGGGCAAAGGCCCCCCTGGTCACAGCCGATAGATGATGTTCCAGTTTCAGCTGCAAATCCAGGAGGACCCCCAAATTGCGGACCCGCTCTGAGGGGCGTAAATTTTCACCCCCCAGGGTTAAGGATGGACTGTCTAGGCTGTCCTTCGGGGGGCAGCATCCAAAGCCACTCAATCTTATCGGGATTGAGCAGAAGTTTGTACAAACAGTTTATATCTCAAAAAGCAGATCTTCGTGTGAAAAGGTTGCCAGAACACTGCCTTTCCTCTCCCTGAAGTTTCTTTCTGCTACTCGGGTCTTACTTCATTGAATGAATGAGACCAAAGCGAGCTAAAAGCAGGTCACAATACAACTCCAAGATCTCCATGGCCTCCACCAAATAATCCTCCCGAATAATGTGCTCCACACGGATACGAGCCCGCTCATCCTTGCCAGCAGAAAGATAGTCGGCAATTTCCTTCCTGGCTTTCTGGGCCAACTCAGCTGTAAAACAGGGGAGAGGAAAGTCGCTTGGTCTGCTCTGACCCTGGGGCCTGGAGCTGGGATTCCCCCGGGCCTCGCCTTCAGGGCCCAGAGCCCTTTCCCTGGTCCGGACGGGCAAAGAGCCTCACGCCACCGCAGGGGGGAGGGAGGCCGGAAGGGCGGCAGAGGCCGCTTCGCCTCCTTCGCTTACTTTTCTTTTTCTCCAGCAACTTCAGGCGGTTGATGACGAGGCGGAGGTTGACGCGCAAGCGCTCGGCCTTGAACCCGGAGCCCAGCATCCCGGCCAGTCAGGCAACTGGTGGGGGAGGCAGAAAGCGCCGGTCAGCCGCGCCCGAGACCTGCGCAGCCCGCACCGCCCCGCCGTTTCCGGGAAGGACCCGGAGAGGCGACGCCGGTCGCTCCCGGCCTGCTTGGGCTGAGGCGCTACCCGCCGACGCGAACCCCTCGGGGCCCTGGGCTGGCTCCCCTCCCCCTCCCCGCCGGGGCTCTCCCGAGGAAAGCGGCCGGGACAGGCCGGGGGGGTCCCGCCGACGGCGCAGGGCCAGACGCCTCACCTCCGATAGGGCCGCAGCACGGAAGTACGCGGGCGGACGCCGGAAGAAGAGGAGGAGGAGGCGCCGCGCGCGGAAGGCGCCCCCTGCAGGGGAACGGAAGCAGGAAGGCTGGGGCTGTGCGCCACCGTCCTCAGTGCCCCGGCGGCTGCCTCGGCTCCCGGTGCGGAGTTCCGGCGGCGGGGACGCCTTCACGCCTGCCCCGCCTGGGGCGCTGTGCTGCGCCGGTGCCCTCCAGTAGATGCTGCGGCGGCGGGGGCGGCAGCCGGAGGCGCTCGAGCGCCGCCGAGGAGAGGTAGCAACTCCCTCCGGCTGCTCGCGTCGCGCCGGCCTCCCCGCGCCCTACCCGAGCGCCTGGCGGCGGCTGCGCTTCCACCGAGCCGAGGCCGCGTCCCGCCAGCGGAGGCAGGATCCAGCGCGGCGCGCGCCCGGCAGACGGCGGGTCCCCGTGCACGAGCCGGGCGCTCCCGCCGCCGCGCCGCCATCTTCTGCTGGCGCCCCGCCGGGCGGCTCTTTGTCCGCCGCTGCTGCCACGCCACGAGCCCAGCCCGGCGACGGAGGGCGGCGGCGGTGGTGGCCGCCGCCAGGTGAGGGCCGAGCCGCGGCGGGGTCCCGAGCGGGGCGGGCGGCGGCCCCGAGCGGCGCGGCGTGACGCGGGGCTCTTCTCTCCGCAGGGGCGCCCCCGCGGGGGGGAAGCCATGTCCCGCCGGAAACAGGCCACCCCCAATAAAGTGCGCTGTGAGTAACGGGCGGGGCTGCGGGAGGGGGCCCGGCCAGCGCCCGCCTTCCGAGCCGGAGCAGCGCCCGTGGCCGCGGCGGCGCTGGCGGGAGGGCGGGTACGGCCGGGCAGCCCCTCCGCGTCCGCTTCCCGGGGGCCGCGGAGCCTCCGGGCCGGGTGGGCTGTCCGGGTGACGCGCCCTGCCGCTTTTGTCCGTAGGGGAGCAGGTCTTGGCCGGGCTGGAAGAGCACAAGCGGCGGGCCGCCATGAGGAAGAGCCTCCCGGGGCTGCTGGGCGTCCAGCCTGCCGTCGCGGGGCAGGAGCTGCCGTCGCCCCCGCCGGGGAGAGCCTCCAGCAGCAGTGAGTTGCCTCCGCTTGGGGAGGGGGCGCGCAGGGATAGCCCGCGGGAGGGGGGGGCTGCGCGCTCGCGGCCCTCCCTTCCGAGCCTCGGCTTGCGTTGCAGGTGAGAGCGAGGAGGAGACCACCCAGGACGAGGCCTCTTCTCCGGCTTCTGAGGAGGACGGGACAAGGGGGGCTGCCGTGAAAAAGGAGCAGGGGTCGTCGGAGCAGCCTGGGGAGGGCAACCCCGGGATCGAAGCGCAAGAGGCAAGTGCTCCTCCCCTACCTGTCGCCAGGTTGTGGGGAGGCCAGGGGGGGGGGTTAGTGGTCTTGCTTGAGAATGTGCAGTTGACCACAGATGAAGTGTCTTTTCTTCTGTTCTTACAACGGCCTGACTTTCCTGTGTGGTTACTTAGCTCAGACCGTTTTAGGAGCCGCCATGATTCTGCCTGTTTTTTCCATCAATATTCTCTCTTGTAGTTGGGATTCAGCACTAACCCAGATGCCTTGATGGGACTCTCCCGCTGTCCTCTTTGTCAACTGGAATGTGGCAGCAGGGAACAGCTTGTGACTCACGTGTACCAGGTATCTATCTGGAGGGGTGCCTGGGGCCATTCTGCCAGCTGACTGCCCCGCCCTTGCTTCTCTCCAGGCTTTCTCATCCTGGTTGGGAAAGATGTTTGTGGGATGCCACTTCGCCAGCCATCTCAGGGAATGCCTTGTGGGTGTTTCTCCTCCAGTCCCAAGGAAGAGGGATTTCTTCCATGGCTTGGCTTCAGCCTGCCCTTGTAGGGACAGGGCAGTTGAGGCCTTCACCTCACAGCCTGGCCTCGTTTGCAGCACACAGCGGCTGCAGTCAGTGCCAAGAGCTACCTGTGTCCTGTCTGCAGCCGAGCACTCAGCTCCCCAGGGTCGCTGGGTAGGCACCTCCTCATCCACTCAGAGGACCAGCTGTCCAACTGTGCAGTATGTGGGGCGCATTTCACCAGCCACGCCACTTTCAACAGGTGAGGAACTGCGGCAAAAGGAAGTCGGAGGTCTTATTCTGGAGGTTCCTGGCCCAGAGGTTGCTATAGGATATCCTAGTAGAGCCTTGGTGGAGGGTGGAAAAGCAGCTTCGCCCGAGAGATCTTTCCCCTCAGAGATTCATGGTCTTTCCCTGGAGGACATGCAAGCTGGCTCAGGAGAGTCCTCCTTCTTGCCTTCGCTGATTCTTTCTCTCTTGTAGTGAGAAAGTGCCGGAAGTGCTGTCTGGAGATTGCCTGCCTGCTCCTCCCCAAGAGGGCTCTTCTAGCACTGAAGAGAAAGCTGCTGCTCTCGGCCCTGCTGTGTATCCTGCTGGCCTCCTCCTCGTGTGCAACAGCTGTGTGGCTTACCGCAAACTTCTGGAGGCTCAAGCCCCAGGGGTGCGCAAGTGGGCCTTACGGAGGCAGAACGAGCCTCTAGAAGCAAGGCTGCAGCGCCTAGAACGAGAACGTACAGCCAAGAAAAGCCGCCGGGACAGTGAAACACCAGAGGAACGGGAAGTGAGGCGCATGCGGGACAGGGAGGCTAAGCGCCTACAGCGAATGCAGGAGACAGACGAGCAGCGAGCACGGCGCCTGCAGAGGGATCGCGAAGCCATGCGTCTCAAACGTGCAAACGAAACCCCCGAGAAGCGGCAGGCTCGCCTCATCCGAGAACGTGAAGCAAAGCGACTCAAACGGCGGCTAGAGAAAATGGACATGATGCTGCGTGCTCAATTTGGCCAGGACCCCTCGGCAATGGCAGCACTGGCTGCTGAGATGAACTTCTTCCCGCTCCCTGGGGGAGGCATGGAATTGGACAGCCAGCTGCTCAGCAAAATGTCCTTTGAGGAGCCAAGCCCCAGCACGCTGCCTTGAACCGTTCCCCTGTGAGCTCTTTGGATTGGATCTTTTTACTGTGCCAGTGGACCTGGAATGTGGCCTGCAAATTGCTTCTGTTCTATGGGTGCTACAGGTTACAATGGAAATGGTGGGTTGCCGGGAGATAATAAATTGCCTGTATGTGTTCCATGCTTCTGGTCTTGTGTGCTGGTTGCATTAGTCTGTGGAAGGAAGCCGAGAGCTCTTGGGAGGCTCAAGACTACATCTCTCCTCCTCTTGGCTGCACACCATCAGTAGTCTTTCACATCTATAGTATTACAGGAAAAAACACTACCTACCATATGGGTTTTTTTTAAATCCCACCTTGCAAAACAGAGGCAACTCAAGGCAATGAGCATACAATATTCCTATTTTCCTGGCAACCCTGTGGGTTGGGCCAAGAGTGACTGGCCCAAAGTCATCCAACCAGCTTTTAATTTTGATACATCATGACATCAGAACATTTTTCCCCCAAAGACTTCATTGCTGCCTACCAAGTGCTAGCCTGCAGCTTACTTTTTTGTGATGCATGTTCCTTTATTGACAGTCAATTCTGAAAGAGGCAAGTAATCCACGGCACTTCAGGATCTTCACGGGCAGTTCTAGGGCTGGCCTCTATTCCTATTCCTAGATTGTCTTTTTATTTAATTGTAGCCAATTGACTTTGATCAGAGTTTGCAGAACATTTCCTTTTTTCAGTTATTGGAGTAATATCAACAATGTAGCACAGATGCTTGGCGTTTCTTCCTCCAGTTTTAAAACTCATCTTCCAATCTGATCTTCAATAAATATCCAGCATATAGGTTGAATTAGGGAAGAGTATACAACCTTGTTGGTCTCCTTGACATGTAGCCAGTCTCTCTCCACATTCTTTCAGGAATGTGGCTTCCTGTAAATTTCATGTGAAGACTAAGATGTTCTGGGATTGCCATTTTCCTAAGCACCCTTGTTTAACATAGCCAAAGGCTTCCCTATAATCAATTAAGCACACCCCTTTTTAATATTGATTCCTCAGTTATTCAATATGGATCTGCAATGCCTTGTTCCTCTGCCTTTTCTAATGTAAGCTTGAACATCTGACATTTCCCACTCCATTCTGTGCTAGATTATCTTAATTATTTTGTTAAATGTGAAATTAAGAATAATGTGCAACAGTTTGCACTATCTTTGGTGCTGGTGTGTAGAATGAACTCATTCAGCCTGGTGTTCACTGTGGCATTCTCCAAATTTGCTGTAGTTCAATTAAAATCTTTAGTAATTGCTCCCAATTTAAGTCATCTAATCCCTAGCAACTTAATCATTAAATTTATATTGCTCCCTCTTCGCCCATGGCTACTCAAGGCGGCTTACAGAATATTAAAAAAAACACTTTAGCACTAGAGCTTCATATAAAGAATATCTTGTCAGATGGTAATTATCCTTACCAAATAGAATCTCCTTCCACTTTTGCTAAATTATTTACTGTTTGTCAACTGCATCTTTAAGCAAACCAATTTGAGATTGAAACTTTGAGGTAAGAGATCTTTTGGAAAACATTGTTTTTACATGTCTGTTTCATCTTCACAGATGTGATACTGCTAATTGCTCCCTACAATTCTCTTAAATTCTTTCATGAACTCTCTCAGGTTCAGATTCTCTTGGCAATTTCCACTGTCTACTGACATTCATCTTCTGTTGTTTAATCTTTGGCAGGTTTTTTTTCACATTAATCCTTAACAACTGACTTCATTACAAAGTTCCCCTATCTTCTGGACAGGAAGGTCTTCAAAACAATACCTCATGTTCTCCTTGAAAAGTGTGGATATATGAATAGTAAGCATATGTTCTCTTTAAGGTACGACCAGATAGTCAAACTGTCTAGCATGTTTTGGTTCACAATCCTGGGATTTAAGCCATTTGGTTTTTCTTTTGAATCCTAAATGCTTTGACATTAGCTACAGTCTAAAAAATCCAAACATGGCATGGACCAACTTCAATCTCTGACAGTCTTTTAAAACAACTGAGTTTTGCTGCCTATAAGAAAAATCCCCAAATCCATCTTACAGCAATGTCTTTATTAGGCCGTCACACAAATATGCAAACTTTTAAGAATGTTGTTTAAAAACTGTTGTTTGGGGACAACCCTAAGTGCTGTCAGTCTTAACATATTACTTGCTAACAGAAAAGTAAGCTGAGAGAGCTGCATAGGTTTTGATGAACTGCTTCTGTCCATTTTGACCATATCAGCACAAGTCTTCCTTTTTCACACTGAGCACGACTGTATAGTCGGAAGACAGTGAAAACCAGTGAATGTCTTTGGCATCCATGTCACACTTGAAGGCCAGTTGTTATTACCACCAATAGGGGGGAAACCATGAAAAATGAGGGAAGGAGAGTTCTTCATGATCTGTCACTCTGCAGCACCCTGTTCTCCATGAATGAATCTACTGTGAATATTACTAACAGTCATGTTAAACTGTCAAAAGGATGCTGAGTTATAGTTATAGCAATAGCAATAGCAATAGCAGTAGACTTATATACCGCTTCATAGGCCTTTCAGGCCTCTCTAAGCGGTTTACAGAGAGTCAGCATATTGCCCCCAACAATCTGGGTCCTCATTTTACCCACCTCGGAAGGATGGAAGGCTGAGTCAACCCTGAGCCGGTGAGATTTGAACCGCTGACCTGCTGATCTAGCAGTAGCCTGCAGTGCTGCATTTAACCACTGCGCCACCTTGGCTCTTCAAGTTGGCATTCCAGTCCTTGCCTTCTGGGTAGAATTTGCTCCACAAAAGAAAAAAACTATTGGCATATGATTAGGTAGGTACATGTGTATATATGAGTGAGTGTGTGTGTGTGTGTGTGTTATGCCATTTGTAGCCAAGTTAAATGGAACAAATTTGAAGAGCTTAACAATAAAAATACAGCCTGCATTTACAGCAATATTAAATCATAAAACAGGAAAAAGGATTTCACCCCAAATACAAATATACAGTACATGTGGATTTATTTGAAACAGATACAAAAAAGCACAATAAAATAGATTAACCTCCTTAGACTGCAATGTGGCATTAAAAGATCAGGGAGGAGAAAAGCAGTTGGGGGTTTGGCTGGTCCTAAGGCCTTGGCCAGTATATCGCTGGCTAGAGAGTAAAAATGAGGGTTGGTTGTAGGGCTGCAACACGTGCAGCTCTGGTGGCCTCCGGCATCCCATCCTCGCCAGCTAAGGTGCTGTCTGGGAAAGGTCCCAGAGAGGAAGAGGGACCTTCAGAGGAGCTTCTTTGGGGCCTGCCCTGACCCCCTCGCGATTGGCAGCAAAAGGCTTTCCCTTCCACGGGCCCTTCAGGGAGCTCTCCTCTGAGGCCAAGGTGCCCTTGAAGAAAGGGGCCACTGAAGCAACTCCCGAGAGGAAAGGGCCTCTGACAAATGATGAATTGTTCTTGGGCAACAGGACAGCCAGGGAGATGCCAACCCCACAATATTGGGTATTAGGAAGCCTCCCCTGCAATTGCTAGAATTGGGCACAACTTTCTGTAGTGTCACATGAGAGGAATAGCTTATTGCTCTAAGTAGCTGGCTCTCTTGGTCTCTGTGGGCCTCGCGAAGCAATGACTAAAGACACGCCTGCAACTTATAACTGTCCTGTCAACTTGTAGACATGCCTCTGAAAACAGGAGGGTGAGCCGTCTGCCACACAGGCACACAAACAAAACTTTGGACCCTCGCGGCTGAGCTGTCCAAAACTGAAGGTATACGTTCCAACAACTATGGACAACTGGCATTGCAACCGGGAGACAGCTACCTATTTTGAGAGAAAGGATTAAACTTGTTTGCAGCCATGAAACTGCTGCCCCTTAACCTGGCATCAGACAGAGGAGCAGAGAGATTGGCCAGGAGGCACACGGAGGAAGTTCAGGGGACCCTGAGAGGAAGTTAAGAAAGGCAGATACACGTTGGACAAAAGGTGGCTAGGAATAGTGCAAAGCGCCAGGGTCTTCGGGACAAACCAGCAAAGAGCCCAGCAGAAAAAGCAAGGTCACCTTTCATCTAGAATGAGGGATGGGCTGATGTAGAAATCCAGCACTCTGGTCTATCAGAATTGCCAAGCAGTGGAACTGAAGTCACGCTGGATCGGAGAAGATAGGTGAGAAATAAGCCAAGGTATCCATTTAGAATTATTAGACAGGGTGGTGGTGGTAACAGCTGTTTTGGAGGGAGATTTTGTCATTACACCAAACTAGGCAACACAGTAAACTTCTGCCTAGAGCTAAGAGCACAGTAACAAGACGGGGAGATGCTCAGCATGGCACCATGAAATGAAGCAACTCTGCATCACTTCCAGTGCAACAGATCCAAAACTGATAGCCACTTAGCATTTTTACTTACTGCTTGCTAAAATCCAAAAGTCTACTGCCCTTTTTTAGTCTCTGTTGAAGCCGGCAAAGGTTTATAAAGGGCACTTTCCTCCACCATAGCCTTTGCAGCTACACAGTTGAACCCTGGCTCAGCAATGGATGTTTGAGAAAGGACTGGCAGCCAAAGCAGAAACGGAATGCGGCTTTCATGGAAGAACAGTGTTACCTGGGCAGGGATGTTATAGCAGAATGGATGCAGAGCCAGCAAACTTAAGGGGTCTGCCAATAAGCAGAAATCTTTGTTCTGCTTCTATCTACTTTCCCTCCTATTAAAAAAGGCCTTAGTTCTATGTGGCAACAGTTACAAAACTATGCACTGGGTAGCAGATTTTCTGAACGGGATTGCTAGATGCTTCTTCTCAATAAGATAGACAAATATCTATCTCCCTTAGGAGGCACGGAAACTCCCAAACTGGACTGCTGCAGTGCCCAGACCAATTAGTCAAAATATCTTGACCAAGACCTGAGCAGAAGACTGGACAATTCCCTTAGCCCCCACACTGACTGACTAACTCTTTTTCTCTCTTGGTGAAAGCATCTTGCTACTTATCAGCAAGTGTCTGATTAAAGTGCTTGCGTCTTAAGGGACCTGTGATCCCTCTCTTCATCTCACCTTGCAGAAAGCAGGGGAAGATGGGAAGAAGTTCTGCCGGTAGAATGGTTCAGGCACACAGCTGGAGGAGGAGCTGGACATCTCTTGGGTGTCAAGAGAAACTGATTAGTGGCCAGACTATCCAGCATGGCCGTGGTTCACCCACCATCAGAATTCACTTCCCTGCATTTGAACGACCCTCTATGGACAATTTGACTTCCTGGGGAATAAATGAAGGGCGAAGCAGGGATAAGCGAGGCTCCTCCACTACTTTTTGAAAACTGGGACCTGCCCAGTCATATACAGAAATGGGTTCCAGATAGGGGGATTCCTGGGATAAGCCTAACACTCCTACCCTTCTCTGTAATGGAGTCTTCTCCCTCACCTGACCTTGTGGCTCCTGAAGGATTAGTCCACTCTGCTCTGGCTTCTCTTGGATGGTGCCCTGAGAACTACTTTGTGGAACCAACTTCCCATTCAGGCTCTGTAAACTGATGGAAATACAAACATCTCCCACCTGAAGCTTATGACAAGGGAGGGAGAAAAGCCGAGCGGTCCTCTCTGGGTTGCATGATGACCAGCCTTGGCCATACACAAAGAAAGGGTGCTCAGGGGGGACATCAATGGTCACTTTGCTCTGCTGCTCTCCAACTACAAAATGTAGCATCGCAAAGCCCTGCCAGGGGCTTTCCTGGATGTCCACCACTGTGCTGGAATCGATCTTGAGGCCGCCACTCACCTCTGCACTGCGCACAAAGTCTTGGGTTTGAAGGTCCTCGACGCGCTTGAGCTCTCCAGTAGCCAACTGAATAATAGCTCCTTTCATGAAGTGGGAAGGCAGGTGGCCCTGGGAGTGGGCAAAAGCTGCCTCCGGCTGCGTCTCTTGGGCTGGCACGTCAGGGCTCACTCTTCCCAGGCCTTCCTGAACTGTAGGCTGAAGGGCTCCTAAGGCTAGTTTGCCATTGACCAGAGTCAACCTTTTGAGAGTCTGCCTAGAGCAGAGTTGCTTCTCGGGAGACTTCACAGACAGTCTTTGCAAATGGCTCTTCTCAGCAGTAACTTGTACCACGTTCCTCCCCGACTCCTCTTTCTGCTCTGCAGCACTACGATGAGACAGGTTAAGGGGGCTGAAGTTATCCTTCTGCTGAGCAGAACAAATAGGATATTCTGAGAGAACTCCCACTACCCTCTGCACTTCTAGGTCTGGGGTACTTGGCTGAGATGGCACCGATACCTCCATTCTCAAGACCGGAGTACTTCCACTGTACTCTTCAACAGTCCTTGGCCACTGCCCTTCAGCTTCATTCTCCTTTGCCCCCAAAGCAGACCTTTGTGGCCCATTCATTGCGAATCTTTTGGAATCAAGCTGCTTCTCCTGCAAAGATTGGTCTGAGTTCAGACCAACAGCAGCCTCAAATGTCGAGTAACCTGCTGGCACACGGGACATCTGGTAATAAATTGGAATCTGACCCTGCGAAACGTCCAGAAGGTGACCTCCAATATGAGGCAGCAAAGGGCCCGAGGGTGAAACAGAGGCAGGTGGTTTGCCAAAGGTGTGGGTCACCTGTGAGGGACAGGACTCATTGGCCAGAAGATTTGGTGCGTAGGGCACAAAGTGAGGGACATGAGAGGCGGTGAGACCGGCTGAAGAAGACAGCAAGTGGCTGGGGAGGAAGCCATGAGGCACAGCGTAGGGCAGTGAGTAATGCGACCCCACAAACTGCAAAGGGCTGGCAGGGAGCTGCGTGTAATGGATAGGCGGATAGGGAATTCCTGGATGCTGCTGCCGCTGCGAGGTCAAGCCGTAAGCACCAGGCAGCGTGCTCACGTTCACCACAGGGGCGAGGGTGGTTGAGGACACAGGCACCTTGTACAAGCCGTACTGGTCCATGGTTAAGCTGCCCAGAGTTTCCCTGGGGTGGTCGCCGTCGCCGTCAAGGTCGCCGTCGCCGGGCTCGGTGTAGCGCGAAGGCGCGCGGGCAAGTCTGCCCGCCGCCGCCTGAGCCCGTTCCGACGAGGCCTCCGCCGCCACCGCCGGATCCCGTTCGGCCGGCCTGGCCGACCCGTCGCCCCCGCTGGCGGACGGCGGCAGCTCTCGCTTCTTGGGCGGGAGGCGGCCCTGGCCGCGTTCCTGGGCCGCCCTCATGGCGCTTGCTGGCGGAACGGGGCCTCACCTGCGGAGGCAAAGAAACCAGTAGCGTTAGAGGCTCGGAGGCCGGGAGAGCGGACGCCCGGCGCCCGCTTGGCTCACCTGCCGCCTGGCCGCCCGCCTGCCGCACTTCTGCCGCCGCCGCCGCCGCCTCGCCCGGGCTCCATCCCGCTGCCGCTCCCCGCCCTCGGCGCGCCGGAAATGCTTCGGATGTGATGCCAGCGAGGCGCGAGAGGGCGCGCTGAGGTGACGTCTCTCCCCAGCCGGCGGTCGCCGTAGCAACTCAACAGGAAGCAGCTGGGACGTGACGCCACCGCCGCGCGCTTGAATCTCGCTCGCCGGGACTGCGTTTTGCTTCGAGGAGCCAGCAAGCCGTTCCGGTTCCCCACGGGACCGGTTAACCCGGCTCTCATGGCTTAGTTCCGGTCTTAAGCTGAACTTTCCGTAACATTCTCGCACCGTCTGAGGTCTCTGCGAGCGCCCCCACCGCCCCCCACCCCCATCCCGATCCCGGCTAAGGGTAGCTCCGGACAAACCTTCGGTGCCAGCGGTAGACACACGGAACTTCTTTGGTCTTTTTCCCGTCCCCGCGGCACCTTCCCCGGGACGGAGCGTTCGGACCGGGATTTCCCGCGCCTTCTCCAGCAGGCTGGAGGCTGCCCCTCCACACCCGAACTTTCAACCGTAACGCCGTTGCCCCCCTCCTCCCCGAGGGGCAGAGGGACCTGCTCTGGAGGGCGGGGCCATCCGCGACGCCTCTTCACACTAGCGCAACTCCCGTTCTTCCCGCTTCACAGGCGCCCAGGAAGAGATGTCCCCCCCCCCCCGGACGGAACCTTCACACTCGTCAGCGAGCTCCAGCCGGGCGGTTATGGCCGGCGCGACAGCCGCGGTGACTCGGCAGGCGTCTGACGTCATCAGTGCCTGCCGCGGAGCGGTCTTCGTGTTCCCCACCTCGTACGCCTCCGCTTGAGAAACGAGTCCTGCGGGCGGGTGCCGCAGTCGCGCGCGCGGCAGGAGTTGCGGGGCTCCGAAAAGGGGTCATCCCGGGGGCTGCCCGCCGAACAGTCTTAGCGAGTAACCGCCGCGTCCAGACGGAGATAAGCCAGCAAGTGCCGGCCGCAGAATTCCTCCGCCTGCGGTATCGGTGCTTTGGTTCCGCCGTCGCCATTTTGGATGCCAGGCTCTTGCCGCTGTCGCCGCCATCGCTGCAGGGACCCTGCCCGGTGAGTGTGCCCTCGGGGAAAGGCGGGGGGCTGGGCCGGAGCGTTTCCCCCCAAGGCGGCCGGTGCGTCTCCAGTTCCCCTCTCGCGGCTGGCCGAGCTTTTCCCGGCGCCCTGGCGCGGCCCTTTTTCCGCATGGGAGGCGCGGGCCCGGCCTCGGCTCAGCCCTAATATCGCCTTGGGCCGTCGTGCCCCGGAGAGCCGGCCCGGCCCCGAGGATTCAGCCCAGGCCTACCTTCGCTGTCCCGCTCGGGGAAACCCGGAACGACGGCGTTGCCGGGCGGCTCTCCTCCAGAATAGTAAGCTAGAGCTATGAGGCCATCAGCGACTTCTGACATCGGGATTGTTCTCCGAGGAAAAGCAGTTTGTCTCCTTTTTGATCGTGTTCACCTGAGTGGCCGTTTTGCAAGTTCCAGTTCTTAGTGTTCTGGCTCCACCCCCACCTCCCCCACCCCCCACCCCCGTTAGTCAAAGTGGTTCAACCTTCTGATTGCCTTCTTCCACCTCGTTCTTTTTTCAGAGCAATTGATTAGCTACGAATCTGACAAGCTAGGACCCCCAGAGAAGGGAAGATAAAAGGAAACAAACAGGGAAATTGGGAGGTCTTCTAAGTGCAGCTCTGGCGTTGAATGTTTGTAGGATTAGCCTATTGACCATGGGTAAATCCCTGCCATGCTTTTGTTTAGCACTTCTGTTGATGTTGCTATACGGGAGCATCTTATGGCAAAACGTAATTTTATTTGCAATACTGTATATTTGACTATTAAGATTCTTCTTGGGCTCAGATATCTATGATTTGAGCATTCTCTTGCATTCATAGCTCCTGTTAAAGGCCTATGACTGGCTGAGCTTTTGCCTACCTCCAGCTGGTACCTCCAGTTGCGATTTTTGGGGAAAGCAGCAATTTCCTCATATCATTTTGTGTTTTTATTACCACAGCACACTCTACATAGGTCACCTTTAATTCAAGAATTGAATTAGTCAGCACCTTAGGTGATAGCAGGTATACTATATAGTCTGAAGTTTCCAGAACCAATTAAAAGTACTGGTCTTAACCTATAAGGTCTGAACTTCTAGGTACTCTCCTTCAGTTCTAATCAGCCCATGCTGTGCATTCACGTCCATACTCCACATAGGAGAGCAAAGTATTGGGGCCCGGGGGGGGGGGGGGGGCAGAGGCAGTTCTTAGTTGTGGCTCCAATATAATGGAACAGCCTCCCCCCTCAGGTGCATTCGTCCCACAGTCATGAAGAAAGTGTGTGCTACTGAGCAAATCAGACGTTAATTCTTGCTTTTATCTTTCCTCCTCTACCAGCAGCTCCCAACATTTTGGGCACCAGGGACCAGTTCTGTGGAAAGAGATTTTTCTACAGACTGGGTTTCGCTTATTGCCTGCATCCCATGGATGGGGCTTCGCTTGTTTTCACAGACCAGTTTCTGGCGTGCCACGGACCAGTGCCAGTCCACAGACTTGGACTGTTGGAGACCCCTGTTCTATACAATTGTCTATAGTACATCATTTTAATTTGTTCCTTCACACGGCTTTCTTTATGTTACAGTGTTGTTAGTTTGCTTTCTTATCTGACTCAATCTTAATGTAATACAATATAATAAATCCTAAACTAACCTCTAAATTTCCATGTGGAGGGGAAAGCTTCTAGGAATGTATGTGATATTTTTCAGGAGCAAAAATGGAAGTTTGTTGTAAGCAAGCTCCTCTGAAAAGAATTTGTATCTGAAAAATGCACCTGTGTCTATGAAAATGGATCTTGTAAAATACTATCTGGGTTAGTTCATCACGTACATTGCTGGTTTTTATCCATGGTTTAGTGAATACGGTATATAGCATGCTACAACACCAAATAAATCATAGCATAACTTAGTATATTGTGTGAAGCATCCTGGTGACTGATTTTGTATCCTGTTTTTCTTTTGTGAGCTCAAGGTGGTACATGTGGGACTCTCTTTTTAATCTTTCCCCCAAGTAACCATCTTCCATGGTTGAATTACAGAACTTTAACCTGGGTCCCCCCAGATTATATATTAACCATTAGATTCCCCTAGCTTTCAGTGCGATCAATTAAATCACAGCCATAGAAGCTATGTTTTAGGGTGATACATGAATCCAACCCTAATATCACTTATTTGTATATAGGATTCTCATTGCTTCTTATAGAAGCATTTCTGAAACTACACCAAGTACACCTTGGTGTATCTTAAGTAATGCTGCTTCTTCTGAATGGCTCTCTAAGTCAGACACTGGATCTAAATAATGAAAATAGTTGGAAGACTGCTAATACAGATGTCTTTGAACAAACTTTTTCGACTTTGGTTAGCAGAGCTCCGTCCACGAGCAATGGGGGGATTTGTCATCTTAGATTTAAGAGTTTGGAAGAGCTAGTCCTAACACTAAACAAAGCTTGCTTCTGGTAGCTGGGGGTGGGAATGGTTGCTAATTAACAACGTTTTCGATATCATATCCATCTTCTGACCGTCTTCTGACTTATCACACTAAAAAACAGCGTGATAAGTTTACTATGATCATATGAAGAGATTGCAGAGAGTGTTGAGAGAACGCAGATATGTATAAAGAAGCACTCTTGGAAAACATGAAGTAAACAAATGAAACTGAGTAAATTTTACTTGTATTGATGTTCTTTCATATTTTAAGCGAGGCTTCTGTAATTCTGTAGTTTGGTTGGCATTGATCTAGAGAAATTGCTAGACAAATCACAGATAATTGGTAAAAAAACCGAAAACAATTAGAACAGCCATCCCAAAGGTGCTGCATGGGTTGTTAAGCAAGAAGCTCACATGGCCTTGACTTTGGACTTCCTGCCAGCTTCTTAACTGACTTTGTTTTTGGGAAACTAGCAGGGAATATCAGAAACCAGGTGATTGTGGCACATTGCGGCGTGAGAGTTGCAAGCTGGGGACTGAGTACCCAGATCACAAGGACACAATCATAGGTATACCCTGCAATGGCTGCAACTCCAATCACTGGTAATAACTATCAGTCATAATTTGGTATTTGAACAAGTGGTCCTAACCTGAAGACTACCTGTATCTATCCATATTTTGGGCTGCTGTGAATACAGCATTTTTTTTTAAATGTAGGAAATACAGATACATTCTATTTTAATTCCAGGCAGGTATTCTTTGTAAGTAGTAGGGGTGTTATTATTTTCACACATCCATGGGTTGCACTCTATAGAATAGTCTGAGACTGCTGGCTTAGGATGGCAGCCTTGAATTAATCATAAGAAATAGTGGAAATGGAGACAAGATTACCAAAGAGGTTGTTACTTGGGAAATTCTGCAACAGTCATATATCTACAGCCATTGATTTCATTATCTTCCATTTATTAGAGGATGCCAGCACCCATCAGACTCCGGGAGTTGATCCGGACCATCCGGACTGCACGCACACAGGCTGAAGAAAGAGAGATGATTCAGAAAGAATGTGCTGCTATCCGATCATCCTTTCGAGAAGAGGACAACACATATCGCTGCCGGAATGTAGCTAAATTGCTGTACATGCACATGTTGGGCTATCCTGCCCACTTTGGACAGGTGAGCAACCTTCTTTTGAAATGGTAAACAGGCAAGCAGTCACAGTGCCTTACAGTTTTTACCCTTTTGAGTGTGGGAGAAAACTTCTGGAAACTCCTGCAGGAGAGAGATACCAGAGGAAGAGGTTCTCAGTTTCCATTGATGGCAAAAAGTATTTCTTCACATTATACAGCAGCATGAGTTTTGTTTCATGGCAGCCCTTGTTATTTCAGAAAAATAGGATAATGGGTATTATTTAGGCAAAAGGCCCTTCCCCAGGTTGGTGTTTTCCAAATAAGACTTCAGGTATTAAGTCAGCTTTGATCTGACTTGGAACAAATAGGTCACCTCTTCTGCCCCCAGATGTGAGATGATGCACCTTTACCTATTCCTCATGCCATACCATTCTGCAGAATTTATCAAGCCCATTGAAACAGAGGTAGCTGCAGATGACATCCATCATTACATAACACACACACACAAACACACACGTGTATTATTTTCCTATTGTCTGATTGGTGTGGTTGCTCCTTGAAAACTACTAATGGAGGAGCACACAGTGAACCTATCTTTGCAGTATTTCTAAAGCAGCAGCCCATACAGATAGAGACAACCCGCGTTGAGGCTGCACATTAGTGCAGTCCCCTTCGGGGGAAAAGGGCAGCATATAAATATAATAATAATAAAATCAAAATCAAACATTACGCCTTTAAATCACACCTGTTTACTCCTGTCAACCTCAGTTATGCCAAAACCACATCAGTATGCAATTAAGGTAACTTAAAGCTTTCTCGTTTAATTTCTCCAAATCCTCTTTTGAGATGGCTGTGTAAGTGCTTTAAAAATATTGAGATCCTGTGAGCCCAAGGGCAGCATGGGTAATTCACATTTCTGACTTACTAATCTTGATGTGGATATAATCATTATGCTACGTGACAGGTTTTACTTTTTCTTTGTTTGACAACCACTTTTATCCTGTGGGTTTTTATTTTGGGCATGGGGGGATTTGACATCCATGCTTGGTTTTTCTTTTTTACAGTTGTGTTTTGAAAACTAATAAAAGAGAACTTTTTGCAATGTTATAAACTGTTTTTGTTCTAGAATGGGGGTTGAGCTAGAAGATTGCCATTTGGTTGGCCTGGCACTTGTTCAGTTTAAATTATGTTTTTATTGAATGTTAGCTGCCTGGGATCTCCATGTGAGAGTGGTGACCATATTATACCTATATGCATACATCAGTGCTGTAGGAATCTATAATCTTTTTATTGGCCTGCCAAGGCAAGGGAGGAGCATGTGGAATTGGAGATGCCTTGAGCATTTCCATTCATTTGCAGTCCAAGTGACACATTATACTTTTCTAAAGGGAAATGTTGATTTTTGGTCCTTACTGCCCTGTAAACACAGATTTTATTTCTCCAGTAGCAGCCAAGGCTGATCTGGGCATTGGAAACACAAGAGTATCAAGCAGCCAACGTTCTCCAAGTTTATTCACAGCCTTGAATTTTTGGGCGGGGATCACTTTGGCCATGCAAAGATCTTTCTGTAATAAAAATGCTAAAGCTTAAACGGGCTTCCACTGTCTTCCTTGCAGCTGGAGTGCCTAAAGCTGATTGCCTCTCAGAAATTCACAGACAAGCGCATTGGATATCTTGGAGCCATGTTACTCCTGGATGAGAGGCAGGATGTTCATCTCCTCATGACCAATTGCATCAAAAAGTAAGGCTGCTTGCTTTCCTGGGACTGAGGGTGGGAGTAAGAAATCTTCATCTAGCGCTTGGGACTTGATTCCGAGCAGTCTGTGTTCCCCTACCTCAGGCAGAAAAAGAAGCGTTCCTGCATAGAATGTAAGAGACAGCCAGATAGTTGAGATGAGCTGGGACAGAGTACAAACTTCCCACCTGCGACATGTAGGCGCCTGGCATATCTTTATGTGCATGAGGTAGCTTGGCAGTCAAACTAGTGATTCTTGACCCTAGGCTTCCTGTTGGTTGAGAAACTATTTCATTTGCAATGCACACAGAGTTGAGTTTGGCTGTCCAGAAACAACATCTGATGCAGTTCCTCCCCCAGTTCCTGGCCTCTTCCTGGTACTTCCTTGACCCGTTGCTTTCTCCATCTGCAGTGACCTTAATCACAGCACACAGTATGTGCAGGGCTTGGCACTTTGCACCTTGGGCTGCATGGGCTCTTCTGAAATGTGCCGGGACCTTGCTGGGGAGGTGGAGAAGCTTCTGAAGACGTCTAACTCCTACCTGAGGAAAAAGGTACCTGATTGAGAGACACGGGCATTTTTCTGCCATTAGTGGCTGGTGAAATGGTCTTTCTTCTTACATTAAGACTTTGGCTTACTTCATTTCAGCTGTCGGAAAGGAAGCTGTACCTATGGGAGCATTTCCCTACTTGTTGCCTTTCTATTGGCTGTGTCTATCTCCTATTCTCGCAAGCTTCAAATGTTTCTGCCCAATTTTGTAAATTCCAGAACTTGAATAAAATTCAAATAAAATAGCCTTCTTTGGGGAGGATTGAGAAGGTACTTAAAATGCACTGATTCATTTACAGGCAGCCCTATGTGCGGTCCATGTCATCAGGAAGGTGCCTGAGCTGATGGAGATGTTTTTGCCAGCCACAAAAAACCTGCTGAATGAGAAGAACCATGGTAATAATTCTTTTTAACCACAGCATCTTTCCATTAAATTGTGCTGCAATTGCCACATAAAATGTGGATTCATGTGCTCTTTCACACAGGTGTCCTGCACACCTCTGTTGTCCTCCTCACTGAAATGTGTGAAAGAAGTCCAGATATGCTTGCCCACTTCAGAAAGGTGAGAGACTGTGTGAGAGTTTTGTGCAGTTGGGTTCCTGTTCTTGCCCTTTGAGCGAGAAGGATAAGCTTCTGGTCCTGGTTGTGGGACAGGATGTGTATTTCATGCCCTGTAGACACACCCATGATAAGTGGCTCCCCTTTCCGCCTATTAGAATACCTTCGGCTTGTTCTGTTTTACGAACAAATGGCCTATCAGATGTACCTGAAAGTGATCTATGCCAAGGCAGGAGTTGCTTCTGCTGCTGCTGCTGCTGCTTCTGTCGCTTAGCCCTGAGGCTGGCGCAGACTAGCCCTTGCCTGGCCCCGGTGGATGCAAAGGGAAGACGCCATGGTCCCTTGGGGAAGGCTGTGGTTGGGAGAGGAGAACCCGAGTGTCCTGGCTGCCTGAGTAGGTTGGTGATGGTGGTTGATGCTGCAAGCTGAGTCTTCTCTGCACAGTACTTACCTTCGTCTCTTTTGTCCCCTTTCTCTGCTTGGAATCCTGCTATGGTGGGTTAGAATGAAAAGGTAAGAAGGTGCTCCCAATCCCCTGCTTCCGCCCCCCACCCCCACCCCAACGCACTGCATGCTTTGCTCTAGGCTGGTATAGGCCAATGCGCTTCCTCCTCCTCTCTGCTGGATTAACCCTGGTAGTCTAGACTTGGAGAGACTTGCACTGCTGTAACCGCAACACTTTGCTCCCCTTTTCCTGGCGTCTTTTCCTAGGACGTGTGTAGTGAGAAAAGAGGCAGAGAGAAGGATGGGCTGGGTTCCAAACATTTCAGGGCTGAATTCAGTGGGCTCCTAATAATAGGAGCCACCTGAGCCTATTCAAAGGTTTTTGTCATCAGTCTTATGATGACACCCCACCCCACCACTTTCCATACTTCACCTGCTGTCTTTTTTAGTTTCTGTGCTGAGATATGGGACTGCTGCCATCCGACTGCATTAAAAAGCAACCCTAATGGTTACATATGCTGGGGAGAAGTTAAGCAAAGAGGTTTTCCTTTGTGAGAGATTTGTCAAAAAGAACCACAGGTCGTAGAATCTAAAATCCAACTCTTGATATCTGTTCTTTTCAGCTTGTACCTCAGCTTGTTCGCATTCTGAAAAACCTTATTATGTCAGGCTATTCCCCGGAGCACGATGTTTCGGGTATCAGTGACCCCTTCCTGCAGGTTGGTTGTTTTGAAGGCAGGGAGCAGAATTGGCTTGCTGTGTAAGGCATCTTCAGGAACCTGAAACAACAAATCTTTTCTAGGTTCGAATCCTGCGGTTGCTGAGAATTCTGGGCCGAAATGATGACGACTCCAGCGAAGCAATGAATGACATTCTTGCACAGGTGAGAGGATTGTGGGCAGGTGGTTGGGAAATCTTGGACTGGAAACCAGAAAATTGTAAACCATCTTCTGTATTCCAGGTGGCCACAAACACGGAAACAAGCAAAAATGTGGGAAATGCCATTCTTTATGAAACCGTCTTAACTATCATGGACATAAAGTCTGAGAGCGGCCTGCGAGTACGTCACTTTGGCTTTGTGGGTCCACAAGGAAAAATGGCTGCCACGTTGCAGCATCGTTTTTCCAGGCTTCCTCAGGAGCACCAGAACTTTTCAGAAGGAAAAGTCTGATTGGGGCACCAGTGGGATTTAGCTATATGCTTTCATTCCTTGGTTGACCAATGTCTTGCCTTGCTACTCCCACTCTATCCCACCCACCCACCCGCCCCCTCCCAACAAAGAGGTTCTTTGTGACCGTATCTATCTCTATCTCTGCAGGTTCTGGCCATTAACATTCTTGGTCGGTTTTTACTCAATAATGACAAGAATATAAGGTAAGCCTATCAATGCATGTTATGATTGGAACTGACCTGACATTCTGCCCAGCACCAGGCATCTCTTAAGTGTGGCCAGGAACATAGTTTTTGCTCGCTCCGATACAGTAGTTCAATCCAGGTCTTTTTGTCACAATGAGATATTTTTATTGCTTAGCTGGCCAAAATTGATTCTGGGAGCTTTGAGTAGACTTGACTCTGCCCCTTTGCTTTCTGCTGTGTGCTACAGAGCAGCCACCATCATCTAAAGTATTTGTTTCTTGTTTCTCAGATATGTAGCCTTGACGTCCTTGTTAAAAACTGTGCAGACTGACCACAATGCTGTCCAGAGACACCGGAGCACCATTGTGGATTGCTTAAAGGATCTGGATGTCTCCATCAAACGGTGAATGAAGCTGGAAGAGAAGACCAGGCTGTGATCACAGATCACTTTTTAGCTGCCCTGTGTTTCTTCTGCCTTTTTTTCTTTTTAAGCTAGGCTTTCCCAGAGAGCCAAGTACTATATCCAAAGTGTTGTGTTTTCCCTAGCGTGGCTTCTGTAAGATTCTGCCTGCTTTTTGTGTCAAGATGTTAATCCCAGCAGCCTGGAGATCTTTGGAATAATCTACCCATTATAATAAACTCTTTTGTCCTTTGCTCTGGAGAAAAAAATAATGATTTGCCCTAAAAATAGCTTGCAGTTTTGCTTACTGTTTAAATGTTTTGATGTTGAGAACTAAATATTCATTGAAAAACTTATCAGATTTGAAAGGCGGGGTAGAGTTGTAAGAGCCAGCAGGGGTAAGTGGGGCAGAGGCTATAAAATTTAATTTTTCAAATCTCACAGCATTTTACGGATGCTACCCACAGTTTTAAAATGCAGTCCCACAATAGATAAATAGAACTTTTTGCACTTTTAAGACGCACCAGTAATTTTCAGGTTAGGTCTACTCACTGATACCTTTTTCATCCTTTCTAGCATTGAGGATATTACATTTGCATCAAAAAGAGATCTGCCTCCTACAGAATTTCAGCTTTGTGGAATTTTAGCCATTGGCGAACAGAGGGGAGGGTTCTTTCTGGGTTGAGACCTATTCAAAATTTGATAATTTCATTGGCGAGGAAACAATCTGACAGTGCTAAGAAATTTGGCCTCTTGATTCATGCAGATATAGGACACTTGAGAATGATTTGGTAGACACAAGTCAGCAAGCATACCTGTGACCCCAGAAATACTCTCAGGGGTGCCATGGTTCTTCTTTCTGCATCAGTTGAAGTTTGGTGTCATTTCCTGATGATACCCTATGGCTAATGAATCCCTTTCCTCTCTCACCTTTCCCAGGCGCGCAATGGAACTCAGCTTTGCTCTTGTGAATGGGAACAACATTCGGGGAATGATGAAAGAGTTGCTATATTTTCTGGATTCTTGTGAGCCTGAGTTCAAGGCTGATTGCGCATCAGGAATATTTCTTGCAGCAGAAAAGTAAGATTTCTTCTTAAGAGCTTCCATAGATTTGTGTATGACCAGTCTTGCCACCCATTCTAGTTCTGCCACCAACATTCACAACACGGGTGTCCAACCTTGTGGCTTGCCTGGGTCCCATTGCGTGAAGAGGAATTCTCTTGGGCCTCATATATAATATAGTTAATGTATATAAATCACATAATGTTAAAAGTTTACGATCTTGTGGGGCTGCAGTACTAGCTGTCCAGGGCCGCAGGTTGGACTTGCCTGATTCAGAGGCTGTGTTGTGGGAAAGCCTGCTGACTGACTGATCGTATAAGAGGCTTTATCTCATATAAAAGGGCTGCCTTGGGTTTTACTGGTGTCTGGATCAGAAGCTGCTGACTGGAGAGGCTTTTGCACTAAGCAAGGGAAGTAGTGGGGTTCTTTGCCGTTCACAGTGGAACTCTTTTCTGCCATCCCACTCTTAGCTGCTGTGTTGACTTGAACAGCTACGGAAATTGCACTCCATTGGAGAAAAGGCATACATTTGCGTGCTGGAATCATGTCGTTAGGCCGTGCTTCCTGCAAGATTGCCCAGATGCCATTGAGCACTGAACTAACAATGATCATCATCATCATCATCATCATCATCCTCACTGCTCCCCCAGAAATCCCCCTTTGCCCCAGTGCAGGGTTTAACTTCAGCTCACAAATGTCTGCAACAAAATCCAGTTTACTCCAGTATTGTGCCTGAATATGTGGGGAAATTTGGAAATTGTTGGGCAGATAGTGGCGTATGATCCTCTCTGAACATACGTTTGTTGATTTTCCAGATACGCTCCTTCTAAACGCTGGCACATAGATACAATCATGCGCGTCTTGACAACGGTAAGTACGGCTTCTACAGAGGATTCACCATGATTTCATATATGCCAGGCAGCAGACATTCTTCAGGTGCATCACTGTTTAGTGGCTGCAGAGTGGGATTGTGCTCTGCTCGCCACAGTCTGACTGGCTGCATTGAAAGAGGGCCAGGGACGCCTCCTGCTGGATGCGGGCAGGAAGGACCCAGTTATTAGCCAGGCGTGCCACAAATGACGGGGGTTACACTGATTGTGAGTTTGCTTCTGGGTGTGATTCAAGTGCTGCCTGTAAAGCCCTACATGATGGCCTGGGGCCTCACTTGAGGGACTGCTCGTCTCCTATTAGATCTGCCCGAGTGGTTCAATCTGGCAGAGTTGACACGCTTCTTTCAATTAAATAGTGTCATCTATCTCAATGCTTCCTCGGATTCAGTGCAGCCCTTGGAAATTAGATTCTCCCCAAGATTTGAACAGCCCATCATCCTACTGGTGTTTCAAACGCCCCTGAAGGCCTGGCCCCTCACATGGCCTTTGACAAGTGTGATTGACACACACACCCTTTTTTTCCCCCATCTGGTTTTGTTAGCCTCTGCTGCCTCTGTTCTTTTTACTCACATTGGTTTTCTTGTTTAAATTGTCTTTTGCAATTAGCAAACAGCTCAGTCATTGAGAACTCGTACATTCAATAGATAATTGTTTGCAATAGCCATCTGCAAATAATGCAGGTTATTGAAAACCATTTGAAATAGTTTGTGCTGTGTCAACCTCTTTAGAAGCCCTTTCTCCTTCTTGGAACTGCAAGGCCACTTAAGAATCCCTCAGCCTTTTCTCTGTTTATTCTACAAATGTACAGTGGAAAACTCTTTTTCTGAGGGTCACCATAGTCTTTGACAACAGCACTTGAGAATGGAATTTCCATTGCTAAATAATGCAAAGGGGGGGGGGAAATGGCAAGGGCTGCAGGAGCACATGTGAGAGGCATAGATTTGGGAGGTTGTAGGGGGTATGCAGGACTGCTGTGGCACTGCTCCCCAACCTTTCTGGATCCACTGGCTGGCAGAGGCCTAACCCTAACCCTCCCTGCATGCACAAGTGAAACACTATGAGTTGCGGCCTGGTAGCGGTCTGCGGAAAGGGGGTTGTGGGCCCTTGTGCATGAGAGAAGATAGGGAGGCTTGTGGCCTTCCCTGCTGGCTCTGCCACTGACTTTCTGTGGGTGCTGGCAGGGATGGTCACAAATAGCAACCAGGGTGCAGCAACCAGTGGGGAACGCAAATGAATTGCCAAGTGCCCAGATCTTGATTGGGCATATGAGAGGCTGTTGGAATGGGCAGAACTCTGAGGACTGGTCATAACCACCATTTGTTCAGTGACATCATAACAGTTACTGACTGAGGTGTTTCGAGGAGAGTTGGACTATAGAATTTTGCAAACTATTATACTGGTGTAGCATTTTATTTTGATTGCAGCTGATTTATAGAGTTGAACTTTATATATATTTATATACATCACCCCTCCTCCCCACTTGAATATATAATTTTCTGGTCCAACATCTGTAGCTTCCCCAATAGAAACCGCTTTCTAACTGCCAAACCACGGCTAAGGTGTGATCCTGTCATTTTGCCCCACCCTCTCCAGGCAGGGAGCTACGTTCGTGATGATGCTGTGCCCAACCTTATCCAGCTCATTACCAACAGCATGGAGATGCATGCCTACACTGTACAGAAACTCTACAAAGCCATTCTGGGAGATTATTCCCAAGTAAGTCCCGTGGCGGGTGGGCGGGAACACACTCGATTGCCTCCAGGTAGGCAACATGGCCTAACCGTCAAGTGTCACCTTCTCCTCTGCTAGCAAACCCTGGTACAGGTGGCTTCCTGGTGCATTGGTGAATATGGGGATCTCTTGGTATCCGGTCAGTGTGAGGAGGAAGAGCCGATCCAGGTTCGTTGACTGGGGAAGGGAGGAGGATGGCTGTGGCTTCTGAAGCGCAAGCTTTTGGCCAGGCGGCTGCTTTTCCCTGGTTCCTTACCCCTGTCCAAACCTTTGCCCAGGTCACAGAGGAGGAAGTTCTTGATGTCCTGGAAAGTATCCTTGTCTCCAACTTGACGGCATCAGTCACACGGGGCTACGCCCTCACCGCCATCATGAAACTGTCAACGCGGTTCACTTGCACAGTCAAGTGAGTCCTCTGGGGTATGGAAGAGGTTTGCCTTTGCAGCTGGGTCTCTCGTGCTCTGCTTAAAAGCTTCTGGAAAGAGCCAAACTCTCCAGGAAGCTGGCATTGAGGAGAGGAGTCTTCAGCGCTGAGTCCTCTCTTGAACCACAGAGGAAAACCTTGTGACAGAGGCCAGATGTTTCCACGGGGAATCCGTTTGGTGCCCCCAGGGCCACGGTAGTTGTGTCTCGAACCTGCTGTAGCGAAAGGCTTGGGGCTGGCAGGCCTGCTAAAGTAAGCGTTCTGCTGCTTCCACCACTTCTTCCCTCTTCCCTTTCTCTCTCTCTCTCTCTGCAGTCGCATTAAGAAGGTGGTCTCTATCTATGGCAGCAGCATTGATGTGGAGCTCCAGCAGAGGGCAGTGGAGTACAATGCCTTATTCAAAAAGTATGACCACATGAGGTGAGTCCTGGAGGTCGCCTTTCCAAGCCCTTCATTGTCCAGTGTGGCGAGGCTGAAGAGGGACTCCTCCTGCTGAAAGATAGGCTTGATATCACAGCTCTTATATCTTTGCTCAGTTGGGTATCCTGCCATTGCCCTGAAATACTGAGCGGCTCTATTGAAGAGCAAATACCTTTTTGGAGGATAATTATTGTCTTCTAATTAGTTTAGAAGTCACATTTCCAGTATGGGCAGATAGTAGTAGACGACATAAGATTATCTAAGAAACACTTCTGAAATTTAAGAATACTTATCATGCATTTCTTGAAGTGTATCAATTGTAACTGGCCACTTCCTAAATTCTTCGCAAAACTACATCTGGCTGAGTTCATGTAGCCTAATATATCCTAAGACCAGATAAAATGACACTGTTCTTGTGCACTATGTTGTGTCTAACAGAAAACCCCTATTATTGATCTGTTTGCTATGTCCTAAGCACACATGACAAGAGCATGCTACCAGCTGAAAGAACTTACCTGATGGCTTGATGTGCCTCTGCTGGGGCCATTCCTGTTCCTTTCTCAGAGAGACACTCTGCAACAGGGGCAATTGCCTTCTACCCCAGTTAGTCACGTGAATAGAACCATAGGATTTGGTTACCTTGCTCCCTTGCAGGTCAGCTCTGCTTGAACGTATGCCGGTTCTGGAGAAATTGGCATCTAACGGTCCTACAGATGTTACTCAGCCCAATGGGGAAGCAGAGCCAACAGTCTTGGAGACCAAGCCGCCTCTGACCAGCCTGCCACCAGTCAGCCAGGTAAGAAAAGTGAACTTTTCATGCTCTCAACAAGAGTGACTTAAACAATCAGTTGATGGTTTTCTTGCTGCTCCTCTTCAGAAATCCCCCTGCTTAGCCGCTTCCCTGGGTGAGTCGCGTGCTCTTTTGTCTAGATAGATTAATGGGTTGTCTCTGTGTTTTGCGTTAGGCCAATGACCTGCTGGATCTTTTGGGAAGCAATGACATCACTCCTGTCATATCAACGGCCCCTTCCAGCAAGGCAGCTTCTGCTGGTGGGGAGCTACTGGACCTCCTTGGGGATCTCAATCCAACAACAGGTGAAATCCTGTATTCAGGTGGGAGAAGAACCAGATGGTGGGAAGCCCAATTTTGGGGAGCCATAGGGCTTTCTGTGTGTTTCTTTTGCAGGTCCTCCAGCTCCTGCCCCCCCACAGATACCACAGCCTCCGTTTCTGCTGGATGGACTTTCTTCACCACCCATCTTCAATGATGTACCTTCTGGTGAGAATGTAGAACGCTCTGGACATGAGGAGCTAGGCTGATATATGGAAAGAGATTGCTAACATGTAGAAATGTGCCCAGCTCGTTCCTATTGAAGATATTTCCCAAGATGACCGAGAACCCCAATCAAAAACAAAAGGGTATTGCTGATGAAACCTACTCTAGCAAACAGGACAGCTTCTCGTGGGGTTGTGGTGTCATATTGATTACCATAGCCTGGTTTTCTAGAGCCAGCATGGTATCATGGTGAAGGGAAAAGACTAGAAATAGGAGTCTGTGAAATCTCGTTCCACCTTAGGTACAACGCCAGCTGGGTGGGCCTTGGGCCAGCCTTAGGAAGGAGGCACGGCAAGCCCCTTCCAAAGACAAGGAAACCACAGGGGCCGGTGCAGGCAGTTGCCAGGACACTGCACCGGAATTAGAAGGAGAATGAGACAAAAGCCAGGCATTCCCCTGCAGCATGGTTCCTCCCATCCCCGCCTGTGAGGGTGTTGGAATCCAAGCTTCTAAAAAGTAAGGGAGGTTGCAGGCAGCCCCAGGACCTCAGCAGTGCTGCTTCTCCACAGGCATCCCTCCAATCACAGCCTACAACAAGAACGGGCTGAACATTGATTTTGCTTTTGAGCGCTCCAACACCAACCCCAGCGTCACCGTCATCACCATAGAGGCCTCCAACAGCACTGATGTGGACATGACAGATTTTGTTTTCCAGGCTGCGGTACCAAAGGTGGGTCCGGTCTTAGGCTCACCTAAGATTTGGGGGGTTGGGGGGGGTTGGGGGGGTTGGCCATCAAAATGTTTCCTGCTTGGGATTGCCGGGAAATCAGCCTGGCTCCCTTATTTGTTCCCCTGTAGACATTCCAGCTGCAGCTCCTGTCTCCGAGCAGCAGCAGCATCCCAGCATTTAACACAGGGACCATCACACAAGTCATCAAAGTCCTGAATCCGCAAAAGGTAAACAAGTTCTCCCGCCTCCCTTCGGGTGGCCTTTGGCAGGGGAGGCCCAAAGGAAGCAAGAGAGCCTTGGGCAAAGGAAGGTGTGGCTTTTGCCTCCTCCTCTTCTTCTTCTTCTTCTTCGCTTGGCTCCTCTCTTGGCCGGGTCTTATCTGGCCAGGGCGGGACGTTGCCTCCTCCTCTCCACCCGCTGCTCAGTTTTCCCCTCTCTGGCTTTTTGCAGCAACAGCTCCGCATGCGGATCAAGTTGACCTACAACCACAAGGGCTCAGCGATGCAGGACCTGGCAGAGGTCAACTCTTTCCCCCCCCAGTCCTGGCAGTGAGCTCTGCTCTCCTCTCCCTACCTGGTTGGCCAAAGGAACGTTGGGCAGAGCCTGTGACTCCAGAGCTGGCTCCCCGTGGCTGGAGGAGCTGCTGCTGCTGCTGCTGCCGCTGCAGGGGACGAGGAGCACCGGCCTTGCTCATCCTGAAGCATCTCTCTTTCGAACCTTGCGCACTCTCTCTTCCCCCTCCTGAACTGCTGAACTTCCCCATCCACCACAGACGCCACCACCACCACCACCACGTTCCCTTGTTTGGGGAAGGGGGAGCGCGTTGGGAGACGTGCTCTCTCCCCCCTCCCCTGAGAAGGGGGCTGCTGCTGCTGCTATTGCCGCCTTGTGTCCAGCAGATGGGTGGGTGAGATGGGTTTGGGTTTGGCTTGGCTCCTCCTTACCGGGTTACCATCTTTAGACGCTTTTGTTCAAGGAAGCTGGTGCCCTTCTTTTCTCCTCGGGCTCCCCTGATGTTGGAGCCCTTTTCTACACATGACTGCACCCTTGGTGAGCAGTGATCTGAGCCCTGTGTGGATCTGCTGTTCTGGACAGAAACGCTGCTTAGAGGATTTGGCAGGACATTGGGCAGTGAAGCCAAGCCCATTTTGGGCCAGTGCCTCTTTGAAGAAGCATCATGACGGACAAGACTGACTGCTCTAGCAAGTCGTTTTTCAATGTGCCCCATCCCAAATCTCGGACCTCCTTTTGTCTGTTCCTTGGCTGCCAGCTGTGGTAGGATGAGTAGAAAGGAAGAGTGTGTTCCTGGGCAAACGTCTTAGAGATGGAGGGGGGGCCCATTAGCTGCAGAAAGACTCATCTCAAGATTCCACTGCAAAGCTGCTTCCCCGTCCCCCCCCCCCTCGCCCCCTTTCATTTCCCGAGTCTGTCAGTCCTGGGTTCCATTTGAATTTGTTCTTCTGGGACATTTGTGTTGTATCTGTAATACTGGCACTGAAATAAAGACCATCTGGTTTAATGAGATGTCCTGCTTTTAATAACTGGTATGGAACTTCATGTTCCAAATGGGGAATGCAGTGGTGCAAAAGTTCAGCAAGAACTAGTCCTAATGCAGAAGTGAAAGACTAAGAGAAGTGTTTATATAAAGGAGTCCTTTGTACTCCTATCCTGGATCCCTGCCTGCTTTGCAGAAAAAGCCATGGATGTGCTTCTGGTAAGTATGAGGGGTCTTTGTTTTCCAAGAACTGGGCACCATGGCGTAGCAAATCTGTACACAATACAGTTTGTTTATCAACCAGGTTGATAGTATTGCACCCCTTCCCCAACAGGCGACTGCTCTGAGTCAACTTCGCCCTTCTAAGTTTATGATGTTTCCACACGCATATTTTTATCACTCAGCCCTGTATACGCAGTCTTTTATTACTACAACTGAAAATACCAGTTGTATTTGAGCAGAGAACAAAAATAACAGTCCTACTGTGTTTCACTTAAATGGCTGCTTCACTCAACAATTAAGATTCTAGATCCAATTGTATCCATAAGTCAAGGACTACCTGTACTTTGTGTCCTTGGCAATTGAATGATAGTCTTGCCTGCCAATTATCCATATTGCTCATCCCTTTTCTCCTACATCCCTCCTCAAATTGTCTTAGCATTTCCTCTTGTAAGCTAAGATCTGCCACAGTGTGGCTCACCTGTCACAGGCAACTGCAACACTTTGTACACCTATGAGTAAAGTTACAAGGGAATGTACGCATGCATGAGGGAAGTGGGGCTGGTTAAGTGTTTCTGATGGGCTGCAAGTGCTATTTCAAACTTCAGAGAACAACCCCAAGTTCATTCCCTGGTAGCATAGTTATGCTATAGCATGCTCTTTCTGACACAACGTAGGATCTAAGCTCTCCCTGAGCACTAAAGGACTACACTGAGAATCAAATGCCTGAAGTGAAGGACACTGAGAGACGAAGACACTGGTATGAGTTTTGTACACGCTAGGCAAAAGCACAGCGGGTTGTGATTTAGTGGATATACACACCAACCCACAAGCAGTTCAGCATGTTCTGTGAGCCCAGAAAATTGTCTTAGCAGATTCAAGCTTGATGATTAATCCTGGCATGTTGGGTGAATTGTACAATAAATACTTCCACCAGTGGCTGAAAACCATTCCTTGCTGCCACAAGGAAAGCCATGTCCAAGTGTGAAGGGTGATTTAGTCCATCTGCCTATGTAATGAGACCTGATTAAATCTTTCTGTGATGTGTCTGAATCTCCCTCCCTCCCTTGTATAAACCCACGGGCTGCAACGGGAATTAAGCTTTGCAATCCCAGCAGAACAAAGATTTGAGAGTTCCTGAAGAGTGAGTGTACTTGGTACAAGCTTGAAAGAAGTTATTTTGTCACTTAGTTTTTATTTATAAATAAAACAGAAATTAGATCAGAAAGTCCAGGAGGCCACAACTGGATCTCACATCTAAGACTGTCCAGCAGTTGTGCTTTATAAAGTATAAACATATAGCACAAATATAAACCAAATTCTCGGATCTCGTCATAACTTCTGCTAGAGGGTAAGTTCAAGGCAGACTGCGCTGAACGGGCCTATCTCCTTTGGGCCCATCTCCTCATCCTCACAGGGTTCTCTGCAAAGAAGCTGGTGAGCGGCAGATGCTCAGTGCTAAATGCAGCAGCCTCAGGACAATCTTTCTTGGACAAAATAGGCCCTTAATAATCTTCGGCAATCTCGTGTGCTCCCCTAGGCATGAGGCAGAACCAAGGGGGCAATTCGAAAAACACAGGCACGTGGTCCCCCCAGAAGGGTAGAGGATTGCCCATCTCGCTCAAGCTCTTCAGCCTCTGCTCAGCAGCTGCATCTTCCCAGCTACCAGTTGGAGCTTCATCGGGACTTAAAAATGGCTACAGCGATTCCCAAAGCGTTGCCTGACAGGGATCTCCTCAGAGCTGGCAGTTTCTGGGCAAGGGGCTCGTTGGCTTTGGAGGCAGCTCCTGCAAGGGCAGGGGCAGAAGTGCTGGGGGGGGAGGGAGGGAGGGTGGCCCTCTCGGGGTTCCTTTGGCTGTTTCTGAAGCCACCAATCAAAAGGGACACCGCGGCGGCCGCCGTGAAAAGCCCCGCAGATATTCTTGCTCCGGGTCCCCTGCAGCCGAAGCCGCCGCTGTGCCAGCCGTTGCGGCAAAAGAGCGCGGGCTCCAGCCTCACTTGGACAGCCCCCGCTTAGCCCCAGCCGGGCCCCGGGGGCTGGGCTTTCTCCCCGTGGGCTCCGCTGAAGCCGACGGGGGGTCCTCCGGGCTGCTAGCGGTAAGTAGTCCCGGGCCGAAAGGAGGAGGAGACGGAGCAGGCGGGAGCAGGCTAGGCAGAGAGCCCGAGGGGCAGAAGGCAGCCTCGGGGGCGCCGCCGCGAGCCCCGGCCCATCCCTCGCGCTCCAGCCAGGAGGGCTCGGCCCCGCTGGCTTTCGCTTTCAAGACCAGCCGGAAGGTCTTTCCCGTCGGGTCCACGAGAGGCAGCTGCAGCCCTCGCCGCCGGCTCCCCCCGCAAGACGGACCCGGTACACCCAGGACGCTCGGACGCTTTTCCCAGGCGCCGAAAGCTGCCCTGCCCCGCGCAAAATTGCCCGCAGCTCCTCCCGGAGGGCGCCAGAAGGCTGCCTTCCGACTCGAGGGATTCTGTTCATCCGGCAGCTCAGTCCGCGGGGCGCGGGGCGTCGGGGCTGGCTGGAGCCGCTCCTGTGGCTCCGTTCTCGGTCCTTACCCTGCCGGCCCGGCCCTCCTCATCTTTTCCGCACAGAACCCTCAGGGTTCCTCCTCCGCCCACCGCCCCCCTGCCTTTCCCGCCTTTCCGCCCGGAGGGAGAATCGAGGCGGTTGGGGGCTTTCCGAAGGGCCTGGGATTGCAGAGCGGTCGGGAGCCCCACCAGCACACGAGGGAAGAGCTCCTTGGCGGGAAGCCTCTGCTCGACCGCAGCGCTTGCCCTCTGGGATGGGCCCCCCAGGATCTGGCGCTCCCGGGGGGGCTGTGGGGACCTGGCGCTCATCCCAGGCCTTGGGGCCTCGGGCGTCGCAGGTGGCATGTTTTGTGTGTGTGCGCGTGTGCTGGGCGTTGATCTTTCCTTCAGTTTTGGTTAGGTTGGTGGCTTCTTCTTGTTCTATTGCTTTTGTATTCTCAAGCAAGTTCAAATATAATGTAAAGTTAGATAGACACAGACATAAACTCCTAGGACTGGAAAGGAGCTGGAGTTCCCCTGGCAGTAGCCCAACCCCCTGCTCCAGGCCTGGTGCCATCCAGCCAAATGGCCGTCCAATCCATTTTTGAAACCCTGCAGTGATGGGAGCAACCCTGGGAGCAAACTTAATTGTTAATTGTTTTCACTGTCAGAAAATTTCTCCTTCTAGGTTGGATCTCTCTTTAACAAGCATCCTCCTCTATTATTTCTTGTGCTGCCCTCTGGTGTCTTAGAGAATCCCACATTCTCTGTGATAGTCCCTGAAGTACAGGGAGACGGGAATCACGTAGATAAAACAGTTTAACAAGTAAAATGTTTAATAAACCTTTCTTTCATAAGACAGCAGGCCCCAACCTTTAGGGCATCACAAAACCAGTTCTGTGGAGAGAGGTTTTCCCATGGACCAGAGAAGGCCTGGTTTCACCTGCCGCTGGCATCCAAGGGCTTTGCTTATTTGCACGTTCCGTTTTTGGGATGCAACAGCCCAGTGCCAGTCCACAGTTCCAGGGGACTGGGGACCCCGTCATAAGACACTTAAAATCCCAACTTACTGTTGTTATTAAAAGCTTTGTTTTTATAGCAATAATTAAAAACTGGATGATTGCTCTGAAATCTTAGGATTTTCATCTGCAAGTACACTTTTTTTTACATGTCCCGAATTATTTCTTCCTGGTTTGGATTTTAAAATGGGGCCGAGAAATTCACCCCAGATGCATCTAGAGTCGTCTGCCTCACCATAATGGGTCTCCTTAGTCAGAGTCTGAAATGACCTAGTTGCTCAGCTAGGAGGGAGGGAAGACCATGAGAACTCTTGAGCTGATGGCCGATGAGGAAGTCCCCTGATGTTTGCTGTTCCAAGCACAATCAGATAAGTCAACCTGAGCAGGGCATGCGTAAACCTTCCTTAACACAACACAGTGCTGACGACAATTCATCAGAGCATTTTAAGAGCACTTCTGCATTTCCCTGTTAAAATAAATTATAATGCTGTACCATTCCAAAATTCATACTGGACAATTGTTAGCTTTTATAAAGGTCACTTTAAGTTATTGTGAGGCACTGCTGTGTTACATTTGGTCAAGACAATATCATAAATCCATGAGCAAAGATGTCACAGGGTTGTTTACATGGCTCATGTACAAGCTCAGTTCTTTTGTTTGGCCACGTTCATTTATCTAAGGATTTCAACTAAGCACCAGTATCTTATTTTTGTTACATTTTCTTTTGTGGTTATATGCAGGACAAAGGAAAGAAGTATCTGAAAGAAAGCAGATTTTATACATTTTCCAAAAGAGCTGAACATGCCCATCCCTGCAAGTTAGAAGAGAGAATCTGTCCCAATGGAAGAATGTAGTACTAGAGGGGTGAAACTAAAAACCTTTTCACTGTGTATGTAGGAAATGATTGTACTGTTGAATATTTATAAAATAGAACTTTATTTCCAAAAAAACATTATTTCCTGTTTTGCTATTTAATCCCATTTCCATTTTCTCCAGTGCAATAGTCATTCTTCCCCATACTACATTGTGTGCAAATTCTCAAGAATAGTTTTGCACAGTACAACATAATTGCATTTTTTAGTGCTTAGCCAACATTTTAACTGTTGTCGGTTTAAAAATATCTGTATAGAATTGGTCTCCTTTTAATTCTGAGAACTCCGTCAAGGATGGCTAAATTGAATAGGATGCTAAATTATGTTTCAAAAGAATAACTGACATTTGTTCCCCAAAAGATTTATGAACCCCCCCCCCCAATGGGGAACTTCCTTCTTTGCATCCGCCCCAGCATAGGAAATGAAGTATTCTCTGGCCAATTTTCATTGATGCATTAACTCTAGAGAAAGTCACAGGAACAATTTCATGTCAGGTTTTCATAAAGCTTCCCCTGTGGTCATTGGCTGTTCATTGAAGGTGGAGAGGTTCTATCTTTTTCATCCAGAAACCTGATGGAACACAACTATTTTCAGAAGTCGTTAATGATTTAACTGACTGTTAGATAGGCAGTACAGGGACGCAAATCTCAGTCTTTTGAAATCAGCTCAGTCAGCGACCTGCAACAGGCTGACTTACAAGCCGGTGCTTATCCTGTCCAAATGTCTTCTATTGCCAAAGTGATCACAAAGACCAATCAAAATGCTATGAAATTATGCACAGCCTTTGAATTATGCAGATGCAGTTTTTGAATATTTGCCTGAAGAAATCTGATTAATATATCCATACCAGCATTTGACTCTGATCACAAGCTTCATATTCCATGTGGAACGCAAAATAGTATTTTACTGTCCAATTATCTGATATTGAACCTTGAGTGGAATTTGGAACTTTCCTCTTTTTTCACCTTAAACTAAATATTTTCTGATAGACTTGCATGCTTCTTATTATAATGGTTGTAGTTCACTACCTCAAGGATTTAGTGCTCCTTGGGTGTATCTGGGGTGTCTTGTCAAATTTGCCCTGCCATCCCAACAGGTGCATTTAGTTGGTCCAGAGAGCTGGGGTGGCCTCCTGTTGCCCTCCATGGCCCTGCCTGTCACATGTTATGTGGGTGATTAATTCCAGATGCCCAGGTAAGTATGTTTAATAGAGTGCCAAAGGCTCCTTTATATCAGTTTACAATTTTCATTAAATATAAACTGAAGTCTCTGGGATGTGATTCCTAGCTATGCCATTTCTTCTAATAGTTATTTTCAGGGATTTTATAATTATAAAAAATAACGCACAGAGAAGTTAATAGCAAGATGATGATAAAAATATGAAACCATATATCCTCATGATGAAGCTGCTGATGTAAAGTACAAAGCATGATCCTGCATCTGGGGGAAAGTATCCATGTATCTTGTCCTAAACATCTGATCAGAATTAGCATCCCTGTGATAAGAGGGGGGGGGGAAACAGATCAGTTTTCACAAAGGAATGTTCCCCAAGGATTTGTGTTGGGGCTGATGCTGGTTAATTTGTTCATAAATGATTTGGTAATTGTTTACTCCCCAAAACCAAAAGAACCCTAATCATAACCTTCCTGGTAGTTATAACATACTCCAGTGGGTTCTTTTTCAGATCATTTTCTCACCTGTTACCTACAGGTATATCCCAGTCATTCCTGAGACATCCTATTATCAACTCAAGAGTGGTTGCCTATCTCTAGAAGTTGTTAGGACTCACCAATGAGGACATTGAAAAATATAAATTGCCCATAATTGTTTTCAGAAAGTACAAATATAACAGAAAAACATAGGCTGCTGATTACTTTGGGCTCCTGTCAAATCTCCTGGAAGCCAAGCCAATGTGTACCTTCTGTATACCTTCAGTCTGCAGAGCCAAACAATCACAGAACGGACAGACACTTCTTCAGCACAGGGATAAGGGTAGCCATCTTACCTAGGAAAGGAAGAATTCCAAGTGTACCGGCTTTAGCTTAATACGATTGCTCCATATTCCAGGAGATGGAAGAAGAGTGTGTGTGGAGCCATAACACCCTACCATTGGTGATGGCCTCTATGCGGATCATAAGATTTCAAGGCAGGCCCAAATGCAACAAGACCAGCATACCTACACCCGTGAAAATCTACGTTAAGCCTTTTCCTCCTGTTTTTCAGGATCAACTGACTTTGGCCAATTGCTTCCACAGGCTCAAGACTGAACAGACTTCTTTCTTGATTGCAGAACATCTGTCTAGCGGCTCTAGCCAAATTAATGCTGATTCCCACCTTGCAAGTGTCCACCGTTAACCCAGTGCTGCTTAGGGTCTGGCCCCTCAGGAAGCCAGTACAGTCATTCCATGAAGCAGAGCAACAGGAATGGGCCAGTAGTCCCGCTGGCACCTTCTTCGTGGATGCCCATTTCTTTCCTCACCCCTCTTCTTGGCTTCAGAGTTATGGAAGCCAAGTTATGGCCATCCTTGGAGAAGAGGGCCACTGGCCCATTCCTGTCGCTCTGCTTCATGGAATCATTGCACCGGGCCTGTTGGTCTGAGAGGGAATATGGTAATTTTGCTGATAGTTCAAAGAAACTCTTGGCTAGTTGGTGACTGCTGCCACCCCCTGTAGCGCCTCCTGGCCAACATGCAACCGGAGGAGCGGCAAAAGGCTTGTCCCTTCTGAGACTTTCAGGTGCCAGCTCTTCCTCCGCAAAGGTGCCATTATTCTGCTGAGGAGTTGCCCTCTCAGAGGAGGCCTGCGGCTGAAGTCAACAGAGGCCTCTGGTGTCTATTTGCTCAGCTCACTGGGCTTCAAGGCCATAGAGGGGAAGAGGCCACAGACAACAGGCTGTGCAAGTGGATAGTAATAGAAAAGCACATGTCAAATGCCAGTGACGAAATTAGTCAATATTGACTTTGGCTTCAAAGAGGGATTTGGCCTAGGAGGAGATGGAGATGGAAGGGGCTTTCACCTGTCTGTACTCCCTCCTTTCCTGTGACTCAGCCACTTGCTCTGCAGAGTCTTCCTCTGTCCTGCTCCTCCCACCCAAGGCTTTGGGTGGGTGCCAGGAGTTTTAAAGCAGCTAAGGAGGAATTAAGAAAGCAAGGATAAAAGACAGATACCGCAGTGCTAGGTGTTGGGGAAGGCCACTACTTTGTTCCTTTGCCAGGATCTATGAAGTATTTCAGTGAAGTCCAGCCACTTTTGGATCTGGAAGCAGAAATCTTCTTGGGATCTCCTTTTCTTTGCTGATCTGGGGTTGGGAAAGAGCAGGGAGAGGGGAATTGGAATCATCTTGACAATGGAATGTGGAGGGTCTGTTCTGATGATTAAAACCCAATACAGAAAGATTATCCAAAGCAGGACAGGGATCCTTGCAAAAAACCCTAAATATGATTGGCTTTGTAATTGTTTAATAAGCAGATGCTTTGGTTGGAAAGGAGGATGAATCAGGTAGAGATGAGGATTTTGCCTGTTGCCACCTCCACCTATTTCCTTCCGCCTGCCCCTACCACTTTGGGCCTGTGGACACTATTTCACATACAGGCAGGTCCTCGGTTCATCTCCCAGCTAAAGCAAAGGAGCTAGTCTTTGGGGCAAGTTATAGGTGTGTGATGCAGCTGAAATAAGAGGGCTAGGTGCTGCGAGGGGTTGGGGAGCCCGTCTTCTGTGCTCCTGCCACTGCTTGACACATGGGTCCTTTCAGAAGCAGCACCAGAAACATGTGAATAATCTCATGTGCGTGTTGGAAGAATGAGCAAAGATGGCTGTAGGAAGGCCTTGCTCTCCTCTCCATTAAGCAGATTCAAGCCTGAGCTGTTTTGGGGATCAGGTTGTGGACAGTTGCCCATGCAGGGATGGGGGGGAGGATGGCTGCCTGTGAGGGTTGCAATACCTTGTCTGCTGCAATCTGAAATTCTGGAGGGGGACCTCCAAAAGACTTGAGAAGGGCAGAGAAATAACAACTGTCCTTGGATTGTCAGTGTAGTATGGACCAGAATCTGCCAGAGGCGAAACGGGAAGACTTGAAGGGGAAGGACAGATATTAATGGGGCAACCTACCAACCCTCCCTTTCTTTTCTTTGTTCTTCAGTGTTGGGTTTTTCTGATGACCTGGAGACTCTAGCACATATTTACCCTCAGTGTCCACCAAGATTCGTGAAAGAAAGTACTTTAGAGGTAGCCAGAGTCCTTCTCTTGCCTGTCAATACAGCTGCCATCTTTGCAAAGTGCCAGGATTAGGAGATGGATCAAACCCAGCCACTGACTTCTTGTAGATTTCCTCTGCCCCACAGAAAACAGAACTCTGGAGACATATGAAATCCATTTCCCCTTTAGGTATTGGTAAAGTGGATTACTGATGGTTGGAGGAGGGGGCAGATCTGTTGTTGGTGCATGATGCCTTCCCGTTCCCAGCTGGTGCTTAGAGCATTTGGGATCAATTATTGTGTTTTGCAACGTGGAGCTGATGAGGTGGGCCTCATGGATTGCATCAGGCTGCCTTAAATGCCTGGCAAAGCATTGGATCATGCCTGAAGTTAACTCTTTGGGGTTCACTCCCACCATCGCATCACGTAGTCTCTTTGCTTAGATTCTGAAGGCGTCCATTCTTGCACCCATGGGGGTTAAATTGGACTGGTGGCTTTTCCTGACCCTGAGCGACGATGGATCTTGGGTGTCAGGTAAGCCAAGAAGAATTCTACCCAGATTGGATGGTTGGCTCTGGAAGGGGAGCAATGTGGTTCCAGCACAGTTTTGGCCCTTGTCTGAAAGAGTTAACATGCAGCCCGTGTTTGTTCCAGATGTTTGGAGTCAGAGTTGGGGGTGTCCCTGGGTGGGAAGTACAGCCCTCCACATCAGCCAATAGCTGGAGGACTCCAGGCTAACACCCTGTTCTTGACTCTAGGCGGCTACAGGCTTGCCATGCATAAAAGGACTTGTGTTTTAGCACTCTGGCTCTGCCTTTGGGTCAACCGCATTGGAAGCCCCTCTGCTCATCTTCACCATCACACTGAGCTGTAGCCACAACTTCTGTTGTCTCAGGTAAGTCACCAAGACCTGGAGTTCCTGAACCAAGAGGCTCTACAAGCAACAATAGAGGAGAATCCTTGTAGCTCAGGGTTGAAATGATGGGTCCTTGGCGATCTTTGAGCCCGGTTGTTTTCTTGCAGATGTTTCATTAGCCAAACTAGGCAACATAATCAGTGCTAGCACTGAAAAGAAACAGGTTCAAAGACACCAAGGACCCCTCTACAAATAAGTTTAACCAAGGGTCATTTCAAAATTTGAGCAGCATTTGGTGCTCGGTGAACTCTTCCTAATCTTCCCTCTTGTCAGCATGCCCTCTCTAGTGAGACTTTTGGGCATGATCTGGCCTTGTATAGGCACAGTGCCTGAGAACCCCAAAAGGAGAACAAATGAACAAGGGGACACTGGAAAATACCAGGACAAAGGAGCTGACCTACAGTTTCCTCATTGACCGGCAGCTCCAAATGGAGTACAATCTGAGAACTGGATGATTTAAGACGCCACAATTACTCTTTGGGTAATCATTTCCTCAGTCAAACTTTTGCAGTTTGTTAGGAAGATTTTGCCAATATTCAATTCAGATGTGCCTTCTTGTAACTTGTGCCCATTATTCTGTGTTTGTCTTCTGGAGCAAGAGAGAAAAGGTCTTGACTGTCTTCTGAATTCATTCTTTTGTAAATTGGGGTGGGGGTTCTTCTATTGCTCCTCCCCGTCTTGTCTCAGGGTTCATGTCCTTTATGTTCTGGCTTTCTATTCCCTGATCACTCTTTCGTCCTCCGAACTGGTTTCAATTTCTCTGACACCTCTTTGCATTGCAACCGGGACTGAAGACAGGGCATGCCTTATGCAATGTAAAGCGGAACAATTCCTGCTGACACTTGGAAAACTATAGGATGCAACCTAAAACATTTTTGCACACAGCTGATACATACTCCCTTTGCATACGGACATGGGAAATGTTCTGTGGTTTTTCATTTATATCTGGATATTGTGTGACCTCATTCTAACAGATGGAAGAACAAATTGGTTTCAGGTGCTTTATCATATTTTTTTAATGGGTTTTTATCTCCTGGATTTGGGAGGGGAGCAGCTGGATCTGTTGGTCTCCTGACAGCCTTCAAAATGTGAACTTGGGTTATCCTGCGCACAAAGGCCAAAGTTCATACACTCCCAGAGTGAGTGAGGAGGGGAAGGAGCAGGAGAGGCTCAAGGATGGCTCTGCTGTGCTGCAACACCTTCCTCTCCTTGGTTGTGCTGTGGCTGCTAAACTGGTACCTGTACAGGGCATAAGAGGAAGCCGATAGCATCACCCCAGACAGCGATTTACCTGCCCCCACCCTCATCCCTCTGCTACCGGAACCTGGTGGGTTTTGGTAGCTGATGGCAGGCAGGGGGGCAGTTTTGGGCTTGGCATCAGCCTTCTTTTGTGCCCCTGCAGGCTCTCCCTTCCCGAGATGGACTCCTGCCTGATCCAGGTGAACAGCAACACCGCCCTGTCCTCCGTCCTAGATGTCCATGTCAACCTCAACGGGAAAAGCCCTTCTTTGCCCAAGGGAAAAGGCCGCAAACCCCACTGGGCAGTCAGGGCTTCAGAAATGTCTAGGAGAACTTTCAATCCCATTCGAGCCATTGTGGATGCCATGAAAGTGGAGCCCAATCCCAGGAAAGCTTTGATATCTTTGTCCATAGGTGAGTAGGTGGATCTGGCTGGTCCAGAGAGACTCTAACCTTAACCCTTTTCGACGCAGCCCAGTCACTGGCAATCTAGGCACCTCACCCTCTCCTTTCCTATAGGAGATCCAACTGTCTTTGGAAACCTTCCTACGGATGATGAAGTCACACGGGCCGTGAAAGAAGCTCTGGACTCTGGAAAATACAACGGCTACGCCCCATCTGTGGGTGAGTCTTTGGAAAAATCCAAGGCGGTGGAGGGGGGGAAGGGGAAGCACCAACAAGCAGCGGCCTTGAGATCCCATAGAAAGCCTTTTTGACTCCGACAGGGAACCGGGTCAAAGGGGAAGTATGTGAGCTGAAAGTCCCAGAGTGTCTTATTAAGGGAATCATTGGCAAAAGGATGAGGGAGGGTGATAAACAACATCCTGTGCAGGCTTCTAAGACTGGGATTCTTTTTTATAAGTCTTCATAAGTTTTATAAGTAATTCAGCCGTAGCACTGAACACTCGGTTCATCTCGCCTCCCATCCATCATAGGTTACCTGTCTTGTCGAGAGGTGGTTGCAAGCTACTACAATTGTCCAGAAGCCCCTCTGAAAGCCCAGGTAACAATTCTGATACGTTGAGAAAGAGTAAGAACATTTTTGGGGAGAGGGGATTGGGTTTTGACTCCCCACCTAATTTTAAGTGTGTAATAATCATTTAAGGTTCCAATGGCTCTGATCTTCGTGTGGGTCTGTTGAACTGGAAGGCACGAAGTGCCCGTCCGACTCACGGCTCCCTCCCTCCCTTTCTCTCCAGGATATCATCCTGACTAGTGGCTGCAGTCAGGCTATTGAATTAGCTTTAGCAGTCCTGGCTAACCCTGGGCAGAACATCCTGGTGCCACGCCCTGGCTTCTCCCTCTACAAAACCTTAGCTCTCTCTATGGGAATTGAAGTCAAGTTCTACAATCTCTTGGTAAGCTGGACCTAGATGTGGGGCCCTCACCCTCACTCTTTCCCCCCAAAAGTGAAACAGAACCAAGGTCCAAGGCTTGGAAAGCTGGGCTTTGATGGAGGAGTCCCAAAGAGAGCTGGAAGAGTTGCAATATTAGTAGTCAAAACCAAAGCCATATTTAGGGTGTGCAAAATAATAGCTAGACGCCCCCGTGATAGCAGATTGGATGCACCAAACAAATTATTGGAGAAGAGAGGGGCTTTGCAAGAATTAGAAACAAGCTCGCTCTGTTCAAATCCCCTTTTAGACAATTCTCACAGAAAGAGGCGAGTTAGAAATAACTATGATCAAAAACAAAGTTATTCTTGCCTTAGATCAACTACTGTTTATTCCTGGATGTGTGATATAATGCTTATAACCAACCTGTTAAATTGCTTACTTGGAAACTTGCGTCTTTTCCTGCATGACAACATCTTGCGGCTGCTGATCAACAAAACTTCACAGCACTTTTCAGCTCTTGATTATATGAGCTGTAAATTGGGATCAAGGAAGAAAGCATTCCTTATACAAGGCCGCCACGGTTCCTTGGCTGGCCATCAGTCCCTCTTGCCCTCCCCTTCCCCTGCTTATCACTTCTGAGCCAGGCAGGGAGCAAAGGCCCCCTAGTCAGAGTGAAGCTGATTGTTATTTGGTTTCAGACCTCCTCACTCTCTTCATCTTCCTTTCCATTTTGCCACCAGCCAGAAAAGTCCTGGGAAATTGACCTGAAGCAAATGGAATCTCTGGTGGATAACAGGACAGCTTGTCTGATTGTGAACAACCCATCCAATCCCTGTGGCTCTGTTTTCAGCAGAAGTCACCTTCAGAAGATTCTGGCAGGTAATTCTTCTGACCAGCTTTGAAACTGCCTGATGCATGCTTTTCCTGTGCTAAACCCTGGGCTGTTTTGCATGGGATGAAAGGAGTCACAAGAGGCTCCAGCCTCTGGAGCCCATCCAAGTTGTGAGCACCCCATGACTCACTTAATGTCTTTCTTTCTTTCTTTCTTTCTTTCTTTCTTTCTTTCTTTCTTTCTTTCTTTCTTTCTCTCTCTCTCTTTCTTTCTTTCTCTTCCGTCCGTCCGTCCGTTGCCCAGTGGCCTCTAGGCAGTGTGTCCCCATTTTGGCTGATGAGATCTATGCAGAAATGGTGAGTGATGAGCACCGTTTGTCTGTCTAGAGGAATGGATGTGGCAGGGCGGGGGGGGGGGTGGGGGTGGGGAGGGGGGCTGGAATAACATGACAATGGGAGAGGGGGGGCCTTGAAGAGAAACCTGCTTTTGTGTCTGGGACTGAGCATGGGACTCCATTGTCTGAGTCTTGACCAGCCACTAAACGGGATTCCTCCAACTCTCCCATACTCAGGTGTTTGAAGACTGCAAATATGAGTCCCTTGCAAAGCTTAGCACTAATGTCCCAATCCTGTCCTGTGGAGGCCTTGCCAAGAGGTGGTTGGTTCCCGGCTGGAGGATGGGATGGATTCTGATCCATGACCGCCGGGACATTTTTGGAGACGAGGTAGAGAAATACACACTTGCTGCTGGGTCACCCGGGTCTGCTCCAAGGGGAGGGAGGAAGAGCTGGCCCCCTTGGCTCCATTCCAGCCATCCCCTAGCAATGTTTATGCCTGCTCCATGCGCTGCCCCTCTTCGTGCTGGGCGAGAGAGCCGTGGAAAGGCTGGTGGGTGGGGGACTGACCTACAGGCAGGACTCTGATGTTTCCCCCCTCCTCCTTCCTCCGTGTGCCTTGAAGATCAGGGAAGGCCTTCTGAGGCTGAGCCAAAGGATTTTGGGACCCTGCACGGCCGTCCAGGGAGCCCTTGGGCATATCTTCCGCCACACATCCCCTGAATTCTATCACAACACTCTCAGCTTCCTCAAGGTAGGCCTCAACTGCTCCAAAGAACGTATTGCAATAGAGGTGCTTGTACTCTCTGAAAGAAGCCAAGACGGACTCAGTTCCCACTAGGCTGAACGGGCCAGTGAGGACGGGGAGATTAATAAACTCAGTCTCAAGGGCACTAAATTTAATCCCAAACAGGTCCCGTCATGCAGTGGCTTAAATCAAGTGCACTCGGTCGTTTTTGTTGTGTGAACATGTAGACCTGGGCAGTTGACCTGATTTCCAACTTTGTTCTCTAAGGAAAATAAGCAAGGACAAAGAACAGGGAAAAGCTCAACGTTCAGAGCTTGCTGCCAATGCCTGCGGCAGAGCACGCTTCCAAAACACGGGTGCAGCACATTTTCTTTGAAATAAAAAAGGCAATGGAAGCCAGTCCCGAGATCGCAGAACTCCTGTCTCACTGCCCTGAACTTGGCAGTGATTCCTTTCTGCACAGCAGGAGACCTGCTATGGGAGATGAACACGGGTCTTCTTTTCAACGTGCTTTGCTATTTCTTTCTGTAATATTAGCGCTAAGGTTTAAAAATGGGGCATTAATATATTTCTGCAAAGACACTGAAGGGAGATAATATTTTGTTTTTTGCCAGTTTGAAAACAAACTGCTGCCAAAGTGGTTTTGATAAAATATTCCTTTAATTGGGAAATCTGGATACTAGGACACTTTTTGTTACTAGAAAGGGGTTTCAAAAGTGAGCAAACCCAGTGCCTGTAGCTCTGTGGGGACGTGAAGGGTTGTGCGACAGATGGGGAAAGGGGCTGTGGAAAGGGACCAGGAGCCTCTTTCTCGCTGTCCTTCACATCCCAACACAACTGAGCAGGACCCAGGTGTGCTCACATTACATATTTCACTCTTCTGGTAGTCCAGCTAATTTTTGAAGTAAGACACGCTTAATCACTCACCGTCCTCTTTGGTGGGCCTGGGCAGTTGTGTGAGTGAGGAGGACCAGGTGTTCCTTGCCTGTGATTTGACTTCCTCCCGATTTGCTCTTTCCAGACCAATGCTGCCCTTTGCTATGCTTCCCTTTCCATGGTCTGTGGGCTGAAACCAGTCCGGCCCCAGGGAGCCATGTACCTGATGGTGAGCTACCTGCACGGGGGGGGGGACGGAAGGGAAAAGCTGTTGGTATGGAAGGCCTTTTCTTTCCTTCCCCAAAGAGCAAGGGCTCTTTCTCGGGGGGAGAAGGGGGGGTCTTTGGCTGTGACCGGTTTTCTACCCCTCTGACTCTAGGTGGGGATCGAGATGGAGCATTTCCCAGACTTCGAGAACGACGTGGAGTTCACAGAGAGGCTCATTGCAGAGCAGTCGGTCTTCTGTCTACCTGCCACGGTGAGCTTATTTCTCCCTGGAAAGGCTGGGACGGTTATCATGGAGACTCTCGGCCTGGCTTCAGCTCCCCTCTCAGCTGCTTCTCCTTTCCCTAGTTCTTCTTTTTGCTGACAATGGTCCCAGTTCCACATTTGTGGAGGCTGGTGTGAGAGATGCTGCAGCATCTTTGGCAGCGTGGAAGCATCCGGTGTTCTTCTGGCTAAATCCTCAGCTGGGCTAGCCCGGAGACATGTTCCTTGCTGCACTGTCTCTTCTCTCCAGTGGATTTTCATATGAGAAATAAATGGGTTGGAGCCGTTGCCTCTGCAGCTATGTCTGCGGCTTGTCATCCTGGTAGCAACCTTGGAGGCTCTGGGAGATGAAACGGGAATAGTTTTTTCTTTTAAAACAGAGGGAAAACTGTACCTGGCCTTGAACATGGGGTCAAGGGGGAATAAGCAGAGTGGAATTTGTAAAAAAAAAAGAAAGAAGCAGCAGTAGCAAGGATTTCTACTGGCTGCCCTCCTGTTCCTAGCTTTCCATTAAAAAGCCCAGTAGTAGCAACAATGAGACTGAATTACATTAACCCCAGGGATCTGCTTGGGAAGCTGGGAAGGGCCCAAGAGAGTCCAGTGACTAATGGCTCCGCTCTCTCTCCTGGCAGTGTTTTGAGTACCCCAATTTCTTCCGTGTGGTGATCACCGTGCCCGAGGAGATGATGATGGAGGCTTGCCAGCGTATCCGCTACTTCTGTGAGAAGCACTATCAAGGGGGAGAGGGGACCCAGGATCTGGAATGTGACAAGTAGGCCTGAGCACATGCACCTGACCTTCTACTCCACCTGCTCTGAGTTTGCTCCCTGATATTGCACCATCATTCTTGTTCTGGACTCTGAATTGCTAAGGCCTGGCTAGAAGTAGGCTGTCAGTGACACTCCTTCCTGCCCAGCGGCCTCAAGAAACTTCTGCACCAGTGCTTGACAGCTTTCAATCACCAGCTGAATGATTTCTAGAGCCTATGGGAAGCTGTGAGAAGGAACCTGCATGCCAGCGGCAAGCCAGAGCAGAAAATACCCAACTCTTCCACAGAAAGAAAGCTCACCTCTCCCACACCCCAAAGTACACCTGCAATCTGTTTTCTTGTAGACATATTTCAAGTTTGTAAGTTATTGTATTTTTTGTATGAATAAATGCATTGTAAATGTCTGACTGGGTGCAAAAGCTATGCAAGCTCATCTTGCAGCAGGAAAGATGCGTTACTTGGGCCAGAAGGGGAAAGGGGCACAATTCTTGCAGGTTTCACTTGTTTAAAGCACTCAAGGACAGATCCGTCCATTTGTGGTTCTCTTGGTTGATTTGTTAAACCAAAAGTCAGCTTTCGCCAAGAGGGGAGGGCGGGGTGGAGTGGATGGGACTGGAGGGTAACTCCCAGGGACTGTTGCTGCTACAGTGCACAGTAACTATGGTAATTAAAGATATGTTTGCCTGGGAGGAAATGAGGACCTGGAAGCCACTGGGACAAACTTGCTTGAACTGTCAGGAGCCAGAAACTGCTGTTTTATGCACGGCAGACATGCATAAATTGAGGGGGGGGGGCTACCTTCCTGGTGGGTTGTGTGTGCAGATAGTGGACATCATTTTGGCCCCTTCTTGGACTGGAATTGGGTTGTGCGAATTGATCCTAAGTCACTCACCTTCATTTAGCCGGCAATGTACCTCATTCCAGTCATGTTGATATTGGAAAAAAATACTTAGGTTGATTTAGAAAAATGATTTCTCCATATGCTGCAAAAATTGCTTTCAATAGAGTCAGCAGCTTGAAATTTATAAAAGAGCCCACTAAGAGGAAATATGCAAACTAAAAATAAAAAAAACCATTTTGTAATATGATCATAAACATTTTGAACATTCAATCATTATTCTCACATTTCCTCTCTCTTCAGCTCAATAGCAAGATGCCGCTTTCTGCCATTACTGTCAGAGTGCCGGTTTGCTTATCCCTGTGTAGCTACCAAATGACCTAGTCCTAACCCTTCCAAGTTGTTGCCCTGTAACCTTTCCCATTAGGAGTCCCTGGAGGGATTTTGTTCTAGAATGTTTTCCAACAGCTCATAGCTGGATCAGACCTTTCTTGGTACCTCCTGCAAACCAAATTTGTCCATGTTCTGATCATTTTCTGGAAAGTTAACCATGCTGTTTGTCAGGCATTGGTGAATTCTTTACATTACTTGTTTCCAAATTCTGCTTGCTTAGGTCAAATAAATGAAGCCAGCTGATCCTGATGTCAGCTCTGGCTCTTGCTGAACTATTAAATACTTGCAGAGAGCTTTAACGGAGGGACAGAACCAAGATTACACAAAGTGTTATAATGCCTTGATACGGAACTGCATAGTTTTGGTCTCAAGGATGTTGAGACTAGAAAGAATGCAGAGAAGAGCAACAAAGATGATTAGAACTGGAGGCTAAAACATGAAGAACGGTTGCAGGTATGTCTAGTGAACAGAAGGACCAGGGTGATACAATAGCAGACTTCCATGACTTCAGGGGCTGTCAGAGAAGAAGGCTCAACCTATTCTGCAAAGCACCCGAAGGCAGAACAAGAAGCAACGGATGGAAACCAATCAAGGAGAGAACCAACCTAGTTGGAAGGAGAGATTTCCTGACAGAACTATTAATCAGCGGAACAACTTGCTTCCAGAAGTTGTGGGTGCTCCAACACTGGAGGTTTTAAATAAGAACCTGGACAACCATTTGTCTGAAATAGTATAGGGTTTCCTGCTTGAGCAGGGTTTGGACTAGAAGACCCTTCTAGGTTGTTCCTTTAGAGCTAGGGAAGAAGGGAGGGAAGAGGAGAATGTGGAAAAGCCAACGCCTGACCAAAGGCATGCTGATTGGAAATCATTTGCAATTAATTTTTCCTGCCCCCTTTACTCTTCTGGCACATGAATAGCTGTGCCCAGGATAGTGGAATGCATGGGACCGTCTGCTCTGCCAGCAGGGGAAATGGACGTCACTTTTTCCCATCAATATGATCACCTGTTGGCTGTCTTTCTTCCCTTTCCTTGGACCTCCTGGTTATGGCAAGACATATTCCTATGCAGAGCCATGTGGCAAGGGCTCTTGTCTTTCCTAGTATCATTGTCTCCTGGCTGGTGGGCAGAATCTCAGGTCTGGGCTAAGTGAGGCTGTTTCCTTCCTTGCCACTTAGGGCGCCTGGGAAGAGAGGCAGGTGGTTTACCATCAATCATCTTTCAGAATTGTGTCCTTGGCCCTGGCATGGACCAAACCGATTCACAATGCATCCAGCCTGCACTTTTGCCTAAACTTGGCATTCATTAAACCTTTCTGTGTCCATTTGTTCTGCAGATATAGCATGAGCAGGATGAGAGAGCCTGGCTTGCATTCCAATAACTGTCCCCAGCATTTCACGTGGGAAGGGAAGCGTAAAGCACCCTTCCTAGACTTTAATTCTGAGCCGCCCTCCTCAGGCATTTGTAAGGACATCCCTATTTCGTGTAGCACATATTGTTTCTGTACCCTAGAGGATGGCCTGGCCTAATTAGGCTCCCTCCCCATCACCTCTCCTCCCCTTTGGAATTTGACTTCCCTTTTGGACTCTTTTCCCCCTAGCAGCTCCTTCCCGAAGCAGTGTATGTTGACTCTCAGCTGGCAGGCAGTGCATGCTGCTCTGGGAAGGGACTGTGTTTTTTTCCCCTAGCTGGCTGCAGCCACTGAAAAAGTTGTGAGCTCCTTTCAACTCCCAGAGGTTCAAGAGGTAAGTGAGACAAGTGCTAAGTAGGAAGTGTAGAGTCTGGAAGTGGAAGACCATGCTGCATATGGGGGAGGGGGCCCTAAACAGAGGTGTGAGATGCAACTGGTTTCTGTTGAATGAAAATAGCAGAGGCCAGATTGAATTATGACCTTGGCAAATTTAACAAGTGTCGGATGATAATTGTATTTATAGCAGTCCCATTCTGCTTCAATGACCAAGCCAATAACTACTGACTATCCACGCTTAGACTGGACTGTGGCTGGCAGTAGAATAAAGATTGGGTTGTTACATTAAAGAGTTGGAAACTGTCATCTTACAATTTTATGCAGCTTTCCAAAAATCAACTGGATCACTTATGAGATCCTATGAATCGGATATCAAGATTTGCCGTGTCATGTAAGTTCTACAACAACTAGTGTTGTGAGCACCATAATTTTCTGATCTTAGACTTCCTCTGCCTGGGAAAAGGGTGGGAAAGTGGAATCTAGGCCTATTTCTACAGGACAGGGATTCTCAAGTCGATTTTTTTTTTAGGTGTGATGAGCAGAACACACAATATCCCAAGTGTGATTGTAGAGTTTGTTGTTGTTAGTTGCAAAGTCGTGTCCGACTCATCACGACCCCATTGTACAGTTTACAGAATTGTAGTTTACAGGACAGCTCCCGCAAGAAACTAATAGCAGCAGCTATTAAGATAACAAGGAAACATAGTTTAACATTTTGACACTTTTCTGTCTTCTGCTCTCACTTCCAGGCAGCCATGTTGAAGCTGAACAAGACTGACATCCTGGTGATCTTAGCGATCCAGGTAGCAGTTCTCCTCTGTTTCATTTTTCTGCTTCAGCACGCTCCCCAGGAAAAGTTGACTCAGAAGCACATCCTCATCCTCTCCTCTTGGAGGTCTGGCTCATCCTTTGTAGGGCAGCTCTTCAGTCAGCACCCCGCTGTTTTCTACCTGATGGAGCCAGCCTGGCACGTGTGGGCAGCTATGTTCCAAAACAGCGCCAAGGTCTTGCACATGGCAGTGCGGGACCTTATTCGCTCAGTCTTCAAGTGTGACATGTCCGTCTTTGATGCATATATGAATGAGCAGAGGAATAAGTCTGCGCTCTTTCAGTGGGAGACCAGCCGGGCTTTGTGTTCCCCCCCTGCATGTGACCTTTTCCAGCGCAGTGACATCATCTCCAAACACTCCTGCAAGACTCTCTGTGGAAACTATCCCTTCAGCAAAGTGGAAGAGGCTTGTAAGACATACAGCCACGTCGTCTTAAAGGAAGTCCGTTTCTTCGACATCAAGGTGCTTTATCCGCTCCTCACCGACCCCTCCCTGGACCTCAGAATCATCCACCTGGTCCGTGATCCCAGGGCTGTTTTCCACTCCCGTGAGAATGTAGCAAATGAACTTGCCCTTGACACAAAGATTATGGTGGGGCATAATATAATGAAGGACATGAAGCCCTATGCCGCCATGAAGGCAATTTGCAAAAGCCACATTGACATACACATGGAGGTCAAGCAGTCCCTGAAAGATCGCTACATTTTGGTGCGCTATGAGGATATTGTAAAGGCTCCCTTGGAAGGAGCTGCTCAGCTGTATCAGTTTGCAGGGCTTCCCTTCCTTCCCAGTCTTCAGTCCTGGGTGCAGCACATCACACATGGCCAAGGCCTCGGTAGCAAGGTCTTTGATACCGATGCCAGAGATGCAATGAATGTGTCACAGGCTTGGAGAAAGACTCTTTCTTATCTCCAAACAGCAATGTTACAAAATATCTGCAAGGAAGCTATGAAACGTTTGGGTTACCGGCCTGCTAGATCTGAGGATGAACAGAAGAACATGGCATTTGACCTCTTGGCCAAGTTGAATATAAAAACTGCCCATCCAGCTTCTAGCAGTTCAAAGCATCACAAGTAGACTGACCCGGGAAGCTGCAGCCTGTGTGGGTGGATCCCAACATGAAAGGATGAGGGATCACCTGGCATTTTTCTTGCAAGCAATGCTGGAGTAGCTGACAAGGAAAAACCCAAATCCTCTATGGTTACTTGTCCCATCGGTTCACAATCTGCAGAGTCTACTATCTGGTTGGCAGATGGAATGCTTCCCATGACCATGAATCTGTTCTCTTGACCCGGTTTCAGGCCCCGGTTCACTGTAGATAATGCAGTCTGTACTTAGTTTTTTAAAAAAAGTATAGCTTACTGCCTAATATTCAAAATAGTTTTGTCAATTACCTGAGAAGGGAGAAACATGTAACAGAATACATAATACTTTCTGTACAACTTTATTGTCAGATCCACATTGACCATTCAAGAACAACTGCAATCCTAATTCACAGTAAACAGTTTACTATAGAAATAAACATTGCAAAAAAGAAAAAGACAATTGTCCCTCCTGCAGCAGCTTTGAATCTCACTTCCGGCACAAACTTCCCCTGAACAACAGCCGCTTTTTTACATTTTCTGCTCCGTATTTCGCTTCTAAGGGACTCCGGGCTCCCTCTGGGCATTCCAGCAAGTCCTCGTCGTCCCGCCTGCTCCAAAGAGGCCGCCCGTCCGGACGGCGCCCGGTCCGCAGGTAGCTGGCCACGGCGGCCACTTCTCCGCTGTTCTTCAGGAAGGCCTGGGTGACCGTGGCCAGGTCCACGCCGAACTCCCCCATCAGGCGCTTCATCTCCTTCGCCAGGGCCACTTGGGCCCCCGGGGCCCCCTCCGGCTCCGGAGACCGGCGGCTGGCGGGCGCGGCTACACAGACATTCGCCCTCATCGGGGCCTCTGGGCGCGGCCGCCTCCGTCGCGAAGTCCCCAGGCCCGGGGAGGCGGGGGGCGCGGGCTCCTCCTGCAAGGGAAGCCGGTCAGGAGGGCGCGGGGCGGTCCCAGGCGAAGCCCCGGGGTGGGGGGGCAAAAAGAAGCTGCCGTTTCCTTCCCTTCCCCGCCCCCCCCCCCAGGGCGCCCTTGGACGGCCAGGAAGCCTCGGCAGCTGCCCCACCGGGGCCCCCGAAGGGCCCGCCCGCCGCCTCCACGCCCCCCGAACTACCAGCTCGAACTCCCGGTTGGCTTCCCGGAAGAGCGAGGGCACCGTCGACCCCATCCTCTCCCGCAGGCAGGCCCCTCCAGCCGGAGGGAAGGGTTGGGGTTGGGGTACTCCGGGAGCGTCCCTGGCGGGCAAAGGGAGCCGCCGCAGCTCCGCCCGCAGCCTCGCAACGCTCGTGGCGCACGCCGCCCTCGGGCCGGAGGGGCCGCCCCAGTGGGCGGAGCGTTGCGAGTGAGCGCCCGCCCCCACCCCGGCTCCGTCTGCCCGCCCTCTCCTCGCCGGGCGGAAGTCCCTCGCGCACTTCCGGCCGGCAAAGATGGCGGCGGCGGCGCCGAGCCTCTCCACGCCGAGCGAGGGCGAGCCTCGCCTTAGCAAGAAGTGAGTGTCGCTCCGCCGGCCGCCCATGCTGGCCCTGGGGCGGCTGCTGTCGGGGGGCCGCCCGGCTTGGCCTCGGCGGCTCTTGAGCGGCGGCCGCAGACAGCCGAGGTGGGTGGCTGAACGGCGGAAGGGGCGGCGGGGCGGCGGCCGCGCGGCGCCACTAAGTCCCCGGCTTTCCTCGCAGCGAACTGAAGCGGCGCCTGAAGGCCGAGAAGAAGGCGGCCGAGAAGGAGGCGAAGCAGCAGGAGCAGGGCGAGAAGATCTCGTCGCGCCGGGCCGACGCCGCAGGCGCCGAGGAGGAGGAGGACCTTGACCCCAACGTGAGCGGGCGGGGAGGCTGCGGCCGGCGGCAACGGGACTGCCGAGCCTCCAGCGCGGTCGGCCTGGCTCGCGCGTGGCCCCGGCCCAGTGGCTGATTTCTAACGGCTGGAAGCGAGTCCGGCGGGCCGCGTGGAGGGCGGGAGCTTCCGCTTGCGAGATCTTTTTTCTCTCCTGCCGCCTCTTCGTCCCTCACAACCCTTCCCTCGTTGTCTTGACAGCAATACTACAAGATCCGTAGTCAGGCCATTCAGCACCTGAAGGATACTTGCGATGATCCCTACCCGCATAAATTTCACGTGGATCTCTCCCTGACAGACTTTATAGAGAAGTATAGCTTTCTGCAAGCAGGGGATCACCTAACCAACGTCACGGTGAGAGTGGCAGGTAAAGGCTCACTTGAGATACTGGGAAGAAGGCAGTTTCCAAGGGAAATCTTGTCTCCCCCCCCTCTTAACGCTGCAGTTGAGATTTGAGATAACATTCTGCTTCAAAGTAATAACAAAAGAGGGGAGGGGAGCCATTAGTCTGTTTTCTGATGAAAACCCAGGAGATACCATGTTCTGTTAAGGCTCTTTTGGAATGGACGAAATGTGATAATTGAGATAGCCATTAGGGTATGTTTCTCTTTTCTAGCTCACCTTGCCCGATTCGCCTTGGATGAAGAATGAATGCAGGGAATAGTTTGTTGTTTTTGTTGCTCTTGTTCCTGACTTGCTCGTTATTTATGATGGTGTGCTTTTTTTTGTGATCATATGACAACTCTTTTTGGTTCTGTTTTTGGAGGTCGGGTCCATGCAAAACGTGCCTCTGGAGGAAAATTGATCTTTTATGATCTTCGTGGGGAGGGAGTTAAATTACAAGTGATGGCAAACTCCAGGTAAGCATTCATTTCTTTTTTTCCTGATCATATATTTTAGTTTTGTTTTGGTGTGTATGTTTGAGAATGAGAGCCAGTTGGATGTAGACGTTAAGGCACCAGGCTAGAAGTTGGGAGACTAAGTCGTTGTCTCACCTTTGGCACAAAGACAGCTAGGTGACCTTGGTGATTTTACACCCTCAGTCCTAGGTGGAAGGCAGTAGCAAGCCACTTCTGAAAGTTTTGCCAAGAAAACTGAAGGAAGTTGTCAGGAGTCAACAGTGCCTTAATCCCCTCCCTCTCCCCAAGCCTTTTGAGGAAAGGTAGAAAGAATATGAAAATAAAACCATGGTCTGATAAGTGGTCCAAGATTGCACTAAGTAATGATGCCCCAAATACGTACTTTCTTTCCAGAAGAGGGTTAAAGTAGAGTTAATCGTGTATACTTCTTGAACATATTCTGATGTTTGTGCTTGCTATTTTAACAATTTAAGTTTGTGAGTTCAACCCCCCTTGTTTTAAGAGTTTATCAAACATTTTGATAAGGTTTTGAGCTCTTAGCATTTTGAATATTGTGCTGATTTCCATTTTTAACAGTCAGAATATCATAATATAGCTGTATGTTCAGTAACATTCCAGTGTGTTTAATAAAACTAAGCAGGCAACTCTATATACTTGTGGCACAGGGGAGATAAAGACCAAGATACTACACAAGTTGTCTACCTGACTTACTTACCTTAATCATTGCTACCTCTGGAATTCCAGGCAGTATATCTTAAATGTCAATTGTTGCAAAGCAATTCTAGAAGAGGAATATTGTCCTCCTGTTCAAGAGAATGAGTTTCCCAAATTCATTGGATTGCGTACTAGAATGCTGCATCTAGAATGCTGCACTAGATGGTCACTTGGCTTGATCTAGCATGTGTCTAAACAAGCCCTTATGGCATGGCAATCAGCACATAGTACCTCGTTAAAATAGTTGTATTTTAGCAGGTAAATTTATAGAAAAAAATTCAGATCTTGTTACTAAGTCTGAGATTGAAATTCAATTCCAATTTCTTTGCTATGCTTCCTTTGCAAATATTTTTTCACTCTTGGAGAATCAATTTGGTGGTGGTGGGAAATAATTTTTATAGAAGTTTTTCCCCTGCAGTATAGAATAAAATGGATTTTGAATACTTCATTGATAAGGCTGAAAAGATTTAGCTAGAAATGTTGTTTACTGAATTTTAAAAATTCTTTCAGAAACTACAAATCTGAAGAAGAATATATATGCATTAACAACAAGCTTCGCCGTGGAGATATCATTGGGGTCCAGGGGAATCCTGGAAAGACCAAGAAAGGGGAACTGAGTATTATTCCTTATGAAATTGTTCTGCTGTCACCATGCCTACATATGCTCCCACATCTTCATTTTGGGCTCAAAGACAAGGTATCAGACATGCTGCTGCATTCTTGGCAACTTGCTTGATAGCCTCCAAGAGTGCCTCCTTTTGGTATTTTATTATCTTCATTTTAATTTATTTTTAGGAAACCAGATTTAGGCAAAGATACCTGGATTTAATTCTTAATGATTTTGTGAGGCAAAAATTCATAATTCGAGCAAAAATCATAACATACCTTCGAAACTTCCTAGATGAATTGGGCTTCTTGGAGGTGGGTGTTTGTTTTTATATCTTAAGATTCTGTGTAGTAATTGCTTGAGGATATCTCAAAGAGCAATGTTTTATAGCAATTTACTTTGCATTGTTAAGTTTAAATTTTAGAGCAAAGACCCCAATACATATACATTGTTAGAATAAAAATACATTTATAAGAGGCCAGACAGAGATGTTATAAAAGAGATTGTGGTTGGGAAAGTGATCTTTACCGCTTGTTGACGATGGTACTACAACTGTTACTGTGTTTGCTGCATGCCCAGGAAAAAGGCTTTTTAAACTAGAGGTGGAGGCAATGGTGGCTGGAAAATGGTAATTTAGAGAAGCAGAGAAAAGAAGGCATGCCTGGTGTTGGAACTAAATTCCTCCCTGCAAACATCAGTAGTAGCAATGGGAAATTGTTAACCTCTATGCCCGAGAGACAGCATATAGCTTTCTTTGAATATCTCTGAATAACTTCCCTTGATAGTTTCATTTGGCTGTTGAGCACCTGGATGAAGTGCCATGGGGTTAGGTGCCTTCCTTTAACACCTCATTGGGCTTGGAGACAGATCATTCTGTAATGCTAAAGCGATGTACATAGGAAACCTGGCATAACTGACAGCTCAGAGCTGATCTCATATTGCATAAATTCATAAATGGAATCTATGCAAAAATCCAAGACTGAATGTTTTGAATAGCAAAGTAGCAGTGATTAAAAATACACACTCAATTCTAATTTGACAAAATTCTTTAAGCAGAGAATCTTAAGGCTTGTGTCTCAGTCATGTTATCTTAGATCTTTTTAGTTAAAGTAATCATTTAAAGTTAGATCTTTTTAGCAAAGTAATTAATCATTTGGAACTAATTTTATGTACCTCAGCATGCACTACTACCTCAGTGCCTGATCTCATTTTTGTCATTAATAAAATCTTTGTTGGATTATGTTTTTATCGCAGACTTTTTATCACTGCTTCTCTGCTTGCCTAGAATTTGAATTCTTTAGTAGACTGGATTAGGAATGTTTTCCCATTTGTTTTTGTCATCTCGTTTGTCTTCAAAATCAGTTTCTCTAAGGTTCTTTATAAACGTAGGGACAATATTTTCTGTCTGTTTTTTGTTCCCCAACTAGATTGAAACACCCATGATGAATATCATACCTGGTGGGGCAGTGGCCAAGCCTTTCATCACCCACCACAATGAGTTGGACATGAACCTGTTCCTAAGAATAGCACCAGAGCTCTACCATAAGGTGAATAGTTAAATCAGGCAAGCAGTGGCTCAGATATGCTTATGTATTTTTTGTGACATGCCCTTTGTGTCATAGGGCTCCTAATGCAGAAGATATGTATATTTCTATATGCTTTAGAATCTAGTTCAATATGTGGGCAGCCTTATCAAAACTTAACTATAGAAAATAGCTGGGTTAAATACAAGATAGTAAAATATATTGTGTGATTTAATGATTTTGAAATTGAGTTAGAAATGGGAAAGTCTGGGTTGAATTTAACTTCAGTCTGGAAAATCACAGGATTACTTTGAACTACATGCTCTTTCCTAATCCAACCAACCTTACAGGTTTTGAGGATAGAATTGATGGCTGAAACGGCTTGTAATAAAAATAAAAATTGGGATAATAAAATGTAAGAAGAATGTCTTAAGTAGTTCCAGTTTGTGCGTGTTCTGTATCTTACTACTTTGCACATGACTTAGAGGGGAAAGCAAATACAACTATATATATATATATATAATTTCAGTATTTCCAAATCTGGGCTAATTTTAGCATTAAAATCCCCACAAATAGTTAAATCTGCACTTGAGATGATGTAACATATCAATTAATGTCTGTTCCAGGTGATCCCAATTTACTTGCTTAGACAGGACATAGAAGAAGGGGTGTCAAAGCATACTCAAAATGATTAGGGCAAAAACTGCTGAAAACCTTAAAAACAGTATGCGGCAATGAAACCATATTTTTGTGGATCCTACCCATAGCAATATGTGATTGGAACAAATGTTTTATTTTTTTTATTTTTATCAATTTCATATATACATTCACAATTATATGATCTCATAACTGTTATTAATAATATGTATTTATAACAATTTTTCCCTACAGTTGACAATATACTTGAAGATTGCCTTCTTACCATAGATCCATCTTATCTTACAACGGTCCTACTTCTTCTTCTCTCCCTCCCTCTTTCCTTCCCTCGTTTCTTCTCTCCTACTCTCCTTCCTTCCCTCCCTCCCCCCTTCCCTCCTTCTCTCCTTCCCTCCTTCCTTCCTTCCCTCCTTTCTTCTCTCCTTCTCTCCTTCCTTTCCCCCTTCCTTTCCTCCTTCCTTCCCCCTTCCTTCTCTCCTACATTCCCTCCTTCCTTCCCTCCTTTCTTCTCTCCTCCTTTCTTCTCTCCTTCTCTCCTTCCTTCCCTTCTTCCTTCCCTTTCTTCTCTCCTTCTCTCCTTCCTTCCATCCTTCCTTCCCTCCTTGCTTCCCTCCCTCCTTCCCTGCTTCCTTCCTACCCCCCTTTCTTCTCTTTCTTCTCTCCTTCCTTCCTTCCTTCCTTCCTTCCTCCTCTCCTTTCCCTTCTCTCCTTCCCCTTCCTCCCCTTTACCCTTCCCCTCTTCTTCCCATTCCTCCCCTCTTTCTTACTCTTACATTCCCTCCCATTCTTCCTCTGCCTTTCCCTTTCTCCTTTCCTTCCTATCTTTCCTTCTACTCCTCCCTCCATTCACTCTATCCGTTGAAACCTTAAAAACAGTATGCGGCAATGAAACCATATTTTTGTGGATCCTACCCATAGCAATATGTGATTGGAACAAATGTTATACTATTTGTGAGTTTATGCATGGCAGAATTCAAGCTCTGCTAAGTAAACCCAGTATTTTTTCTCCGCCTTGTAAAAAATTCTATTTTCTGTTTTCCCTCAGCTTCGCCAGATAGAGGTTGGTTGACTACTATTAATTTCTAGGGTACAAAATCAGAGATTCTGGCTGGTGTCTGAAATGAAAGATGGGGAGCAGATTCTTTCAGATGTTTAAAATGGGAAACAGATATTAGCAAACAGGTCCATGTTGCTCCTGGAAGCAATTTATGATGCTGTGGATTTGTCTTCTCAGACTGAAAAGGCTGTTAACTGCTATATTTCAGATGCTGGTGGTTGGTGGAATGGACCGGGTCTATGAAATTGGACGTCAATTCAGGAATGAAGGAATTGATTTAACCCACAACCCAGAATTCACTACTTGTGAATTTTATATGGCGTATGCGGATTACCATGATCTGATGGAGATCACAGAACAAATGATTTCAGGTTGGTGACAAGTGTTCTTATTTTAAAAATGCTCAGGAGGTCATTCAAAAATCCATTTGGAAAAGTTAAATTAGCCAGACTAAAACAATGGTCTTCTCTTGTAGGAATGGTGAAACATATCAGTGGTGGATACAAGGTGATTTACCATCCTGAAGGTCCAGAAGGCCAGGCTTATGAAATAGATTTCACACCACCATTCCGGAAAATTAATATGGTGGACGAATTGGAGAAAGCTCTGGGAGTGAGACTGCCTGCGGCAGATCAATTGGAGACAGAAGGTGAGAGTGGAAGGCATTTTATCTCCTTTAATTTAAAGAGATCCTCATAACAGACAGGAAGCATGGGCCTGCATTCTAAGTTTTGGTTTAGATTTGACCGGGCAGTGTTAGAGTGGGCACTCTGGAGTCTTTTGGTTTACTCCTGCTGCTTCTAGGGATGGGGAAAGCATAAGTAATTACAGCCCAAGCTGGAGGAGGGACTCATGCAGTCGTGTCATGTCTGCTTTCACACTATGCATGCAGAGTCTCGTTCATTTTTTGATGCTATCTGTGAAGAGCGAGGTGTTGAATGCCCATCCCCTCGGACAACAGCCAGGCTCCTAGATAAGGTAAGCGCTTTCTCCCGATTCTTATTTGAGGTGGATCTCAGATGGGATCCTACTGAGTTGGGTTTCCCAAAATCTTTCTTAACAAAGATGCTAATTCAAAGTGTTATGTCTCTTACGGACCTCTGAGAAATGGTCAAATAAAGCTTTCCTTGGTATAGGTGACATTTTGGCTATGACAGAGGAATGAGTCCTTTTTAAAGGCTTGCTTACTTCTTTAATAAATTATTGAGTTATGTATTTATTTATTTTTACCATGCCCTTATTATTTTTACAAATAACTTACGGCAGCGACCATGTCCAACACAGCTTCCTCCTCCCAATTTTCCCCACAACAACGACCTTATGAGGTGGGTTGGGCTGAGAGAAAGTGACTGACCTGAAGTCACCCAGCTGGCTTTCGTGGCTAACACTGGACTAGAACTCACAATCTCCTATTTTCTAGCCTAGTGCCTTAACTATTAATGTACCATAATTTCATTATGGCTTACAAAGATCCTGCCAATAAAAAGAAAAAATGTTTATAGTAATGAATGCTTCATAATTAAAACATCCATGGTAATTGTTATTGTATCATCTGTAATTATAGGAATACCTATTTTGCAATAACAATAAAATATCCAGTTTAAATTGTAAACCAAGAGGATTATAAATAATGTGCTTCATATCACAATAGTTTAAGAAAAAAGATACTCCATGTGTTCAGAGGTCTTGGGAGATGCTGTAAAACTATGGTCCCGAGGCTTTGCTGTGGTACAGCTATGTGAACCTGAAAAGAACTTAACTATGTCATACAGTTTTGGGCAGGGAGGGATTATTCCCAAACAGTTAATCTGAAGCTGTTTTGCCTTTTCCCATTGTTCATTTTTCAGCTGGTTGGAGAATATTTAGAAGTCACCTGTATCAATCCCACCTTCATTTGTGATCACCCACAGATCATGAGTCCTCTAGCCAAATGGTAAGCAAAATGCTGTGGTTATGTAAGTATGGATGTGCATGCATATAACCCACATCTCCCACACTTTATATAAAATAGACTTTTTGACACATTTGGAAACAATTGGGTTCAATTGCAGAAGGTAGAAATGTTTTGTCTTATAGGATGTTTCTAGCCCCTGATAAATTTGATATGATGTGCAAAAAAAGCCAGCTGATTCTAGGGCTAAAGATGTAAGCAGATGTTCAAATCTCTTGTCCCATCTCATGAAGTAGAGTGAATGATGCAGACCAACTGATCTGCTATCACCTGGTTGCAGAAGAATTACTTCTCTGTGTGGTCTTCAGTCTTCCCCTCTGGTGTTTATTCAGGCACCGTTTCCGACCTGGGTTGACTGAACGGTTTGAGCTCTTTGTGATGAAGAAGGAAATCTGCAATGCCTACACAGAACTGAATGATCCGTTTCGGCAACGGCAGCTTTTTGAAGATCAAGCTAAGGTGAGTGAGGGTGTAGGCCTGGACTGGACCTGCCAGAACTGGGTTGAAGTATCTTTGTGGGAATTTGTCATAACTTCAAACTTCACTAAATCTAACTAGTCATAGGTTGAGGACTATATGTAACGAGAGAAGAAAATGCTGAGAGCTGGATCTCTGTTAAATTGTGGAAACCCTTGGTATGGGGATGGAAGTTACTGGATTGTGAAACTGATCTGTGGTTTAGGCCAGTATTACAGCTAGCAGAGAAATTTCTTCAAGTGGGAATTTTGTTTGTTTTTAAGACTTCATCTCCCTTCCAAACTGGCTCTGCGCTGCTTGCAAAAAAACTGAGGAGAAAAACAGTCAATACTAAATGCTAAACTTTCTATCAGGGACCGTCCCAAAGTTTTGCAGCCCTACAAAAGTCCATCAGGGAGGAAGCAGTTCAGATATATGAGGGCAACTTTGCCACAGAATGGGGAGGGAGCACCAACGAGCATGGTTACAGGATTAGTCCATCTGTGAGATGGCAGCATGAGTGAATATAGACAATGCTGTCTGATCCAAGAAAGGAGGCAACTGCTAAGGGCCATTGGGCAAAGACTTTCCCGGCCATTGGTTCCATCTCCTGTTAGAAGGTGCTGCAAATCCAAGCAGAAACCAGGATGAAAGAGACAGTTGGAGACCGATTGGTTTGAGGAGTGGCGAGTGCTTTTTATTTAGAAGTGTCACGTTAAAATCCAATTGTTGGAAGTAGAAATGGAAAATGTTTTTATTTTAGCTGTTATATAACAATATATAATTATAATAATTGTTATATAATCCTAACTCCTTCGCCCCACGCCCCAGTTGCCCTGACTGGCTCTGAAGATGATTCTTGTCTTCATGTTCATTTCCAACCCAGGCAAAAGCTGCTGGTGATGATGAGGCAATGTTTATCGATGAGAACTTCTGCATGGCTCTGGAGTATGGGTTGCCTCCCACAGCTGGTTGGGGCATGGGCATTGACCGGCTTACCATGTTCCTGACTGATTCAAACAATATTAAGGTAAGTACTCCATAGATGGCTACTTCCTGTCTATTCAGGGCCTATCTGGGTGGAGGATGGGCTGCTTCCTACATTCTAAGGCATCAATTTTAGATTTGCTACTGCATTCATATAAGAGGAAGAGGAATCATTCTTCTGCTTTAATGCACAATGCACGTGAGAATTATTGAGCTGGAAACATACCTGGGAATGTGAAAATATGTGACTTTAATGGAAAGCATAACATTTCTTTAAAAAAATTTTTTTTTTAAAAAAAAAAAAGACGTTTCATTTCTCATCCAAGAAGTTTCTTCAGCTCTGACTGGGTGGAAAATGGAAGGATTTGTATTCTTTGTGGACAGCTGGTCATTTGCGTCCTTTTAGAGAGTCGTTGAGCCCACTTGGTGGTTTGTCCGTCACCTTGGTGCAAATGGGTGTGGAGCCTTCTTGGAACTGCTGAAGGGACTATTTGTGGAGCTGTGCTTTCTGTAGGATGTTTTCTGCCCTGTGTCCCTTCACTGTTGAACATCTGTATTGTCTGTATCTCAAACTGAAGTGTAAATGGTTCCTTTAATTTTTCTGGAAATCCGTTCATATTCCTGTACCATTCAAAGGGTGTTCATCCCAAAGTGCATAGCTAAAATATCAAAGCTGAAAAAGCAGCCTTGGGACAGCCATGACCTGGATGACTGAGAATCCCCATAGACCTTTCTTAAAAGAGATTAGGTGGAAACAATGCTAACATGGCTCTGGAGATTTCTGATGGGATCTTTCCTTGGAAAAGAAGCTCTACTGAATGACCAGAAATCCCCTTTTCTTGCAGGAAGTGCTGCTGTTTCCTGCCATGAAGCCTGAAGACAAGAAGAAGGATCCATTGTCAGATTCTAGTGAGGGGACTTCAGTGTGACACAGCAGCTTGTACAAGAAGCATGGAGGACAGGAAAAGTCGTTTCTAGATTTCAACAGGCCTGGGCCACTTTTTTCTCTCCAGCCATAAATAAATGAAGTCTTTAATTTTATTTTGATGGTAGGCTCCTCATTGTGGCCACTAGCTCGCATTGGGCCATTTCTTTGTCCATCAGATTCTGATGTGATTCTTGAGATTTAAATCTACCAGTGATGGACTTTGTGTTGTCTTTGCAGCCAAACTGAGAGGGTTGTAGGGACTGTCAACCCAGTTCCTGCTTGAGTTCAGTCCCAACACCGTTTTAATTCCACTGAATGTAAAAATTAGGATACCAGTGATTATATGTTCCAGTTTCATTCTCCATTTTAGTGTTGGTAAGCTAACAGAACCAGAGGAAGCAACTACAGCTTCTTTGATTCTTTCCATTAAAAAATCTACTCAGATTTATTCCATTCTGATAGCACCAGGTAATGCTGTATTCAGAAATTGCTTTCATTATATTACAGCCTGCAGCAGCCTAGCCCATGAAGCAAAGCTAAAGAGTTTGTTTTCATTGTTCTGTTTACACCATTCTGCATTTCACTCCTAGCAATTAGTTCCCCGTCCATCAACCTTCAAGTAATTGTTTAATGCAGGATACTTGACTTGGGTGGGAGTGAGATTTGGCCTGGCAGCAGTGCTTGTGAAAGATCAGTGTCCTTGTTGTGAACAGTGAAGAGTGTGACAAACTTCCTAAAAAGGGAAATGATATTTTGAGATATGCTGCCAGCAGTGTCCAAATGACAGGAAGTAGACAGAAACCCTCTTTGAGAGGGGTGGGCGGTTTAGAAATACAAAATGTAAACAAATAAGTCCACTGTGCTCTGCCCTGGCCATTCTCCATTTGGAATATCCCATCCAGTTACAGGTGCCACAGTTCAAAATGAAGCAGGTTCTGAAGAAGGCTCACCAAGATAGTGAAGAATCTGTAAACCGGCCCTTTGAGAAGAGTTAAAGGATTTGGGCATGTTCGACAATCAGGAAAAGACAACCAAGATGTTTGTAAATTGCCCAGAGTGGCCACTGGGCAAGTTGGGTGGCAAGCAAGCAATATAAAGCCTTCAAAGAGCGGAAGGATTGTCATATAGAACAAGTGGACTTTCTTCTTTTAATAATTTTCTTTAAATATATTTCCAAAAGAATAAAAGCAAAGCATCGAAGAGTAGAGGGAAAACTATACTCCCAACGTGACTGAAACGAGCACTGAGCTCGCCACGCTCCCAGCCTTGACTAGCCGCTCCCTGACGGCGACGCCAGGCTTTAGGCAGCTCGCTCGGCGGGGGATCGGGCCGGCGCCAAACCCGCCAGACCACCGAAAACCAGGGTCGGGTCCCGCCTCCTCCGGGCGCCGGGACGACGCCGCGTTCTTGCTTTGGGGGAGGAACCTTTATTCCGTCTTTGGTTCCCGCCGGAACCGGTCCGGTCCGCCCTCCTTCCGGCCTGGGCCATGTGGGACGCCGACCAAGTGGCGGCCCTTTGCTACCGCCATTATGAAGCGCGGCTGCCGAAGCAGGGGAAGCCGGGCCGCGGAACGCGCGAGTGGACTGAGCTGGCGGCGGTGGTGCGGGCGGAGCGAGCGGAAGGTGGCGGGTCGCCTCCCGGTGAGGCCCCGGGCAGGGAGTCGAGGGGGAGGGCGGGGCGGGTGCCCGGCCCGGGAGGCCCTGCTGTTCCCCCGTCGCGTGACCTGCTTTTCTCCCCTCAGCCCTGAAGGAAGTCGTGGCCATGGGAACTGGCACGAAATGCATCGGCCAGTCCGAGATGAGGGAGACGGGTAAGCGGGGCTCGGTGGGACGCGAGGGACTCGCGGTTCCTCCGGCGCCTTCTGACCCGGCCGCGCTGCTGCTTTGCAGGGGATGTCCTCAACGACAGTCACGCGGAGGTGGTGGCCAAGAGAAGCTTCCACAGGTAGGTGCCAGAGAAGTCGGGCTGCCTGAAAAGCCGTTTGGGAATAAGGCTGGTTGATTCCTAAGGGAGCTGCCCGGAGGAGCAGCCGGGCGTCATCTGAAGGAACTCTGCCCAGCTGCCTCTCCATTCCTAGACGAAGCCCGCTTCTTTTACTCCAAGGGGCTTCAACCTGGCTATCTGTGTGAAGGCCTCTTGTTCCTGCAGAGATTAGATCCTGAGCTAAACCTGTTTTCTCCCAGCTTCTGGCAATCGCGCTAACATTTTGGATTCTGGCTAAGGTCTGTCTGTCTGGGCCAAATACCAAACTATCCTGTAGTTAAGCTGAGAAAGAGCATCTGACTCAGAGTCTGAGGGTAGGCTTGAATGTGGGCCTCCCCGGTCCTAACCCAACACTTGTACATCACAGCAACACTTATTATTTCCTACTTTCTTTTGAAGGGAGATTGATTTTCTTGCTGATGCTTTATAGGCAAACCTCAAGTCATGAATGTAATGGAGCATGCCAATTACATTCATAACTTGAGGATTTGATAATTGGAACTTGTTAAATGAACAAACCCCACCCCTCCACTTGCCAATGAATTCGTTAATCAAATGTACAGTCCGGTCACCTCAGGAAAGGGGAGGACCACGAGAGGGATGAGACCACAGCCTCTGGCCAACAAAGGCCTCCCCCGCACTCACCGAGAAGTCCCAGGCTCTTCCCATCCCTTGAGGTCCCAAGCTGCTTGGGCTCTCCTCCCCACCCTGTCATCGATCGCTCACCTTTGACACCATGTCCGAGAGCCCCACACTGCCCACAGTCACCTCCTGCGTGGCCTTGGAGGCCAGAGCCCATGTCCAGGCAGGCAAAGAAGCACCTGGACAAAGGCTCTGGCACCCAAGGTCATGCAGGAGGCAGGCGTGGGGCTCTCAGGCTTGGTGTCAAAGGAGCATGTTGCAGCGTCTCTACGGTCATTCGTAAGAGCGAACAACTACTGTGGTGCTGCAAGATAGGTGACTTTGAGACCAGGCCGTAAGTACTTTTGGTGGGGATGTTGTAACTTTGAACATTCATTAAGTGGCCGTTCAAGGAATACCTGGATTGGTTTTCTAAAAGTGATACTTATTGCAGGGCATTTTTAGGAAAGGTGGATTGTAGATGTAAATAAATATAAATAATGCCCCCAGCTACAATAATCGTCCTAAGTTATTCTTGGCAGTTACCGAATTGTAGTGTCAATTCTTTCTGGCCGAAAGAGCCCCCTCCCTTGTATTTTTCATTAATTAGTTTACTTGTCTTTTTCTTTTCAGCAGCAAAAAACAAATTTTCATAAATATTTAACAAAGTTCTGGAACCATATTTCTCTCCTGTATTTTAAGAATGGTGATTATTCTGTGCCTTCTAAGGATTCTATGCTCTTGCCCATCAGGTATCTTATTCATCAACTTTGGCTAGCTGCTGTAGGTCAGGAGCCTAACATTTTCACCCCTGGAACCGAAAAAGGGAAATGGCTTCTCAAACCGCTTATCAGCTTTGTTTTTTTCACCAGTCGCACACCTTGTAGGTATTATTGGAATAATTTCATAGACTTTCTTAGAAGTCTAGAATTGCTTCTCTTTCTTTAATTGACTCCTCGGTAGGCGACTTAGTACTGCTGCATTTTATTTGAGTATATGTTGTGATGGAAAAAGGGAGTTAAAGTTTAGGTAGTGGAAATACTCAGTTTCTTAATGGGACAACACAATGGACTGCTGGAGAGATCATGAAAGTTATTTGGATCAGTAGTTTACTTTGATAAGTCACCTCAAAAACTTCTCAAGATCACAAAATGGGAAATGCCTTTACATTCTCTGTATGGAAAGACTAAATATCTTTTTAAAAAATTAAAAAATTATTGGCTGATGAGTTTTTAATCTGTTGCAGATTAGGGGTCCTTGGTGCCCTCTGAGCTTAGTTGTTTTCTTGTAGACATTTCACTATCCAAACTAGTGCAGTGATGATGTTACCTGGTTTGGGTAAGGAAACTTCAAGAAAACAAGGTCAAAGAGCACCAAGGACCCCTCACTTCAACCCTGAGCCTCAAAGATTCTTTGTTATCTATTGTAAATAAAACGCTGTTGCTTTGATAATTGTATACATCATTGAATAAATATATGCAAAGTCCAGACGTAGAGATTCAAATCAATTTAACTATTCCAATTAACATATACTTTGTTTGGTTATGAAATCACAGAATCATTCAAACGAGAACTAGCCCTACAGCTAGTTTCTGGTAGATCCACTTCACTTTGTCTTTCTAAAATTTCACTGATGCTTGCAGATAATGTAACATTTTGGCTCATTATACATACTCTGGCTAGAAGACTTGTAAATCTGCTCATAGAAAGTTAGTGGTAGTTCCAACTCAATTGTTATTTATATTTATAATACTGTATTACAAATAAAAGCAGCATGGTAGTATATTCCTATTTACCGTACTAGAGGATATTTTTGTTTCTCTGCTTTTATTTCATGGAATTTAATAATGAAGGGAAATTGCTTAGGTTTCTCAGGAAATTATATAGGTTGGTCTCTTACCAAGACACCATTGTTTATCATTAGATAATTGTTCTCTGATGTTGAAAATATGTCTCTTCAATTCTTTAAGTTGTATACTGTTTTTTGTAGGTGGGGATGGCTCCATTATCCCAATGGTGGAAATGGATGCCCAGCCTTCTTTGCTCCTGAGCCCAAACAAAGAACTCAGAATGGGCAGCCGTGACTGCAGGGCACAAGAGAGCTATAAAAGAGAGATGGAAGAAAAAGTCACTGGTTCCTCTCCCAAGAAACCAAGAATGGATGATAGCAATTCTATCAATAATTCAGAGTTCTCCGCTGATCACCTTAGAGGAACCCAAATAGTGGACCTGCATAGAACGGGGGCCAAATGTGTCCAAGGAGAAACAACGGATTCCCGAAGGCCAGGCATTGAATATCATACTATAGGGCTTCTACGGATCAAACCAGGCCGTGGAGCCCAGACATCCTCCATGTCTTGTAGTGATAAACTGGCACGCTGGAATGTTCTTGGCTGGCAGGGAGCACTTCTGATGCATTTCCTTCAGCAGCCTATCTACCTGCCAGCCCTGGTGGTCGGTCAGTGCCCCTACAGTCGGGAAACTCTGCACCGGGCCATTGTGGCAAGGTGAGTGAGTTGTAACTAGGCGACAGCACAGTACTTTTGCGGTTCCTCTGCTCAATGGACAAGTACAACACGAAGGGATACCTTGTCCCTTTTGTAAATCCTCAGCATTGCAGTAGTTGTGATGGGATGGCAAGAGATGTAAACCGCCTCTTGAGTTTATGGAGATTATTCATGATAAAAAAGATGTGTGCACCCAGGCCTAAATTTTCTGCTTACTCTTATACTAGCAATGGATTTAATGGATTTGGAGAGAGGTTGTTTTCAAAAATAGGTCATCCTGGTAACTGCACTGGATGATAGCAATAGCAATAGCAGTGGACTTATATACCGCTTCATAGGCCTTTCAGGCCTCTCTAAGCGGTTTACAGAGAGTCAGCATATTGCCCCCAACAATCTGGGTCCTCATTTTACCCACCTCGGAAGGATGGAAGGCTGAGTCAACCCTGAGCCGGTGAGATTTGAACCGCTGACCTGCTGATCTAGCAGTAGCCTGCAGTGCTGCATTTAACCACTGCGCCACCTTGGCTCTTAACGAAGGGGACGATATTTTTCAAGATTTTTTTTACTTTGTCCCAGCGTGTATATAGAACCTAAATCTTGGCAATCTGGTAGAAAATAAATGAAACTTAGCGCAGCTGTTTAGCTTCTTGTTAGCACAGTCTGGTTTTTCCTCCCCTTCACTCTGGCGAGGAAGCAATAAAAGGAACAGTCCTAAGCATCCTGAATTTGGAGAGGTCTTTATATTGCAAAAATGTGCAATTCATATTAAGCAAATTAAGACTCTGTTCATGTTTTATTTGGCTATTGCTGTCTAGAACAGGGGTAAATTAATTGCTGAGAGACAGGTTCTTTTTCTTGCTTTCTGCTTCTCCCAAATCTGCTGCTGCTTCCAAGATTTAACAAGAATGGCTTTAATAATCCCACAACTCTTTACAGCTTTAAGGGATAGAAACCTATTTAAAATAAGCAAAGGACGAAAGCAGTACATCTCAGATCATTGACAGGCTCACTTCCATTGCCATAATTTAAACTGCTGTGTGAAACACATGAATTGGCCTAACTTTGATCTGCCTCTCTGCAAAATTAGCTCTGAATGCAAAATCTCCTCTCTTCTGAGGATTCCTTTACACTGATATAGGGGACGTAGCCAGAATATGTTTGCTTTTTTACACCAAGTGGATGACCTTTGTTATTGCTGAATGAAGGGCGAGATTGGCAGTAAACAAGCCCAACATATGGTAAATAAATAAATATGACATTATTCCTCCCCTCCTTCGTAGGTGTCATCTAGTCTCACGTTTGCCAGAAGGTTTCCATGTTCATGAGTTGGAAATTCTACAGTCCCAGCTAGGTTTCATCCATAGTCGTGAAGCAGCCAAGTCTGGCCATGTTCTGGGACAAGGAAAGTTAGTGTCCTGTGGCACAGGTAAATATCACGGAAGGAATCTGAAGGGGGCGAATTTGTGAGAATTCTTTTTTGCCCTTTCACATCCTTTCTTATTAAGATAGGTTGTGGTGAGCTGGTATGTTGTGGGAACTGCATCAGAGATGCAGCAACGGCAATACCGGGCAGCAACAAAATACACCCACTCCTCCAAAAAGGCTTACCCATCCTAGCCAAAGGCTTGGGCAAAGAACCAAGTCTTTAAGGGTCCTTTGAAATGCCAATAGGGTGGGAACATTCTGGATTTTGGGGGGGGGGGGACTTCGTTCCAGAGAGCAGGTGCTATGGCAGAGAAGGTGCACTTTCCGAATCCTGGCAGATGGCATTGTTGAATTGAAGGAAACTAAATTATGCCAAGCCAAATCTATTACTGTAGCAGTTCTAATAAAAGATCACAACAGGCGGGGAGATAGGCGACCCCTCACATAGGTGAAGTCACAGTCAGTTCTGGGAACTTCAAAAGGATCTTGGAAATCGGCAGTTATTCTGAACCATTCTAGTGAATAGAATCGGGTGGGGAGTCTAGATCTTGAAAGATATCATGACAACAGTCAGATAAATAAAGCTTAAGCCCAGGCCAAGAAAATGGTTTACAAAACTTCCTAGGCCACCCCCTTAATCCTCATGAAGATAAAAGAGGGAGGAAGTAAAGCACATTGAGACTTGCAAAACCTATTACTGCAGCAGTTCTAATAAAAGTAGCTTCATGGCATCTACTTTTTAGCCTGGTATTTGTAGTACTTGCCAATTATGAGAGTGACTTCTAAGCCTGCTTTCCAAGAAAAGGGTAATGTGAATCTCATGTAAAGTTATAAGAGAAGCTGATGATCCTTGGACACTGTCCGAGATGGGGTGTACCTTGAAAACTATATTAAAGATCCTGTGGAAAAGGTTAATTCTGGTAGGAGACACTGTAAGAGTTGCAGGAAGAGACTTCTGGAAAAGCTGGTGAAATAGGAGATTTCATGAACGGCAGAAGCAAAATCATATTGTGGTCGTCAGTCTGAAGGGATTGTTTTGCAGCAATAGAGAGATAGCATCTGTTTCTTTGAAAACACGGTAATTTCTCTCTCACCCCGTTTTCCAGCTATCAGTTGGAGTGCCGTCGCAGATCATCCCTTAGATGTCACTTCACATGGTTTTAGACAAGGGACCTGCAAGAAAAGGATTGGGAGCTTGACATCCAGGTACATGTGCCTGCTGGATCTAGGGATTCTGCCTGGATCCCTTTATGTGGAGGGTGGAGTTCACAGGGGTAGGGGTGTGTGTGTGTATCGGCAGGAGGTGGGTGGAGATTGGAAGATCACTGCCCCCCCCCCCCCCCCAAAAAAAAAGGATTTGAGTAACTCTGGTTGTCAATACTTCATCCTGGGTCTCTTTTGGGGGGAAAGAAACTATGAATATTTGCTTATTGTTTAGTTTCTGGCAGAATTGCTTGAGGGTCTTATGTGTGGTAGCACTGTATCTGACATTTACAACTGATTTTAAAGCATGGCCCTGAAAATCCATGTTATTGGACTTAGAGAGCTTCAGAAATTAATATTAGAAAATTGCAGAATAGTTTGTTTTTAAAAATGCCTTCCTTTTCTCTTGCCCCTGCTGCTCATACTGTTCCAGAGGATCACCTGTGGGCAATGTTTTAGCAGCCAGGGACTCCCTGATTTTTCCTCCGATTTTTGTAGGGGCATGACTTGAACTCTTAATGTCACCAGAGTGAATACCGCCAATATTTGGAGGTAAATTTAGGAGCACATTTTGACCCCTTAAAACCCACATTAGGGGAAATAATGGTGTATGGGATTAGTGGAAGTATGTTAAGGAGATGAAGAGACTTACATTTCTGTTTTGGCCCTTAAATCTTCTGAGCGAACAGGGCTGAATTTTTCAACTGGTGGTGGAAGTGGATGATCTGGGGAATGTAAAATAGATGGCGTCCACATGTGGGAAGTTGTTTCCTCTGCCTCTTATAAAAGAATTGAAAAACTGCCATCACCTTTGCAAAATGTCCTAAGAAGGGTTAGAATTCAGATTGTGAAATTCTGAACAGTTTATGAGACTGCTGTATGAGATAATTAGATGCAATATGATGAGCTTCTGACTAGGCTGTGGTCCACTTACTGATGATATCCTGAAGTTTTGCCAGCAACTGTGGCTGGAATATTCATAAGTGAACGTGGTCTGCTTTGTAACACTTGTGATTGGTGCTGGCCATGAAAGTCTGCATCAATATAATATATAGATTAGTTGATTGATTAAAGAAACTATAAATGCACTCTTAGTATTCTTTGTCCTTATTTGGTGATTTTGGATTCAAGTTATAGTTATTAAATATTTGCTTGACAACAGATGGATTTTTAATTTCCTGTTGTCTGTGCTGACATTACTTTGGCATGTCATGTGTCTCTTCTTGCCAACAAATTCCTGTCTGCCTCAGATCTGCCTAGAGAGCGATGGAAGTGTCCTTGTTGCAGTTCGATAGAACCAGCCACTCGGATGGCAAAATGGGGGATTTTGGGGTTGACTGAGAAAAAGCAGAGTTTGGAACAAATAGTTTAAAGCCTTGCATGAGCTTACAAGTGACTTTTGCTGACCGTTTTCTGGAGGAGGGGATAAGCCATGCTGATTGTATGGTGATCACTTCTTCCTAGGACAGTCATATAACAGATTGCAATTACCTCTTCCCACATGGGTTTTATTTATGACAATTAATAAAAGTGTACATTTAATAAGGAACAAATTCACCTGACCGACACCACATGTATGAATTCCTGTCTGAACTTTGCAGCTGTAAAACCATTTGTGGTAAGGTCTAAAGTCATTTGGGAGCGTGATAAAGCAGCAAGGAAGAGTGTTTATATGCCTTTGTGTTGCACTTCGTGTTTTTTACTGGCAACTTTACAGAAGGCAGACACTAATAATTAGCTTTGAGAGGACAGAATTTGACCTGGAAGATGAACTAGGTAGTAAATTTTATAGGATGAACCTCCATCTGATCACTAGGAGGAAAGCTTTTTGGTACATGAATAGTGGAGAAGTGCATTTTTACTGCTTAGAAAATGAGTAGAGTTTGTAAGTACTGTAGGGTTGTAAACAATCTGTCAATCAACATACGCAGCCTGTGAGTGAGCATCAAAGGGATATTTTGTCCCAAAGGTGGCCATTCTGGAGAGGGTTTTCGTGATTGCTAACGGTTAATATATTGCCTTGATGACTCATAGTCAATTGGTAGCCATCCGCAATACCTACGGTTGACACTGAAAGTGTTACAGCAGAAGTTGTATTTGATGCATACAAGATTTATCCACCAGCCAGTATCATAAATGCAGCCTTCAATAACAAGACAACGGTGCATATTGGTATGATGCACCTGATATTGGATTATGAACTATGAAGTTTAGGAACAGTTTAAAAATAAAATCAGCAGTGATTAAATGAATATATTTCGTTAAAGCATTCAGATACTGCATTCTCTTGTAATCAGCCAGCTATGCCAGTTTGATTCAACATCAATTCTCTTGGTAGCCGGGCATCTTGCAGAAAAACACAAATATTGTAATAGTTATTGTTCTGGTCTTTTTCTATGGGACTTTGCCAGAAAGTATGTCTGACTGAAACTTGCTCTGCTGTTAATGACAGGTCTCGAATTTGCAAGGTGGAACTTTTCCATGCTTTTCTAGAAGTGGTGGCCAGCATTCCTCTGAAAAACCTACCAGAAACTCTCACGTAAGACTTTTAATTCTCCCAGGACTTGTTATCTTATCATACCACCTTACTCTCTTCTCAGATCATGGTCATTTCATGGTTTCTTTCCCTCCTATTCATTGCATCCAGTTTTTGGTTTTCCACTGCTGTGCATTGCATGTTTTACTCTGATGCTCTTTGTTTGCTGTTTTGAACGCAAATGTGCAAATGAGGCTTTAAAGATCAGCTTCTTTATACTGAGTCTTCCCTGTTGGGAGTGCTGCTTTGCCTCATTCCCATAGCAGCCTGGCTTTTCCTGTCTCCTACCACCCCAGATCTACCTATTAGAGCAGTAAATTCTGAATGACAGAGATTGATTGACCCTGGGTATGACGGAGTGACAGTGCATTCCTTGTGAAATGTTGGTCAAGTGCTACTCCTATTTTCACTATGCCTGCCTTTTTCAAAAACATTTTTCAAAACTATCACTTGTCCTAGGCACCATTTCCATGATGAGCAGGCAGCTGCTTTCTGCTTTATATTTGCACGAGATTAGATGAAATCTAAACTACCAAAGATAAGAGGATTTTGGGTTTTTTCTGCTACTCTGAGAAGGCAAAGATTATTATTTTTTTGGTAGTCCTTAAAGGTTGACAACTGCCACTTGGGTTACAATGGCAGGGCTGAAATTTCCATCGCTAAGCAATGTGGTAGCAATCCTGGTTCTCCCCATTGCCATTATTAAGCAAGGACCTTGTGTGATGGCAACTTGCAGTTTCATGCTGGCTTCCAAGAAGCAAAGTCAGTGGGAAAGCTGACAGAAGCCACAAGTCCCAGCAACTTGCAAGCAGGCTGCTGTGCGGACACATTATGTAGTGCAGGCAAGAGCCATACAGCTAATAAAATGTGAACGTAAACAAATATAAATCAAATAGAGAGATGAGTGAACATATGCCAACCCCAACACAGCATTCTAAACATTAGTTTTGATTTTCAAGGCATTCCTGAAGCGAAGGTGTCATCTGGATTTCATAGGAAGTTGGGCACGGTATCCCAGAAAAATACTCCTCTTGTCCTTTCCTGAATTTTCTGCTTCATTCCTACCTTGTATGAGGGAACCAGATAGGGAGAATATACTGAAATATATATAGCCCTGAAGGTATCTGCTTGTCAAACCATATAGGACCTTTGAAGGATCCTCTGCTGGCATAAGTCTTCACAACTTTGCATTCGCGTAAGACGGGCCAATCATTTGGCAAGCAGCTCAACCCAGCCTCTCCAGGTTTGATATGTTGCTGCATAGCTCAGGCAATTCAGGTATTGGTGCCATTTCTTTGGGGTAGCAAAGACCAGATCTTTTTAGAGCCTTTCTTGGAACATGCCTCTGTAAGAGAGCCCAGAGTGTCAGCCAGAGTTGCTCATGCGCAGGGACTGTTTAAGGGACAACAGATATTATAGTAGCAGACTTGTCTACCTAACTTGTCTATATCAAATTTATATAGCCGCTCATCTCACAAGAAGCTTAAGCTTAAACCCTGGTGGAAAGCTGGAGGTTTTATTGTGCAAGCTCTATAGGGTTAACATGTTTAGCAAATGTTCACCTGGGTGACTGCCTCACGGGAGGGCCAGTTCTGCCAGAACCAAATTAAGTATTTGGAAAGCCTCGGTGGCCCCGTGGAGAGGTGGTTGCTTTTCTTCCCAAACTTTTGTGAAACCGAGCCTGTCATTGCCCACCTGGTTTCTTTGTAAGGCAGTGAACACTCGCCCTGGAGTCAGGCCCAGAAGGCAGAACTGCTGCTGAGCTTTTCCTCCTGCATACAGTGACATCTTTTAGCAAACGGATGGCTGCAGCTTTTGGCAAGGCTGCTACGAAAGGGAGGGTTGAATGTTTGTCCAGCCACGCCTTGAGCCGGAGAGCAGAGGAGTCCATCCCAAGTGTCATTTGCTCTCTTTAGAGCCAAGGGACTGCGGACATACTGGGAGTACAAAGAAGCTGCTGCTTCATACCAAGAGGCATGGAAGGAACTGCGCAGCCAGGCCTTTGGTGCCTGGGTGAGGAATAGCCGCCATTACCAGTACTTCACATGAAGAAGGAACCGAGTGACTGTCTATCACTTACACATCTCTCAGCTTTGGCACAAAATGCTCCATCATTATTATTATTATTATTATTTATCATAGCCAATACTAAGAACAGCGTCAGTGCTTTTGGTACTATTCCTCTGAAAATGATGTTTTCCTCCAAAACGCATTGGGAAGATTTTGGAATAAAGTATATATACCCCTTTCCTTCTGGTTGACTGAGTCTTTATATTCTGTTCGTGTATGGAAATATAGGGTGGATTTTTGTTGATCCACAATTTTTGATGAAACTCTCTTGAGGCTACATACATCCCCATCCTGAAAACAGGACAGAACATTCTGAATTTGGAAAGAAGGCATATACAGCTAATAATAATAATAACCTCCAGCCCCCACCCCTTCAATATATACTCCCTGGATTGTTCTTTCCCCAAGTCAGTTTTTAGAATATAATTTTGGACAGGGCCTTAATGAACTGTGACCACCATTGTACCATCCTGTACCATTTTACTGCCACTGTGATAGTAACATGGGATTGTAATAGGGGATGTTCACCGAACTTATCAAGAGGCTGAAAATTTCAGAGTTGTGATAATTTTAAAGACACTAACAACATGAAATGAAACAAGTGCTCCAAAACCTCCAAACTCAGAAGCCGTCCCAATCTCAAAGTGATATGCAGAAGGATACTAATGGTGTTAGATAGTGACAGATTTAAGGAAGATGAAACGAAAACCGGAGTGTACATTGTATTCCTGTACAGCAGGACTCAACATACAAGGTACTTAAGAAATATTCCTTATGTACAAGAACTCCTAGTAGTAGAAAATCAACTTGTATCAGTATTGCAGTAATTATCAAGTCAGAAGGCTACAAGAATTGATGAAATATGTTTGGAAATAAAGCAAGCAACAGAAGAAGAATCAGTGAAGCCAGTAAAACCAAACCATATCAGCCAATCTTGAGATCAGCACAGTGGCCCACAGATTGTTCGAGGTTGGTTGACATCAGTATTAAAGAAGACTTAAGTAAGCGGGCAAACTATTATAGTTCCTTAACACTTAGAATCATGAATTCAGATTAGAGTACTGCATGGAAAAAAAAGTCTAGACGTCAAGCTGGCCCTAGGGAAAAAAACTGTTGCTGATGCACACAGTATTATTGAGAAAGTCAGAAAATAACCAAGAAACGTCAATATGTTTCAATGATTATGGAAAGATGAGCAATTGTGTCAACTTAAGTCAAGCTGTGGAATGTCCTTAAGAAAATGGGAATTCCAGAATAATATCATGTGTCTTCATGTGAAACTTACGCACAGAGTAGAAAATGACAATCCAGATTGCAAAACGGACTGGTTTGAGTTAGGGACAAGGACGACTAGGCGGCAAAAGATGAAGACCCCCATTCCAAACTTCCTCCCACCCAAGAGTGCTGCGCTTCCAAGAAAGATCTACACGACGCATCACGCAGCAAGGGCAATCCTGTTCTTGATTGCCTGCACTCAACACAGGCTTCATTTAAAAATCATCACCGCCAGCCTTTCTCTGAGAAAGCTCCTTGGAGCCTAGAACAGTTGATGATTTGCATTTGGATTTTTTGAAACGTGAACTGTGACTTGATGCTCCCACCTTTTCCTTTGGGCTTGGATTAAGTTCACTAAAGTTAATTAGAATTTGGAACTGTGGTTGTGTACATATGTTAAGAAAGGGTAAAACTTAAATGTGTGTAACTTGAGATAGAATATATACTGAAAAGATGAGTACAATTTTAACTACAAATGGCAACAGGGATAGCAAACACATTGAATAGTTTCAGCTTCAACTATAAAGGAATCGGCAGTTAAGAAATATAGCAGACTAGTACTTGGTAGGGTAAAATGAAGATCTTGGAAAAGATAGGTAGATGCTGGGATGTGTCTATACTTAAAAATATTAGAATTGTGCAGGCAATGGCTTCTCTTTTGACGCCATGGAAGTAAAAATATTGAAAGAAGGCGTATTGGAGAAAAAATATCAGGTTGCCGAGGAATGATAATGACTTGATGGTACATAACCACAAATGAAACCAATTGCCTGACATAAGGGACAGTTTCACCCAGAGATACTATATTTAGAGTAAAATGATTGATTCAGCTGAATCATTACAAATTTAAAAAGATTCCTCTCTGTCTCCTATGGAAGTAAAAATAATTTTGCAATCTCTCTAGGGTATCCCTGAATGAGTTTGTACTGTCTGAAAATGTCTTTTGTACCCTTAATCTTACAATGCTATTTTATAAAAAAAGGAAACCTGAATACATAGCAGTATTGCAAAATTTTTGTGACAGTAACTTTAATTGTTGCTTCTTAAGCAAAATTCAATAAAAGCAACACGCTAACCAAGATAAACATATCAGCATCCTTAGGGTATTACAGAAACTGCCATTTCTATGAAACTCTAATTATTAATTATGCTAATATTTAATTTCAAAATCCCTCTCCCATCATTAATTCTTTATCTATGGTTGCATCTGTATTTGAATAATGCCATTAAATATGTCCCAGCGCAAAGGATGTAATGAAATTTACAGCTATGGTTACACGTGTAATGGAAAAATAAAATTTTATAAATTACTAAGCTAACAAACAAAAATCTATCAATATATTAAATCAACCCAGTGACAAATGAAAAATGCCCCTTGGGGTCATGATGAAGAACAGGAGGCTATTTACAAAGCAGCAGGATGGAAATGAAATCAGAAACCAAAGGTGTTTTCTCCACTGTAAGCCACGTACAAGAAGCCATCCTCATCCTTCTCCTTCTCATAAAGCTGTCCCATGGTTAAACTGTAAGGGGGAAAAAGCAAGTAAGCCATCACGCACCAACAAAACTGGAATGTGCAAATCGAAAAACGGGGTGGGCGGGTGGATGAGCTTTGAAAGTATGAATTTGGATACCTTGTTAAACAAATCCATTAAATAAAAAGGCTTAACCTTTTTCCCACAATAAATATTGTCTTCTCTTGACCGTGTAGAGAAACCAGAGAGAGCAGAAATTTGACATAATTAGCTCTTTTGTACTTTGGTGCAAAGTGAAAAAAAAAAGGGAAGTAACAGAAAAGAAAGTCCTGTATAGTGGATTAAATAGTGCAGTAGAATAAAAATGGAAACTTGATAACAGCTTCCTTAAATTAACCTCTAACCCTAATCTGATTTTCAAGTACAAGGATTAGCAAGCGGTGTACATCCCACCCTGGTGTCTCAGCTCCCACAATCTTATGCCACTCACTATATTGGCTAGAGCTAATAGTTGAGTCTCCACTATAAGTACTTTGTACAGGGATAGGGACATCAAAACAACAGAACCAAGCATGATTAATTGTAGTGAAATAATTAATAGAATTTAACATGAATGTCGTCTAGGAAACATTAGCCCTAGCCAATGGAGAGAAGAAGCCTGTTCTACTTTAGGAAGTGGCTACATCCACTACATCCAAGCGGATTTTATAGGACCACTCCACAATTTCCAGAAACGAAAGGATGACTTTTGTCCTATTACTACACACACACACACAGAGACGCAACCTCACCTCGACTGGGGGACCGTCTTGTCTACAAAGAGAAATATGGCCTTCTCGGAGGGCAACTGGATCCGCTTCCTGATGATCCACATGAACTGAGCCACGGTTATGTCCGAGGGAACCAGGTACTTCCTCTTGTCGATGTCCACAATCTGGGATCCAGACACCTTTTCCACGATCACCTGCATCGAGACGGAAGAAATTGATCTCGGCCAGCAGCCCCTTCAGCGCTTCCTTCAGCCCCGTCACGGAAGCGCCCGGGAGGGGAGACGAGCAACACGGGCGCGCCAGTCTTCCCAGGGACGACCCACCGGGGAAGGCTCCTGGCGCCTCCCGTTCCCTGGGAGAGAAGGGCCTGCCAGTCCTTGCGGAGCCCTCCGCCTCCCGGGAAGAGCCTGGCGGGCCGCTGGCGTGGGGCTGGCTCGGGGAGGAGCCTCCGGGAAATAACAAGGCCGCCGCCCGTCCTGGGCATGCCGGGGCCCCCTCGAGCGCCCCCCGGGCGGCCTCTGCCCTCGAGCGAAGCCCGCTTCCCGTTCCGCCGACTCACCGGGACGCGGTCGGGGTACTTGGCTCGGATCTTGGCGGACTCCACGCACCGATGCTCTGCGGAGAAGGCCAGGAGAGCCGCGTCAGGCGCCCGAGCCCGCCCCGCCTACCCGCCCGCCCCTCCCTCACGGCGCGGCCCGCTTACCCAGCGCGTGGTCCTCCTTGAACATCCACTTCATGGTCGGGCGAGGCGGGCGGGCGGCGAGCGGGGCGATCGGCGGGCGGGCGGGCGAGTCGGGCCTGCGATCCTCCAGCAGCTCCTCGGCAGCCGCAGCAGCCCCTTTGCGCACGGGGGGGCGGGACTTCCGCCGACGCTCACTCGGGCGCGCCCTCCGCCGCGGCGATTGGCTGGCAGGGCGGCGCGTCCGTCGCCGTGGAGACGGCGGCATGGCCTGGCTGGAGGTGGCGGCGGGCGGCGGGCGGCGGCAGCGGGCCCGGCTGTGCTCCCTGTCGGCGCTGGGGTTGCTGCTGCTGGGCGCGCTCACCTACGTGCCGCCCCTGTTGGTGGCCTACCGGAGCCACGGTGGGTTCGGCGGAGGGGGCGCCCCGCGCGGGACTGCCGGGCACCCGCCCTCCGGTCTCACTCGCTCTCTTGTCTCCGGCAGGCTTCTGGCTCTCGCGGAGCAGCTACGCCGAGCAGCCCAACGTCCGCTTCCGGCACGAGGTGCTTCTGGCCGCGCTGACGGAGGGCGGCGGGCCGCTGGGCTGGAGCTCCTTCGCCGCCTGCAATCGCCTGCTGGGCGCCCGCCTGCGCATCCCGCTCGTCTCGGTACGGCGGGGACCGAGCCCCGTCCCGGAAAGCGCTGGGCCGCCCCCGCGGGAGCGCGTTCCTGCGCGGGGTCGGAGGCCGTCCGTGGTGGGCTTTGCTGAAGCTGCCTCTGCCCCGTCGAGGGAGGCGGGTTAAGAGTTTGGGTCTGCCCGTGTTTCTTCCTCTCTGTCTTCCAGGCTCGGGAGGAAGACTCCGACCAAGATGGAGCGATGGACCTGCTGCGTTTCCGGCTGGAGCTTCCGCTGCTCCCCTCTGAACGGGTGGTGGGGATTCAGCTCCTGCTGACTTTCTCCTACGAGTTGCACGTGAGTGCGCTCAAGTGTCCCCAGCGGCCCTTTAGGCAGGAGGACCCTGGTCGTCCTTTGAAGCAGAAGAGCGTTTCTGTCCCGAGACGGGCAGAAAAACTGCTTTGCTGACGAGGAACCTGTTGCACTTTTTAGTGCATCTAAATTAGCATTAAACATTAGCGAATCTGCTTTTAGAAACATGTATTGATGTGTGGTATTGTTCATTGTCAGAGGCTCTGGGTAACTAATGATCATTTCTCTCCTCCAAAGCAGAGTGATAAAGCAGAGCCAGTTTGGTCTAGTGGTGAAGGCTAGAAGCCAGGAGAGGCTGAGTTCTAGTCCTGACATAGGCACAAAAGCTGGCTGGGTGACTTTGGGCCGGTCACTGTCTCGGCCCAACTTGCCTAATAGGGTATTTCTTATGGAGAAAATAGGAGGAGGAAGGAGTATTGTGTGTATTGGCTGCCTGGAGTTAATTATAAGCATTATAAAGGTGGGATATAAATAAAATTATGTAGAGTGCAGGTCTGGAGAGAAACTGAGCAGGTAGCTTAATAGTTACAGTACTCTGGATACTCAGTTTGAGAAAAGACTAGATATACATAACAGTGCATAATCTAGGAAAAATGAACACAGGAGCATTTTTCACAGAATACTGAAACGTTTTCGTGTAATAAAATTGAATAGTGGAAAAATTAGGATGGATAAATGGAACCCTATTGATTGGTGCCAATTTGGGTGGTTTAAAAGGCAATTGCATTTATAGAGGGCATTGCTTCCTATGTATAATGCAGTAGTGGGTGTGGTATACACAGTATATCTAAATGCTGTTTCTGAGGAAATGTGCAGTTCTGTTCATGTCCTATGTTGAGTTTGCCTTGTGATTGGTATTGAAATAGAAATGTTGTGGATTGTACATCTTTTAAAACGTCCTTACACCATAAATTTAAAAATTGCAACTACTTTTATTTTTTTTTAGATTCTTTAAATCTTTGGGAATTCTATATATAGCTGCTTGGTCTAACCACTAGACTCTACATTTCTCAGTAATTCTAATTTTAATTTTTGTGATGTCATCCTAAAATTGTGATGTAAACTATCTCCCCATCTTTCTGGTTTATTTGCTGCTTTCATTTCAGAGAATATCCACCTTTGTGATGCAGAGCATGGCTTTTTTACAGTCTTTTTCCCCTGTGCCAGGATCACAGGTATTTGTAAACGGAGATCTCAAACTTCATCAGCGGCAACCCCTTCACCATGCTGGGCTGGATAGCAGATACAATGTGAGTGATGTCCTCCCCATCTCACTTTCTTCAATCGGTTCTGTTGTCCTTTGCCTATTTTTTCTTCCGCAACTGCTGTGGCTGAAGTCATACATTATATTCAATGAATTCTGCTTAAGAAATTTGTGTTGCTGAGCAAGTATGAAAATTCTATAAAATCTAAGGAGATGTCAGAAAATAAAGGCCATATGGAGGCAAGTAACAGCAGAAGCTGTGATCCTGTTTGAAATTTTGACCTGAGAGATTTTTTTCAGAATGTTTATTGATAATAACCGTTGTTTTGTGTACTACCTGTCCTCGTTTAGTGATCACAATTGGGACTGGTTGTTAAGCGAAGCAGTAGCTAAGTGAAACTGAGTATGATTATAATCTTACTTCAGCTTTCCTTTTTTTAAATGTTAATTTCAAAGATTAAAAACTGTAGGGGAAAAAGTATTGTTAGATGCAAAATTAAAAAGAAAGCAAACCCATAAAAACATATAATCTTCCTCCTTAAAAAAATGTTATTTGGATGCATACAGTATTTGGTTTTATGAATATTGTTAGTATATGTTTGGTCAATTAGCAATTTACAGAAAAATTTTAAGCAATTAAGAAAGGCTTTGTGTTTATATGAAACCAAGTTTTCTTTTTACCCAATAGCGTATAAGAATACAAGTTAATCCAACATAGAAATCTGTATGGTATCATAACACTTGGTATATGCTTACAAGTATTCATCACGCGTTCTGATGTAAGTTAACAATTAGTAAGATCCTGTGTCCAATGCAAAATTCTCTCACTATGACAGGTATCTGTGATCAATAGTACAAGTCCTTTTGCCCAAGACTATGATTTTGTGAACATCGTTGAAACATATCAGAAGAGGAATGGTGAGTTTTCCCAGAGGTTGTAGGTTTTCATACGCAAAACATTTCTGCCCTTTCTCAGTTCACTTGGCTTAATATTAATTACAATTTTTTCCTTTACAGTTACAACAGTTTTGGCTGGCCCCAGTCCCATTTGGGTGACTGGAAGATCACAAGATCAGCCATTTGTGATCCAGGCCTTCATCCATTATCCGATGGAATTGATTGTATATCCTTTGGCTACCAGTCGGTGACAGTTGTTGGTTTTTTTGAATGATGGTTTATGGCACTTGGCCTCAGTCACTAATACAGCTGTGGTCGTTGTATCAAGACTTGTAGCTTGCCTAACATTAGGTAGCTGTGTTAGAAAAATGCCACGTAACTCAAACAGGATGCGTCTCTAGAGAATGTTTCTAGCATTTTTAAAAAAAGTTTAGAGGTTTTATGGTACATTTTATATTGGTCTGGGGGAAAGGAGACCTTGGGGGTTCTCATTTCTTGACTGTCCCTCGCCACTCTTGGGGGGAGGCGGGATGTTTCCCAGTTCACACAACTAGCCAAAAGAATCGGAAGTGCACACTCAGATTCCAAATACTCCTTGACTTTTTAGTACATATCAGCCAGGCTTCTGGGAGATTATGAAGTTTGCCTGGATACAGTACATTAGCATCCTCCTGATTTTTTTGTGGATTTTTGAAAGAATAAAAATCTTCCTTCTTCAAAATCAAGTGCTGAACACAGTGCCGGTGTCTCCGCTTCCCCCGCCGCAGTCCTATAAAGAGCACAAATCCTGACCAAGCCTGCATAGAGGAAGAACTTTGCTCTCAGTGGCCTCCACTGCTTTGCATTTGGAAGATGAGGCTTTCCACAGGATGGGTTTATGTATTATTTTGCAAAGTTTATCAGTATAGATTTTCTTTCCTGTCCTATTTTCAGAAATCTGTTTGTTATTATGGTCTATCAGATGGCATAACTATAATACAGTGACAAGATGAACAATTTAATGAAAGTTATACAAATGAGTTTTATTGTAAGTACATAACTGAATCCCAATCTTGATGGCAAAGTCCTTTAGAAGGAATTAACTACAGAAACAAAAAGAGAGCTCCACCCTTGATTTTCTCTATAGGAATACTGAAATAAAGAATGCCTTTTTCCTTTCTGTTTGCAAAATCCTAAGGAGAAAATTAAGGGAATAAGGGTGATCATCCGCTAGGAGCTGCTGTTGTTCCAGAAAGCTTGATTTCTTTCACCTGGCCTGCAGGTCCAATGAACCATGCCAGATAGATGGATAGGGAGGGAAACCTTTACAGGCAAATGAAAGGGTTACTCCAAAGCAAGTTCCAATTGGGTGCACCCTGCTTGGAGCAGACCTTTTATGCAATTTTGAAAGGCGTTCATTGTCAATGGGAAGACATAACATCATTGACCAGTCATTAAGAGGGATATCACGCATACATATTGAGTGGGCATAGTAACTCAGTTTAAAGGTTACAAGGTACGTTACAGGGTAGGTTGAGACCTTTTTCTTATCAATCTTATCAGTAACAACATTCCTAACATGGTACCAGGTCATCATTCTAGGGAACCAAGGATTCCTGAACAGGAAGGCAGATGGTTTTCAACTCAGTGTTATTTCTGCCTGTAAAAACCTAACTCTGGATATATATGCATAATGATGCGATTTCTCCGTGGGTCGCCCATGAGGCCAATGATGAAGGAAGACTCGGAGGCAGGTCTCTCTCGGGATGGGCCGACACGGAATAGAATCCGGAGGCCTCTTTTATTGAGCATACACAAGGAAAGGGTGGATTCACATGGTCTATGTGGACCAATCATGGTTGTACAAGTCTATGGTATATGGTAACTCATTTACTTCCATGTAGACCTAAAGAATACCCATAGTCAATAAATCTTCTATCATTGTGTAAACTTCCAATCCTTAATGTTTGAGAGTTAAACAGTTGTAACCCCTGATTTAATCAAGCTTGTAATTAAGAGTCTGTGATTACTGATCTGCTTAGTGTTAAGGTTCTGTAATTACTAATTTACTTAATGCCTAGAGTTAACCAGTTTGCTTTACTGATTCAATCATATGGTTAATCATTGCTTCTATTCTATACGCGTTTCAGCATAGCTAATGTATGCCTGCGCGTATTGCAACATCTCCTTTTGTTTTAAATTTTGAGGAGTCGGAAAGGAGTATTGTCTTTCTCTGGATCTTCATCAGAGAAGGCTATTAGCAGGGCTTTGTGTTGCGAATCAAGTGTTGCTGTGTTAATGTTTTTGCCCTGTGAAATACTTTCTACTGTGGACTGAATGATGATTCGGATCACTGGGATTAAGCAGGGCAAAAGGAGAAACCCTAGGAGCGCCATGCCTGCCATGAAGGCGGCTTGTTTCCAATTGCGAAAAATTCCTCCCAGGAAGCCTGCATCATCCATTAATCCTGTCCACTTTTGCACGGGTACGTGAACCAATTTCCGCAAGTCCGCGGTGAGATCGGCCACTACCTTGCCAGTTTCATCAATTTGAAGACAGCAATTTGTAAGATTAAATTTCCCACATATTCCCCTTCCTTTTGTTTTTTCTTCAAAACATGTGAGTGGAATGCACTGTATAAACTGTGTGTGGAGGAGATAGTTTCAATCTAATTCTGAATGGTCTCTCTCTCTCTCTCTCTCTCTCTCTCTCTCTCTCTCTCTCTCCCTCCCTCCCTCCCTCCCTCCCTCCCTCCCTCCCTCCCTCTCTCTCTCTCTCTCTCTTGGATCAATTTTCACCCTCCCCTATAGTCTTTACAGCTGTCTTCTGAGGATAGAAGAAAGTCTTTTGGTCTTTACTTCTCCATCTCAGAGTCCATTCTTTCATATCTGCTGGATGGCATTAAGGCTTAGCTTGCTGGTAAGAGTGGTCAGTCAGGTTTGGTCTGTCCCAGGCTTGGCTAAGTTTTTTCTCATCATGTCAGATTTTATCAGGATGCAATCACCAGCAGCCAATTCAAGAGTTAGCAGTCCTTTGTGTCTTAGGTGAAGAAAAAGAGAAGCCAAGTATACAGTTCTTTATAGACATATCTTTAGTCCCATGTTGTGGAATCTCACCCATTCTGTCCAAATGTGGAAATCCAAACATTATTCCAGAAGGCAGACGATGTAAATTTCATGGAACATGACATTCCCACTGTTTCTATGATTGAAACACTTTTGCAGTAAGATGAGTAAATTTTCAAAAGAGACAACAACTTGTGTTGCAAACAAACAAACAAAATATCATAGGGTAGAGTACCTTGACTCACAAGCTTTTAAAAATGCACTCAGGTGTAAAAGACAAATGGAAGAAAAATAGCTTTTTTAAAAAAAAAAATGCAAGTAAAAAAGAGGTACTTTGAGTCAACACTCCAAATATTAGATTCCATTCAGATGGAAGCAAATTCTCATCAAGTATGTTAGAACTTTTACAAATGTAAGAAAAATATCTCAAAATCATTTCTGTTTATAGGTTTAATTAAGCATTTTAAACCTCAAAAAGTTCCAGAAGGAAAAGAGAAAAAATCAAAATTGTATTCAGAGCAGAAAAGGAAATGTAATTGCATAACTTTTATAGATGAAAAGATAACAGTGAAAGGTAAAGGTGAAGGAGCAAGTCACCCATTTACTCCAAATTTCTCAGAAGAGAGAGGAAATAAAAATTGGTTAAAATGAGCAGAAAACTTCAGCCACCCTTCAATGACCCAAAAGGAAGGAGGGAAAGAAGCGGGGGGAATGCACAGAGGCATTCACAGGTATCTCTGGGGGCATTTCATACACAGTTCACTGTAAAAATGAGCAAACACACACTCTCTAGGCATTTACTTAATGCCTAGAGTTAACCAGTTTGCTTTACTGATTCAATCATACGGTTAAATCTTTTTTTTCTGCATCTTTTGATTTGTTTTTTCTTTTCCTCCAACAAGTCTCTATTGACGAAAGTTTTTCTAGCTACTTCCATAGGCTCATTGAGGGGCTTCCCCAGTGCCCCTTCCAGCTTCTACAGCTTGTGTCGGATGACTGAGAAATAAAGGCCATAGCTAGCATCCGAGCATTTTCAGGAAGGTTAGTGGTTACCATAAAAAAAACACCTCAGGGCTTTCGGCAGAGTTCAGACATTTTAGTGGCTGGCTTTCCTCCCAGCCAGACAGCCCTTACAATTAACTGTTGATGATTACGTAGCAGAGTCAACTGGTGGGGGTCATAGGGGCTCCATCTCGGGTCCCTTGAAGGGAAGTGTTGCTCAATAAAGTCAGCTAGATTGGTGTGAGCAGGAACATCAGGTTCTATGATGTCAGGTTCTAGAATGTCAGACACTGCAATTCTAATCTTCTCCCTCTCTTCAGAGTGCTCTATCTCCTCTTCCTTCTTCTCCCAAAATTCTGGTGAGCTCAGAGGGTCCCCATCCTCTGTCCCTCTGACAGGACTTTCTTCTGACATCATAGAGGTCACACCGTCCAGCCCTCACTCTATCCACTCCACAGATGCTCGGCTTGTTGATGCCCTCCAGTCTCTTGAGCTACTAGGTGTGCCCCCCCTTTGGCATGGTCGTGGTGAGGGTCGTGGTGATCCTCTTCCTGTTTCCTCTTCCTGTTCTGGCAAGTCTTCTGGGGCACTAGCTAGGATTGGTGGTCTCTGCTTGGGACATTTGGGGTGTGCAACCCGAACAGCCATAAGAATACACTGTAGGCCTTTTGCATTTGTTTTTTTAGCCAAGCTGTCTCCTCAACAAATTGTACTACACGTCAATATATGGATCCTGTTTGATCAGGATCAAACACTAACCTATGGACATTCAAAGCTATGTTGGGATCAAAAATGCCTTTTTTGGGCCTCCCAAAACCAAAAGTGGGGCATTCAGATTCACAAAACTTTTTAAGCTCATGCCTGCTTCACTCAATGCCATAGTCCTGAGTCACATATCCTTCTTTAAAATGATTTAACATACATTGTAAGGGGTCAAGGGAACACTGCTGCCCACCCCCAACTCCTCCCAGGGTACCAGACAACAAGGATTTAGCAATCACCCCACACAGGCTTCTGACCCAGGATACCGGATGGACACGGCTATCGTAGGGAAATGCAGTAGCCCCCCTCAATCACACACACATACATACACATACACTAGACAATCCTCCCCAAAACCTTTCACCTAGTGAGGGAGATCAGGCCTCACCTCCGGCTCAACAAGGAGTCCGGGCCTAAATAGGGTTCCCACAGTACTTGCCTCATGTACTTGGCTTCCCTCCTGCGATGCTGGCCAGCCTTTTGATGCCTTTAGATGCCTGGTCTCTGGTCCTTCTCTGGTGGTTCTTGGAATCGCCAAACGCTGCTGCCAGAGCCCTCTGTCGCTGGGAAGTCCCTCGGATCAAACGGGTCCGTTGGCGCCAGGGAGGTTCCCCCTGACAAGATGACCTCTGACACCGGGGTGGATGTTCCAGAGGGTCCCAAAGACCCCTCAACTCCTGGCTGGCTCGCCAAAAATGTTGCAGCAGATTGTGGTTTGTAATCTACTTACGAAAGACCAGGACTTGAGACCACGAAGGAAGAGAAACAGGTTTATTGGATGCATCGAGTTCAGCGTGTTCACACATCAAAATCTGAACTGACCTGAGCTACGCCCAGGGCAGTGATTTTATACCTTTAATCAAACTTCATCAATCAGAGGGGGTTTAAAGAGGCATATTCATACAAAACGTAAAAACCCCTGTTCAGAACAGGGAAGTACATCTTGGAAAAATACAAAAGCAGATATTCATACCAACAGTTTTCTGCTCTATCTCTCACCCACATCTGGCTTCCTGTGGCTCCACTTTACAGGGTCTTGCCACACAGTTCAGCCCTATTTGTAATACTTATGAGGATGTGGGGGAGAAGGTTCACTGCAGCTAAAAGTCACCTTTGGGACTCTAGGGCACTGGACTAAAAGCCAAACTAAAACGAATTTATAAGGTCAATTCTATTAAGACCACCTAACCTGGCCAGCCACTGGTGGGTTTACCTGTGCAACCCATGCTGTATCAATTGCTTCTATTCTATACGCGTTTCAGCATAGCTAATGTATGCCTGCGCGTATTGCAACAGATTATCTTTTGAAAACCGTGCCACAAAATTTTATTTTCACGTATGCTGGTTAGTGTACATTTAAAGTGGCAAAGCCTTTATTCTGCATTCTCTATTCTATTCTTATTCTTATTGTATTAAAACATTTCAATCAATTGCAAGTTGAGGCCAGGTTCCATCCTTATCCCTTTGTGCTAAGCAATAAAGAGCACCTTAATATGTGTTTGTTAACATACAAATGTAAGGCTAAATAAATTGAGCCACTGGCCACCTTTCCACTTTTGCCAAACTTCCTCATCCCTTGCAAACATCAGCAATAAAGAGGAAAGCAAAACTTCTCCCACAACTTGGTGTCACCTGGTGAAGCTGTTTTGTGGATTTAAGGACACGCGTGGGGGAAGCTTCCTTTTCTCAACTGGCTCTAAGGCTTCTCGGCACTGAGGTTTCGCCGCGACGGTGGGACTGCAGGGAGGGAGCCCGTCCATTGGGCACTGCAGCCGGCCACCCCTCCAGGAGGGAAGAAGCAGCCCACCGCCTCCACCCTCCATAGGGCCAGCCCCTGATTGGCGCCTCCCGCCCCCTCCCCGCAGCCGTAGAGGAAAAGCCACGTCTGAATGCCGCTCATTGTATGCGGAGCCGGCGCCGCAGCCTCACCCTCCTGCCGCCTCCGGGCTAGCTGCGACCTCTAATCGCCCGCCGACAGATACTGAGGTTAGGGGCCGGGGTGGGCTGGTGCCGGGCGGGTGGAGCGGCTGGAAAAGAGGCTGCGATTCCAGGTGTCGGGACCGTCGGGAGCGACGGTCTTGTTGCGCCCTCTTCCTCCGACCGGGACGCGGAGCTTCTTGCCCGCGGGTACCTCAATCAGCTAGGTTAGCAAGTTGCGCTGGCGGACAGTCGCGCCTGCAGTACCGGGAGCCATGCAAACCTGGAGGGCACGGGGGGGGGGCGAGCGTCTGAATAGGGACGGGGAAGAGCGTCCGCACCGGCGCCTTGGTGCCGGCCGGCACAATTCTAAAACAGCTGCGCTATCGCAAGCCCGGAATCCTCCCTCCCGCATCCGCTCCGCGATTTTAGGCTAAATTCCAGGGCCGGGCGGGGCCGAGCTCCGAAGCCCAAACCTAGTGTGAACGGCTGCAGCTAAAACTAGCCCCCTCCCTTCAAAAGCAGTTGTGGAGAGACTTTTGGCCAAGAACACGGAAGAATTTTCCCCAATAGCCCTTAGACTTATATACCGCTTCACAGTGCTTTCCAGCCCTCTCTAAGCACTTTACAGAGTCAGCCTCTTGCCCCCAATAATCTGAGTCCTCCTTTTACCCACCTCGGAAGGATGGAAAGCTGAGTCAACCTTGAACCGTTCAGCATAGATGGAATCAAACTCCTGGCAATGTGAGCAGAGTTAGCCTGCAATACCGCATTCTAACCCCTGCGCCACCTGCCTCGCCTCTTAGGTATTTAAAATTGTTGTACCCAAGAACATTTTTCTTGTTAAATTCTTCTTGTACCCAAAGAGGAAATATTTCCCTTTTGTATTTTACTTGCTTTATGAGAGCTAAAGGAAACCTGAACCCCAAACTCTTAAATTTCTTCACTCCTGTAATATTAGAGATGAATTCTGTCCATATGAGTTTTAAGGCTGCATAGAGGAAAATATACTTCCATTGTTGCTAGAGTAAAGAATGCATATAAATTGGAATAGCAGAATTATTATCTAACTTGTATATTAATACCCCATATACACATTTCTTTTAGCTTTTCTCATCATTGTGGATCCATAACACGGTAATCTGGGATTCTCCATCATTTATCCAGAACCCAATCTGTAATTTGTAAAACTGCTAAAGCTTAATTCCATCAAACCGATGCTTTAAAAAGCGGCGATCATCTTCTCTCCATCATTCCAGTCATATTCAGCTTCACCCAGGATGCTGAGGCTCCGCCTTTCCAATGCCACAGTTGCAGTTATCTTGGCAATTCAGACAGGATTCCTAGTCTTTCTATATACTCAACAAGGTGGCTTCATTCCTCAGTCTATGGAAAAACCCGCCCAGGTGCACATCCTCATCCTTTCCTCTTGGAGGTCAGGCTCTTCCTTTGTGGGGCAACTCTTCAGTCAGCATCCCAATGTCTTCTATCTAATGGAACCAGCCTGGCATGTATGGGCAACCATGTACCAAAACAGCGCCACGGTCTTGCACATGGCAGTGCGGGATCTCATCCGGTCTGTCTTCAAGTGTGACATGTCAGTGTTTGACGCCTACATGCCCTGGAAGAGAAACAGAAATTTGTCTGATCTGTTCCAGTGGGCTGTGAGCCGGGCATTATGCACAGCGCCTGCTTGTAAATTCTTTCAACGGACTGATATTACTGGGGAAAGTGCTTGCAAAACTCTCTGCGGCAAGTATCCTTTCAGTAAAGCGGAAGAGGCCTGCAAAACCTATAGCCACGTTGTCCTAAAGGAAGTCCGTTTCTTTGACCTCAAAGTCCTCTATCCACTCCTTGCTGACCCCTCTCTGAACCTCAAAATCATACATCTGGTCCGTGACCCAAGGGCTGTCCTGAAGTCTCGGGAACAGTCTGTCAAAGCCCTTGCCCGTGACAATGGAATAATTCTGGGCATAAATAGCAGCAGAGTGGATGATGGTGGCTTTAAAGTCCTGCAGAAAATTTGTAGAAGCCACGTTCAGATCTATGAAACAGCTAGTCAGAAGCCTCCATTATTTTTAAAAGATCGTTATTTATTGATCCGATATGAAGACATCGTACGGGATCCTTTAATGGAAATTACTGCAATGTATACATTTACAGATCTTCCATTGACCCAGAAACTTGAGAATTGGATCTATAATATTACACACGGACAAGGACCGAGTAAGAAGAAAGAAGCTTTCCAGATCACTTCTCGAGACGCGCTCAATGTTTCCCAGGCATGGAGAAATGTTCTTTCATTCCAGAAAGTCCAAAAAGTACAAGAAGTTTGTAGAGGTGCTTTAAATATACTCGGTTATCAATTTGTAAATTCTGAGAAAGAGCAGAAAGATTTGTCTTTAGATCTAATATTACCAAATCGGAGAAGCCAATTTCACTGGGCATTGTTTCGTGAAAACTAATTCAAATATTCCTTTGTTCATTTATCAAATACCGTGAAAAGATTTGTTGGTTTCAATACATCTGAGTTCTATCAAACCAAGGAATTGTATATTTTGTTGCTTTTTCAAATTAATAATGCATAACTTCCAGACTAGTTTTCATCTGTGTATGGTTATAATTTTTATATGCTACCAAATGCCTCCTCGCTTTTTGTTTTTCTAAGCGTTCTTTCATATACAGGACTGTAATATTACTGATAAAGAATCATGCTTGGTTGGAGGGGTTGAGAATTTGTCGCTCTGAAATGTTAATGCACTCAAACTTCTACACGCCCCAGAGAATAACAGGAATAGAAATCCAGCGATTGGAAGGATTTATTTCATTATATACTATATTTTTACAAACTGTATTTCCTTTATTTGTGTACCCCAACATGCCACAGCTCTAAAATTGTCTCTGCATTTATTATACTCCTATTTTTTTGAATATGGGCATCCCTGATTATTTTTAATAGTGAGGATTAGTCCCTAAGGAAAATTAAATAGAAAATGTAATTGTTTTGCTATATAGTTGGAAATCAATATTCTTGGGCATCTTTTTATCATATTGAAAGTAGCACTATCCCACACCGGGCAGATGAATGTTACAAATGTGTGCGGTTTAATAACAGCCACCCGCAATCTCCCTTCCAGAAAGCCAGGCTCCCGGGCGGGTCTGGCTTGCTGTGCAGATTCACAGCTGGGCAAGAGGGTGGGAGTGCAATTGCCCAATAGTCACCAAGCCATTGGCAGTTCTGAAGGACATGACTGGGATCTTTAGTTTTGCCCAGAAGGCAGTTAGTCACACTCAATAAAGCGTGGGCGTGAAATGTAAGAGTTGAGGTTTATCTGCTTAAAAATTGTGATCGTAGTAAAGTTAACGCCTTGCTGATTTTGATTTTGTAGAAATTGTAGAAATTTGGCTCACTGGGTTTTTAAAAAGTTGGTAAACAAGAACTTGTCTTTTCAGCAACTACACAATAGAAAACAGATACTGAAAATCTTCACACCTAGATGCAAAACTAACTGGGAGAGAGTACTGTAACCAATACATTTATCACTCATAGAATGTTACTTAGAAAGAATACTTTCCGTTGATTAAACCTCACAGGCAATCTGTATATCGTATTGTTTGATCACTTACTTATTGATGCATCACATGTACACAATGTGCGGGTCATTTGTTTCTTTACACTATAACAACTCAACCCGAACACTTTTAGCTTTGCCTGAATTTCTTGGTGATTTGTATTTTCAGAAAACCAAGAAGCCCCTTTGAAAAGATAAAAGTGCATGTTTTCTCTCCAAAATTCAGGGAGTAGCTCCATGCCCACTCAGGGTGGCTGGGTTTTGAGACAACGCTTGGTTCTCAGTAATCAGGATGGAAAAATCCACTTAGGGTTAGGCCACCTTGAATTTGGATAGAAAAATGGACATCGCCAATGAATTTGGAGCGCAATGGTATGTTTAGGAGGGCACTTAATTTTCAAGTCTGGCTTTTCTATATTTCCTGGTAAAATACATGGGAAAATCCCATTGGCGGGAAAATCCTCTTAGGGTTAGGGTTAGGACACTGTGAATTCAGAGAGAAAAAAGGACATCACAGATGAATTTGAAGCGCATCGGTATTTTAGGGGGGCACTTCCTTTTCGAGTCTGTAATTTTTTGATTTCCTGGTAAAATACACGGTAAAATCCCATTTGCAGAAAAATCCATTTAGGATTAGGGTTAGGCCTCCGTGAATTCTGATAGAAAAATGGATATCGCCAATGATAGCGCAATGGTATGTTTAGGAGGGCATTTAATTTTTGAGTCTGGCTTTTCTTGATTTCCTGGTAAAATCATGATAAAATCCCATTGGAGGAAAACAATCGACTTATAGTTAGGGTTAGGCCTCCATGAATTCAGACAGAAAAATGGATGTCGCCAATAAATTCTGAGTGCAATGGTACGCTTAGGAGGCCACTTACTTTTCAAATCTGATCTATCTGCATTTCCTGGTAAAATACATAGAAAAATCCCATTGGAGGAAAAATCCACCATGTTGGTTAGGCCAACATGGACAGAAAAATGGACATCCCCAATGAATTCAGAGGGCAATGGTATGTTTATGGGAGTACTTACTTTTCGAGTTTGGCTTTTGTTCATTTCATGGAAAAATACATGGGAAAATCCCATTCGCGAAAATTCCACTTAGGGTTAGGGTTAGCTCTCCATTAATTCACAAAGCAAAACGGACATCACCATTGGATTCGGAGCCCGTCGGTACGGTTAGGAGGGGGCATGCCTTTTGAGCCGGCCTTACGTACCTTTCCTGGCAAAATTAAGGTGACCAGACGTCCCGCTTTTGGTGGGACAGTCCTGCTTTTGAACAATTTTGTCCCACATCCGGCGGCATTTTAAAAAAGTCCCGACTCTCCGGATGCCCCTCTGACCCTCTCCTGAGGCAAAGGCGGAGCTCCTTCGGCCTGCAAGGTTATAGCCCCGCCCCTCCTCAGGTAGACAGGGCTTGCCCAGAGAGGCTCATCTAAAGCTGCCAGCCGAGATTAGTAGGCGCGCCCGGAGGTAGGGTGGGGGAAGAGTTTCCACTTCGTGGCCCCGGCCAGCCTCTTCAGTCGCTCTTCCACCTTGCCCCCGAGTCTCGCTGTGGGGTGACCAAAGAAGCATGTTTTCCGGCACTTGGGAAAGACCTCCCCACCTCCCATGCCCCTCGCCTATCTCCTTCGGACGTACAAGCCCGCGTGTCATCACGCAGCACCAGAGCGTGCACCCTCTGTGTGGAATCCCCCACCCGGGTTTCTCTCCCCCTCTTTTTGTCAGGGATGGAATGGAAGCGTCTGCCAAGTGATGGCTGCTGGTCCAGCTGGGGCTGCTTCTGACTCGCCTTCCAGGTAAGGGCCGGCGGAGGGGGGGGGTCGCCATCTCCCGTAGGACCTATCCTCCCCCCCCCCGCTCTTGCCTTTCCTTCTGCTTGCTCCATCCCAGCGGAGGCTGAGCCTGCCTCTTATTTGGATCTCCTGCATCCCCCCTCCAAACTGAGCACCCCATTTCAAGCAACGAAGGGGCGCCAAGCAGGACAAAAATATTTGGCCTTCAAAGCACCCATTTTTCTGACTGCAGGATCAGGAGTTTTCCTCACGTGGGTGCAAAAAGCTTGATTTTTTAAAACAGCAAGAAATACAGGTGAAACTCAAAAAATTAGAATATCGTGCAAAAGTTCATTTATTTCAGTAGTGCTACTTTCAAAGGTGAAACTAATGAGATAGACTCATTACATGCAAAGCAAGATAGTTCAAGCCGTGATTTGTCATAATTGTGATGATTAAAGCTTACACCTCACGAAAACCCCAAATCCACAATCTCAGAAAATTAGAATATTACACGCAATCACTAAAACAACGATTGTACATAGAACAATATCGGACCTCTGAAAAGCATAATCATGCATATGTACTCAGTACTTGGTTTGGGCCCCTTTTGCAGCAATTAGTGCCTCAATGCGGCATGGCACGGTAGCTATCAGCCTGTGGCCCTGCTGAGGTGTTACGGAAAACCAGGATGCTTCAATAGCGGCCTTCAGCTCTTCCGATTTTGTTCGGTCTCACGTCTCTCATCTTTCGCTTGGAAACGCCCCATAGATTCTCTACGCCGTAGAGTCTACGGGGTTCAGGTGAGGCGAGTTTTCTGGCTGTTGGAATTCATTCCGGGTGTTTGTGTGCAGGGCAGTTTCTGCTGCCTGAAACACACATACACAGGGATGCAAAAACATCGCACCAGAAACATCTTTCTGGCCTAACGGTCATAACTCACTATGCAGCCTCATGTAACAAGAACTATGTGAGCCAGCTACTCCCACACATGCCCTTTCTCCCCCCTATGCTGTGCTGTAACTTTCTATTCCCCCTCTCCCCCTCCCAATGCCATGCAGCTTGTAACCTTCTGTTCCCCCTTTGCCCACCATTTGCCATGATGTGATTTTCTGTTGGTTTATTTGTAGAATGCTGTGAACTTTTCATTAGTTTACTTGTACCATGTGTGATTATATATGCCTTTTGATACGTTCCTTTTTGATGATGCTGTAACTAACTTTTTCTAATAAAAGAGCCCTTCGATGATCATTCGAAGCTTTTGCTCATCCTGAGGAATTTTGTCTGGTGTTTTCCTTTTGATTAGGCAAGGACACATGAGCAGCCCACCAGTGTGGCGACAACGCCGCAGCTGGCCAATCAAGCACAGTAACCCACGGTCATTGAACCAGGTTTTGGTGTTTTCGGCAGCACGGGCAGGTGCCAAGTCCCGCTGGAAAATGAAGTCAGCTCGTCTGCAGAAGGAAGCATTAAGAGCTCCAAAATCTCCTGGTAGACAGCTGCGTTGACCCTGGACTTAAGGAAGCACAGCAGACCAACACCAGCGGATGATACAGCTCCCCAAATCAACACAGACCGTGGAAACTTCACCCTGGACTTCAAGCATCTTGCAGCATGCGCCTCTCCATTCTCCCTGCATACTCCGGGCCCTCGGTTTCCAAACAAGATGCAAAAGTCGCTCTCATCAGAAAAGAGGACTTTGAACCACCAAGCAACAGACCAGGTCTGTTTTTCTTTAGACCAGGTAAGACTCTTCCGACGTCGTTTGTCGTCCCCTTCAGCTCCAGGGGGAATGGGATTAAAGCATGATAATGTTGGCCCTTTACTCAACTGACCACATGGTATCTGAGAACTCAACCAAACCTGGATTCAAAATGCAGCCTAGAGAGTTGTCCCTGCATGGCCCCATGGGAGCCTGACAATCAATCAGAATACAAGCTCAAGATCAAAGGCCAGAGAGGGGATAAAACCAGAGACTCAGGATTTCAGTCCTCCCTTCACTTCTTCTCCACCAACATTGAAGCATGCAATCACCTTTTCTGTTCAGGACTCAAGCCACGTGGTCCTGTCCATCAATAAACCATCTTTCCAAGCAGCCTCCATGTCTCCAGTGTCTTTTTCCCCACTTGGAGCCGAACCCAGAAGGACATTTATTTCAACAAACTAAAGGCAAAAGTTAACTAAAATTGCTTCAGGTCCAAGAACTGACCTAAGTTTCTTGCTGGAAGATAAACTCCCAGGGTAAACTCCTAGGGTTATTTCAGTAATGCGACTTAAAAGGTGAAACTAATATACGACATAGACTCATTACACGCAAAGCAAGATAGTTCAAGCCGTGATGTGTCATAATTGTGATGATTACAGCGTACAGCTCATGAAACTTCGATTTTCACACGTAGAACAAGAAAATGCAAAAGGCACAAAGCAACAGAAGAAGCTGTATGGATTTGGAGAATTCCAGAGCAGTTTGCCTATCGCAGGTGAGTTTACAAACAACAGCGCCACCTCGTGGCGAAAGAAGGAGCAGCAGCCCTTAAAAATTTTATCTTTCAAGAAGAGCAGGGAAGCGTTTCGTACGGCGAAAGTCGATATCGCAGGTGCTATTGCATTGAAATCTTTTTAATGGTACGTTGCCCTTTGGAAATGCCCCTTCGGCACTCTCTTTCGCGCTCATATTTTTTAACCACATTCATTTACATCGATTGGCTGCTTCGGAAATCCCTCCCTCGGATTGGCTGATTGACTTCTACCCCCCCACCTCCGAGGGGGAGGGGGACATTTTAGAAAATGAGCACGCTGCAGAAGCAGGAGCAGTCGACGCCGCCACGTGTCTCCGGCCTCTTGCGTCCTGAGGTAATTCTAGCGGAGGCATAGCACCTGTGGTAATTTTAGTTCTTAAAAGTTAGTTTTTAGGAGTAAAAATACTCTTAGGAGTAAACTACGCTTAGGAGCAAAACGCCAGAAATGGCTGAGGCAATATCTCTGCATCTTATTTAAAGGACTCCAAATTACCACAGCTCACCTATGGAGAGTTACCTCACTCAGTCCCAGGAAAAGTGTTTTTCCCTCAGGGAAACGAGGCAAACTTCTGGGCGTTGAATTGTTTTTTAGCCAAGTATTTAGGGAGTAAAATAAAATATTGGCGGAGCCTGAGGTTATTAACTAAAATTGCTTCAGGTCCAGGAACTGACCTAAGTTTCTTGCTGGAAGGTAAATTCCCAGGGCCTGAGGCAGTTCCTGTTCTTGGAGAGTAAGAGAAACTCCAGGGGCTGGAGGCCGTATCTTTGGGAACAGTAGAAAAACGTGGTCTGAGGTATTCTCAAGGGCACAACATTCCAATTCATTGTATCTTGCTTGTTTCACTGATAGGATAAAGGACATAAAAGCTCCTTTGTCAAATTCTCGAATTAGTTTTCTAGTCTTTGAGCACCAGGTGGACATTTGGTGACGTTGATTTTTTATTTATTTCAGAGGCACTCACTGAGTAAAATCAGTCAAAACTGAAGACATCAAAGGTAAATCATTGGTTTTATTAATTATGCAGAGCTACATTTAGCCAAGAAGCCTGATAGATACTATTGGCAACATGAGGTTTATTATGGCAAAAACCATATATGTATAAAAACAGGCATGAATTGGATAAATGTATCTAAAACATACATTTTTTTGCAATCTTTTTTATTTTTAAACAAAAAACAATATAAAAAGGATGATCTCATCCATTACATACAGCATGTCGTTTGGTTACAAGTGTTTTTGCATCCATATTCTCAATTACATTTACAATCACAGATTTTTCATCTAACTAAACGCCTCACTTTCATTGTACAACATATATTCAATTACAATTAATATATTTTTTCAATCAATTCCCTTACATTCTTGATTGTCTGTTTAATAATAATATACCTTTATATAATCACAGATCCCGCTATGAAAGAGATTTACCAACCCTTTATATTTGTATATCACTCTTTTCAATTACGTATAAGCCCACCAATCAACTATCAAGTATGTTTATGTTCATTATTGTCCTTGTACATCAAACCTTCAAACAAAGATGTAATTCCTTCATTTTTCAACAAGGTATTCTAAATAGACACTGCATATATATACCAATTTTTAATTACTTCCTTATTGAAATTATTTATCAACAAGATATCTTTATAATATATTATTAGGGTTATACATTATATCACCAATCCTCTATCAAGTATACATAAATTCATTGTTATTCTTATCCATTTTAAAACAAACAGTTCTAAAGTATTCAATTCATATGTGTATCATTGTTAATCTATTTCACAGCATAATTTTATTATCACTTAGCTCCTTCAGTTAAAACATAAGTAAAACATTTTTCATTTCCAGCTTTTTTGCCCCGAGCCACTGATAAAACAAATCCCATATCTTATAAAATGGCTCGTCTTTTTGATCTCCAATTTCAAATGTCAATATACTCATTTCAGCACACTCCATTATTTTTTGAATTTTTCTTCCTGTTTTGGTATTGTTTCATTTTTCTAGTTTTTTGCAAATACAATTGTAGCTGCTGGTAGAACGTTTACAATTAAATATTTTAAGTCTTTGTTATAGATTTCTGGTATAATTCCCAATAAAAAGACCTCTGGTTTAAGATCTATGTGTTTGTGTATTTTTTCTCAAACCACAGGGTTTAGGGGGTGTAGGGGTTAGGGGGTTTAGGGTCTAGGGGGTTTAGGGTTTAAGGGGTGTAGGGGGTGTAGGGTGGTAGGGTGTAGGGTGCGTAGGGTGTAGGGTGCGTAGGGCGTAGGGTGCGTGTTAGGGTGCATGTTAGGGTGAATGTTAGGGTTAGGGTGCGTGTTAGGGTGCGTGTTAGGGTTAGGGTGCGTGTTAGGGTGCGTGTTAGGGTGCGTGTTAGGGTGCGTGTTAGGGTGCGTGTTAGGGTGCGTGTTAGGGTGCGTGTTAGGGTGCGTGTTAGGGTGCGTGTTAGGGTGCGTGTTAGGGTTAGGGTGCGTGTTAGGGTGCGTGTTAGGGTGCGTGTTAGGGTTAGGGTGCGTGTTAGGGTTAGGGTTAGGGTGCGGGTTAGGGTTAGGGTGCGTGTTAGGGTTAGGGTGCGTGTTAGGGTTAGGGTTAGGGTGCGGGTTAGGGTTAGGGTGCGGGTTAGGGTTAGGGTTAGGGTGCGGGTTAGGGTTAGGGTTAGGGTTAGGGTTAGGGTTAGGGTTAGGGTTAGGGTTAGGGTTAGGGTTAGGGTGCGGGTTAGGGTTAGGGTTAGGGTTAGGGTTAGGGTTAGGGTTAGGGTGCGGGTTAGGGTTAGGGTTAGGGTTTAGGGTTAGGGTTAGGGTTAGGGTTAGGGTTAGGGTTAGGGTTAGGGTTAGGGTTAGGGTTAGGGTTAGGGTTAGGGTTAGGGTTAGGGTTAGGGTTAGGGTTAGGGTTAGGGTTAGGGTTAGGGTTAGGGTTAGGGTTAGGGTTAGGGTTAGGGTTAGGTTAGGGTTAGGGTTAGGGTTAGGGTTAGGGTTAGGGTTAGGGTTAGGGTTAGGGTTAGGGTTAGGGTTAGGGTTAGGGTTAGGGTTAGGGTTAGGGTTAGGGTTAGGGTTAGGGTTAGGGTTAGGGTTAGGGTTAGGGTTAGGGTTAGGGTTAGGGTTAGGGTTAGGGTTAGGGTTAGGGTTAGGGTTAGGGTTAGGGTTAGGGTTAGGGTTAGGGTTAGGGTTAGGGTTAGGGTTAGGGTTAGGGTTAGGGTTAGGGTTAGGGTTAGGGTTAGGGTTAGGGTTAGGGTTAGGGTTAGGGTTAGGGTTAGGGTTAGGGTTAGGGTTAGGGTTAGGGTTAGGGTTAGGTTAGGGTTAGGGTTAGGGTTAGGGTTAGGGTTAGGGTTAGGTTAGGGTTAGGGTTAGGGTTAGGGTTAGGGTTAGGGTTAGGGTTAGGGTTAGGGTTAGGGTTAGGGTTAGGGGGTTAGGGTTAGGGTTAGGGTTAGGGTTAGGGTTAGGGTTAGGGTTAGGGTTAGGGTTAGGGTTAGGGTTAGGGTTAGGGTTAGGGTTAGGGTTAGGGTTAGGGTTAGGGTTAGGGTTAGGGTTAGGGTTAGGGTTTAGGGTTAGGGTTAGGGTTAGGGTTAGGGTTAGGGTTAGGGTTAGGGTTAGGGTTAGGGTTAGGGTTAGGGTTAGGGTTAGGGTTAGGGTTAGGGTTAGGGTTAGGGTTAGGGTTAGGGTTAGGGTTAGGGTTAGGGTTAGGGTTAGGGTTAGGGTTAGGGTTAGGGTTAGGGTTAGGGTTAGGGTTAGGGTAGGGTTAGGGTTAGGGTTAGGGTTAGGGTTAGGGTTAGGGTTAGGGTTAGGGTTAGGGTTAGGGTTAGGGTTAGGGTTAGGGTTAGGGTTAGGTTAGGGTTAGGGTTAGGGTTAGGGTTAGGGTTAGGGTTAGGTTAGTGTTAGGGTTAGGGTTAGGGTTAGGGTTAGGGTTAGGGTTAGGGTTAGGGTTAGGGTTAGGGTTAGGGTTAGGGTTAGGGTTAGGGTAGGGTTAGGGTTAGGGTTAGGGTTAGGGTTAGGGTTAGGGTTAGGGTTAGGGTTAGGGTTTAGGTTAGGGTAGGGGTTAGGGTTAGGGTTAGGGTTAGGGTCGTAGTAAGTCTGAACTGAAC